>NC_061509.1:208963713-209088819 GCF_022539505.1 Lolium rigidum
TGGACCCGAAGAGAAGCCGTGATGGCTGGGTGGCCGCAGCGGGGGCGGCGCGGCCACGTTCGGCGAGGACGGAGCCGTCGACCAGTTAGTATGTACGGCTTATGCAGTGCCGTCTGGCATGCTGCCCCCTCCGCCGGGCGAAGGGAAACCTCGCTGGCTGGCGCCGCTACGCGTGCCGGCCGTGTCGATTGATCGGACTGAAGCTAATTTATTGCCTTTGCTGCTGGACACGCGCGACGTTACACTAGCAGCTGGTCCTGCATACTCCCGATCCCATCGAGTCAATCAGCAGCCAGGACCCGGAGCCCAGGCGGGAGCGGCCGGCCGGCAGAGTGTGGACGACGAACATGCATGCACGCGACCTGACCTGCGCGCTGCGGCAGCCGAGAGTCATGTCGAGGCTAGCACACGCGTGGATCGAGCCTGATCGGGTCGCAGGTATAGACAGACACCCGCACCGCACGTAGACGACGTAGCTAGGGCACGTACGTAAACGGTGCCCGCGTAGCACCAATAATGCAAGCCATAGCCACGTATGTCCTGCGGCCACTGTGTAACGTCGCCCGCGCCGCGCCGCAATGACGTTTCCATCGGTCCTGGTCCCGATCCCGGTGGCTCCCTCCACGTACGGGCCGGACGAGCCGACGGCGACCAGGCAATGAGCGAGCGGCAGGTGTACGCACCGTTGCACGCGTCCATCCAAACTCGATCAGGTGTACGGGCATCATCTTCCTCGTTCCACCCGAGACGAACGCGCCGATGATGATGTCTAGCTCAAGAGAGACAAATTAAGCGCGCGGCAGCACACAACGACATAGGTGTCCGGTGGCCATATGGGGAGCCACCGACGATGGATTGATCGACTCCGTGCATGCATGGGACCGCTGTCAGAGACAACGGCCCTGTGCGGCATACATGCATCCTGCCGCGGTTGATTGTTTTCCAGGAGCTGCCTCTCTTCGGGCAAGACCGCAAGACACATGTACAAGGCCAGCCGCTCTGCCGGGCTATGTGGCTAAGTGTTGACGCTTAGATCATACACCGACCGAGACGATTGACGTGCCGCCATCCGCGACGTACGCGTGCCCCGCGACCGCCGGTGTGCCGCCCTCCTACGTACGCAACGAGCGGTCTCTTGTGATTCTGCCCATCACGCTACACGCACATATCGAACTTCTAGATGCGTCTGCCGTCGTGCATATCCTAGCATGGCAGATGCAACTGGGATACTACCACGACTCCTTTCAGCACCCCAAGAGAGAATCTATCGGAATGGCACGTACATGAGTGATTCTGTCGGAATTGGGCAGCTCCTGCATCCATGGGACCTGACCAACCGCGCCACATATTCCTGACTGATAAACACTTTGTTTAGCTATAAAGATGGAGTACGTTGCACATAAGCTTTGCATGCATGCGCATATCGTGCAAAATGCATAAAGAAAACCCACGTACGCGTCCTTTCACTCTAGGGAAAAGATCTTACCAAATCGCACTACCATTTTAATACGCATATTAAGCAGAAGCATAATCGCACTACCAAACTGCTAAAGGCCAAGTTTCATTTCCTCTCCTAGCATGCTGCCGTGTTCTCTTTATAAACAAAAGAATGCTTCCGTGTTCTGAATCTTCTGATATTTCCTCTCCTGGCCAGCCTAGCTAATAATGGTAACTAGTAGCTTGGTAGGGAGAGCTATAGCAGATCGATCATGCATGCCGTCATAACTGAACTAAACAACTTCACATGAAGATTGCATTCCGTCAGGAGGAGAACTACGTACGTCGCATGCCATCTCCCTGAATCGAGCATGGGCCTGCGGCATCTAGAAGGCCATTCGTCCATGCATGGCCTCAGCCATGACTCAGCAAATACAGGTTTAGTATATAATATGCACATCCTTTAGCTCGGATAGTAGAAACGAAGTTACGCTGCAATGAGAATGGGCACAAACAAGGAATTGTTGCATTGAGTCGTGATGGGAATACCACCAGCGAAAAGAGCAGGAGAAATAAGGGTACTTTCTACGAGCACGTGGCAAGAAGGCAAGCAAGTGAGAGATATTTGTATGCAATATCGACGTTAGATTTCTACTCCATCCGTTTTCTTTTAGTTTTCCATAAAGTTTAAGACCAATTAGCAAGTTATTTATTACTTCCTCCGATCCATAATAAATACTATTGGAGATTTTGTACTAAGATTGTACTGTACTAAGTTCCCGACACTTATTACTGATCGGGGGAATACTAGTAATTTGATATTTCGCGAGATATTCAAAAATGTCATGTGAATTCGAGTGTACTAGCGCTATATGTTCCACACTTCAACAATATTATAATATGCACATCTTTTTAGCTCGGATCGTAGAAACGAAGATAGGCTGCATTGAGAAAAGGGACATAGACGATGGGTGGCCCGACACTTGTCCCTTGAACAACTTGTGTCGAGTCATGAGGAGAACACTACTAGGAAAAAAAGAGCACTACGACGAACATGTGGCAACATAGAAAGCAAGCGAGAGATATTTGTGCTGCAATTTCCACGTTGGACTACCACTCCCTCTGTTCTCTTTTAATTTACATTCCACAAAGTTTAAGATCAATTGTTAAGTTATTTACTAAATCATCCATAATAAGTGTTGCAGATTTATTACTAAGTTAGTACAACCTTTGTACTAAATTTCCTACACCTATTAAGGATGAGAGGGGGTACTAGTAATTTCATATGTCGCGAGGATGAGAGGGGGTACTTCCTCTAATCCATAATAAGTGTTGCAGATTTATTACTAAGTTAGTAAAAAATTTGTACTAAATTCCTGACACTTATTAAGGACCGAATGGACTACTAGTAATTTAATATGTCGAGAGCTATTCAACAAATTCATGTGAATTCTAGTGTACTAGTGTTATATTCTCCACTACGGGAAAGTAGGTCGTTGTCGTGCGACAGTTTGCACGGCAAAGACGCCTGTACGCACGGCAACGACTTTGCCGTGCGTGAACTCACGGCAACGAGTGCCCGGCAAAGTCTTCGACGGCAAAGACTTCTTTGCCGTGCGCATGCCACAAGGCTGCACGGCAAAGACCTTTGCCGTGCGCGCTCATCGCTGCCGTGAGTGAATTTCTCTGCCGTGCGGCGTATCTTTGCCGTGCGTTAGTTTCTCTGCCGTGCGCCCCGTCATTGCCGTGCGCCGGAGTTGTTGCCGTGCGCCTCGGTCGTTGCCGTGCGCTAGCTGTGCCGTGCTCCTCACCTTTGCCGTGCGGCCGAGCCCCAGCACGCACGGCAAAGATATCTCCAGGCACACCCACAAGCTCCTCAGGAGCACAGGCTTGCGCCACATGGCGCCTTTGCCGTGTGTATGCACACGGCAAAGTGACCAAAAGTCCTTTGCCGTGTGCATACACACGGCAAAGGCCCTCAGTTTTTTCATTTTTTTTTGCTGCTTTTCATTAATCCCTGCATTTCAAAATTGCATTTCACATATATATAACATATACAACATATATATTCACCATAGCATCACCAAACACATCAACAACACCACAAATACATCGAGCACACATAGTTCATGCATAACAAGTGCAATGTCCATTATTACAATCCATAACAAGTGCGAACAATCCATAACAAGTGCGAACAATGCATTACAACGACGACGAGTGCACGAAGACCATGCCATCAACCTTGTCCTCCTCCGCTTCCGCCGGCCCTCATCGTCATTGCCTTGTGACATATAATCTATAAGCATGTTGATGGAATGAACATTTGCATTTGCATATTGAACACTTGAACAAGTAGCGGGTTGGGCACAAGAGGACTCACCGCGGTTCATGCTCCGGATGATGTTCATGTTGTTGACGGTGATAGGTGTCCCCGGGGTCGATTGGGCGGTGGCGGCATCCACGGCATGGAGTAAGGTGGAGGAGGAGGAAGACTCCCCGGTGGAGAAGTCGGAACCGTCGGCTCATCGGCCCGGCTCATGCGTGCCTTGCTGTTGCTGCATCATCTCGCTGCTTTGTTGTTGCATCCGCTTGCATCATCGTAATGCCGCTGCTGCTCGGTACTCCGGAACACTGCCGCTCCAAGTTCCGTGCGTGCTCCTGGGCTGCCTGCTCCTTTTCGCCATCTCCGCCTACGATGTGTCCGCGATGTCATTAACATTTCAATGGAAAGCATGTGCATGTAAAGGAAAGGTAGAGGCCGGAGGAAGAACATACCCATAAACGCTCGACAGCTAGATCCGAAGCCCGTGGCCGAGGCTCTACCTCAGGCTGGCCGCTCTTACGACCACGACGGATCTGGTGGAGAGGGGAACCTTCGGCGGGTCGACGCACCCGTCACCAAACCATAGGCGGCCATGCTTCAAGCCTTCTCCCGCAAGCACCGCGACCTCGGGGTCAAAGTCCTCGGCCTCTGGGTTGGCGTCCTCGCCGTGCTGCAGCTTGAACTTGGAGACATACGACGTGCACTAGGTCTCGGATTGCGGGTTAACCCACAAGGACCCCGTCTCGGGATCAGGCGTCTTCCTTTGCTTCATCTTCTTTAGCACGGCAAAGACGTTAGGCTTCGCTCCCGTCACCGACTTCCCGCAAAAGAGAACATGTAATTGAGTGAAGTGACACACCCTTGCGGAGTTAACAAATACTCCCTCCGTTCTTTTTTAATTGACTCGGATTTAGTACAAGTTTGTACTAAATTTGAGTCAATTAAAGAACGGAGAGAGTATATAACATGAATTTAAAGAATGAAGGAACCATTAATTTGCTCACCTCCTTCAGCGGTGAAGAGAGATGGGGATGCTTGCCTTGGATATGCAACCACCTCGCATCTCTGCCGCTTCTTCTTGCCCTCCTCGTGCTTCTTCGAGTGCTGGGGGCATGTCCGCCACATGACCATCGCACGAAAGCACCTATCGTCGTTGCCGACGTGCGAGGAGGGTTCTACATGCACAAGATAAACCCATTATGGTAAAATAAACTACATGGCGATAAAGAAATCAATAACACATAAATGCAAATACACGCGAAATACTGCCACGGTCGCATGAGCGTGTCGCGAGCGTCCTCCTTACTAATATGGACGAATCGGTCGGCGTGCCAGTCGCGGACGCATTGAATACGTGCCTCGTAGTGCATGCCAGTCACCCTCTTCCTTGCAAGCTGGTGTAGGACATCATCGCACGCATTCTCCTTGCCCTCGGCCCTCTTGAAGTATCTCTGCAACCATGCACATAGGTAAAACAAGGGGCATTAGTGCAATTATTGTGAACCAAGGAGAGTGTATGAATGGTAAGAAGTCAAAAGTCACGTACCCAGAATTTGGCAACAACCAAATCCGCCGCGGTGCCGCGGTGATACGTCTCCGACGTATCGATAATTTCTTATGTTCTATGCCATATTATTGATGATACCTACATGTTTTATGCACACTTTATGTCATATTCGTGCATTTTACGGAACTAACCTATTAACAAGATGCCGAAGTGCCGGTTCCTGTTTTACTGCTGTTTTGGTTTCGAAATCCTAGTAACGAAATATTCTCGGAATTGGACGAAACGAAGACCCAGGGGCCTATTTTTCCACGGAGCTTCCAGAAGACCGAAGAACATACGAAGTGGGGCCACGAGGTGGCGACACCACAAGGCGGCGCGGCCTAGGGGGGCCCGCGCCGCCTATGGTGTGGCCCCCTCGTCGGGCCCCGACTCCGCCCTTCCGCCTACTTAAAGCCTCCGTCGCGAAACCCACGAGGCGAAAAACCACGATACGGAAAACCTTGCGAGACGCCGCCGCCGCCGATCCCATCTCGGGGGATTCCGGAGATCTCCTCCGGCACCCTGCCGGAGAGGGGATTCATCTCCCGGAGGACTCTACACCGCCATGGTCGCCTCCGGAGTGATGAGTGAGTAGTTCACCCCTGGACTATGGGTCCATAGCGGTAGCTAGATGGTTGTCTTCTCCTCATTGTGCTTCATTGTTGGATCTTGTGAGCTGCCTAACATGATCAAGATCATCTATCTGTAATACTCTATGTTGTGTTTGTCGGGATCCGATGGATAGAGAATACCATGTCATGTTAATTATCAAGTTATTACATATGTGTTGTTTATGATCTTGCATGCTCTCCGTTACTAGTAGAGGCTCTGGCCAAGTTTTTACTTTTAACTTCAAGAGGGAGTATTTATGCTCGATAGTGGGTTCATGCCTGCATTGACACAGGACGGTGACGAGAAAGTTCTAAGGTTGTGTTGTCTTGTTGCCACTAGGGATAAAACATTGGCGCTATGTCCAGAGGATGTAGTTGTTGATTACATTACGCACCATACTTAATGCAATTGTCTGTTGCTTAGCAACTTAATGCTGGAGGGGTTCGGATGATAACCTTGAAGGTGGACTTTTTAGGCATAGATGCGAGTTGGATGGCGGTCTATGTACTTTGTCGTAATGCCCAATTAAATCTCACTATACTTATCATGTCATGTATGTGCATTGTTATGCCCTCTCTATTTGTCAATTGCCCGTACTGTAATTTGTTCACCCAACATGCTTTTATCTTATGGGAGAGACACCTCTAGTGAGCTGTGGACCCCGGTCCATTCTTTTAATCTCGAAATACAAATCTGCTGCAATACTTGTTTTTACTATTTTCTCTGCAAACAATCATCTTCCACACAATACGGTTAATCCTTTGTTACGGCAAGCCGGTGAGATTGACAACCTCACTTTGTTTCGTTGGGGCAAAGTACTTTGGTTGTGTTGTGCGGGTTCCACGTTGGCGCCGGAATCTCCGGTGTTGCGCCGCACTACATCCCGCCGCCATCAACCTTCAACGTGCTTCTTGGCTCCTCCTGGTTCGATAAACCTTGGTTTCTTTCGAGGGAAAACTTGCTGCTGTGCGCATCATACCTTCCTCTTGGGGTTGCCCAACGAACGTGTGAAATACACGCCATCAAGCATATTTTACGGCGCCGTTGCGTGTGGAGATCAAGACACGCTCGCAAGGGGAGTCTCCACTTCTCAATCTCTTTACTTTGTTTTTGTCTTGCTTTATTTTATTTACTACTTTGTTTGCTGCATTATATCAAAACACAAAAAAATTAGTTGCTAGCTTTACTTTATTTACTTGTCTTGCTCTGCTATATCAAAAACACAAAAAAATTAGTTACTTGTTTTACTTTACTTAATATCATGCATGTTTTTATTTCACTAGTTAAGCATAATGGAAAACAACAAAAATATGAGAGATCTTTATGAACTTTATCTTGAATTAGGACATGATGTGTTTGAAGAGAGAATTAAAAAACCCATGGAACTTTATATGCATGCTAATGGGAATGTTATTACCATGGATGCTTTGAACACCATTGTTGCTAATGCTATGGAAAATTCTAAGCTTGGGGAAGCTGGCTCTGATGAGCATGATCTTTTTAGTCCCCCAAGCATTGAGGAGAAAATTTTCTTTTATGATTACAATATGCCTCCTATATATGATGATAGCCACTTTGTTGAATTTGCTCCCACTACAACTAATAAAATTGATTATGCTTACGTGGAGAGTAATAATTTTATGCATGAGACTCATGATAAGAATGCTTTATGTGATAGTTACATTGTTGAGTTTGCTCATGATGCTACTGAAAATTATTATGAGAGAGGAAAATATGGTTGTAGAAATTTTCATGTTACTAAAACACCTCTCTATGTGCTTGAAATTTTTGAAGCTACACTTGTTTTATCTTCCTATGCTTGTTACTTTGCTCTTCATGAACTTGTTTATTTACAAGATTCCTATGCATAGGAAGCATTTTAGACTTAAATGTGTTTTGAATTTGCCTCTTGATGCTCTCTTTTGCTTCAAATACTATTTCTTGTGAGTGCATCATTAAAGCTACTTGAGCCCATCTTAATGGCTATAAAGAAAGAACTTCTTGGGAGATAACCCATGTGTTATTTTACTACAGTATTTTTGTTTTATATTTGAGTCTTGGAAGTTGTTTACTACTGTAGCAACCTCTCCTTATCTTAGTTTTGATGTTTTGTTGTGCCAAGTAAAGTCTTTGATAGTAAAGTAAGTACTAGATTTGGATTACTGCGCGAGTTCCAGATTTCTTTGCTGTCACGAATCTGGGTCTACCTCCCTGTAGGTAGCTCAGAAAATTAAGCCAATTTACGTGCATGATCCTCAGATATGTACGCAACTTTCATTCAATTTGAGCATTTTCGTTTGAGCAAGTCTGGTGGCCTAATAAAATCCATCTTTACGGACTGTTCTGTTTTGACAGATTCTGTCTTTTATTTCGCATTGCCTCTTTTGCTATGTTGGATGAATTTCTTTGATCCACTAATGTCCAGTAGCTTTATGCAATGTCCAGAAGTGTTAAGAATGATTGTGTCACCTCTGAACATGTGAATTTTTATTATGCACTAACCCTCTAATGAGTTGTTTCGAGTTTGGTGTGGAGGAAGTTTTCAAGGATCAAGAGAGGAGTATGATGCAATATGATCAAGGAGAGTGAAAGCTCTAAGCTTGGGGATGCCCCGGTGGTTCACCCCTGCATATTCTAAGAAGACTCAAGCGTCTAAGCTTGGGGATGCCCAAGGCATCCCCTTCTTCATCGACAACATTATCGGGTTCCTCCCCTGAAACTATATTTTTATTCCGTCACATCTTATGCACTTTGCTTGGAGCGTCGGTTTGTTTTTGTTTTTTGTTTTGTTTGAATAAAATGGATCCTAGCATTCACTTTATGGGAGAGAGACACGCTCCGCTGTAGCATATGGACAAATATGTCCTTAGGCTCTACTCATAGTATTCATGGCGAAGTTTCTTCTTCGTTAAATTGTTATATGGTTGGAATTGGAAAATGATACATGTAGTAAATTGCTATAATGTCTTGGATAATTTGATACTTGGCAATTGTTGTGCTCATGTTTAAGCTCTTGCATCATATACTTTGCACCCATTAATGAAGAAATACTTAGAGCTTGCTAATTTGGTTTGCATATTTGGTTTCTCTAGAGTCTAGATAACATCTAGTATTGAGTTTTGAACAACAAGGAAGACGGTATGGAGTCTTATAATGTTTACCATATGTCTTTTATGTGAGTTTTGCTGTACCGTTCATCCTTGTGTTTGTTTCAAATAACCTTGCTAGCCTAAACCTTGTATCGAGAGGGAATACTTCTCATGCATCCAAAATCCTTGAGCCAACCACTATGCCATTTGTGTCCACCATACCTACCTACTACATGGTATTTATCCGCCATTCCAAAGTAAATTGCTTGAGTGCTACCTTTAAAATTCCATCATTCACCTTTGCAATACATAGCTCATGGGACAAATAGCTTAAAAACTATTGTGGTATTGAATATGTACTTATGCACTTTATCTCTTATTAAGTTGCTTGTTGTGCGATAACCATGTTTACAGGGACGCCATCAACTATTCTTTGTTGGATATCATGTGAGTTGCTATGCATGTCCGTCTTGTACGAAGCAAGAGAGATCTACCACCTTCATGGTTGGAGCATGCATGTTGTTAGAGAAGAACTTTGGGCCGCTAACTAAAGCCATGATTCATGGTGGAAGTTTCGGTTTGGACATATATCCTCAATCTCATATGAGAATAATAATTGTTGCCACATGCTTATGCATTAAAGAGGAGTCCATTATCTGTTGTCCATGTTGTCCCGGTATGGATGTCTAAGTTGAGAATAATCAAAAGCGAGAAATCCAAAATGCGAGCTTTCTCCTTAGACCTTTGTACGAGGCGGCATGGAGGTACCCCATTGTGACACTTGGTCAAAACATGTGCATTGCAAAGATCCGGTAGTCCAAGTTAATTAGGACAAGGTGCGGGCACTATTAGTATACTATGCATGAGACTTGCAACTTGTAAGATATAATGTACATAACTCATATGCTTTATTACTACCGTTGACAAAATTGTTTCATGTTTTCAAAATAAAAGCTCTAGCACAAATATAGCAATCGATGCTTTCCTCTTTGAAGGACCATTCTTTTTACTTTTATGTTGAGTCAGTTCACCTATTTCTCTCCACCTCAAGAAGCAAACACTTGTGTGAAGCTGTGCATTGATTCCTACATACTTGCATATTGTACTTGTTATACTACTCTATGTTGACAATTATCCATGAGATATACATGTTACAAGTTGAAAGCAACCGCTGAAACTTAATCTTCCTTTGTGTTGCTTCAATACCTTTACTTTGATTTATTGCTTTATGAGTTAACTCTTATGCAAGACTTATTAATACTTGTCTTGAAGTACTATTCATGAAAAGTCTTTGCTTTATGATTCACTTGTTTACTCATGTCATTACCATTGTTTTGATCGCTGCATTCACTACATATGTTTACAAATAGTATGATCAAGGTTATGATGGCATATCACTTCAGAAATTATCTTTGTTATCGTTTTACCTGCTCGGGACGAGCGAGAACTAAGCTTGGGGATGCTTGATACGTCTCCGACGTATCGATAATTTCTTATGTTCTATGCCATATTATTGATGATACCTACATGTTTTATGCACACTTTATGTCATATTCGTGCATTTTACGGAACTAACCTATTAACAAGATGCCGAAGTGCCGGTTCTCGTTTTCTGCTGTTTTTGGTTTCAGAAATCCTAGTAACGAAATATTCTCGGAATTGGACGAAACGAAGACCCGGGGGCCTATTTTTCCACGGAGCTTCCGGAAGACCGAAGAACATACGAAGTGGGGCCACGAGGTGGCGACACCACAAGGCGGCGCGGCCTAGGGGGGCCCGCGCCGCCCTATGGTGTGGCCCCATCGTCGGCCCCCGACTCTGCCCTTCCGCCTACTTAAAGCCTCCGTCGCGAAACCCCGAGGCGAAAAACCACGATACGGAAAACCTTGCCGAGACGCCGCCGCCGCCGATCCCATCTCGGGGATTCACGGAGATCTCCTCCGGCACCCTGCCGGAGAGGGGATTCATCTCCCGGAGGACTCTACACCACCATGGTCGCCTCCGGAGTGATGAGTGAGTAGTTCACCCCTGGACTATGGGTCCATAGCAGTAGCTAGATGGTTGTCTTCTCCTCATTGTGCTTCATTGTTGGATCTTGTGAGCTGCCTAACATGATCAAGATCATCTATCTGTAATACTCTATGTTGTGTTTTTCGGGATCCGATGGATAGAGAATACCATGTCATGTTAATTATCAAGTTATTACATATGTGTTGTTTATGATCTTGCATGCTCTCCGTTACTAGTAGAGGCTGCGGCCAAGTTTTTACTTTTAACTCCAAGAGGGAGTATTTATGCTCGATAGTGGGTTCATGCCTGCATTGACACACGGGACGATGATGAGAAAGTTCTAAGGTTGTGTTGTCTTGTTGCCACTTGGGATAAAACATTGGCGCTATGTCCAAGGATGTAGTTGTTGATTACATTACGCACCATACTTAATGCAATTGTCCGTTGTTAGCAACTTAATACTTGGAGGGGTTCGGATGATAACTCTGAAGGTGGACTTTTTAGGCATAGATGCGGTTGGATGGTGGTCTATGTACTTTGTCGTAATGCCCAATTAAATCTCACTATACTTATCATGTCATGTATGTGCATTGTTATGCCCTCTCTATTTGTCAATTGCCCGACTGTAATTTGTTCACCCAACATGCTTTTATCTTATGGGAGAGACACCTCTAGTGAGCTGTGGACCCCGGTCCATTCTTTTAATACTTGAAATACAAATCTGCTGCAATACTTGTTTTTACTATTTTCTCTGCAAACAATCATCTTCCACACAATACGGTTAATCCTTTGTTACAGCAAGCCGGTGAGATTGACAACCTCAGCTGTTTCGTTGGGGCAAAGTACTTTGGTTGTGTTGTGCAGGTTCCACGTTGGCGCCGGAATCTCCGGTGTTGCGCCGCACTACATCCCGCCGCCATCAACCTTCAACGTGCTTCTTGGCTCCTCCTGGTTCGATAAACCTTGGTTTCTTTCTGAGGGAAAACTTGCTGCTGTGCGCATCATACCTTCCTCTTGGGGTTGCCCAACGAACGTGTGAAATACACGCCATCACGCGGCCAAGAGGATCTTCCGCGAGGCTGTAGTGGGCCCACCTCCAAGCTACGTCGCAGCCACCAGTAGGGAAATTGACTATCCCAGGGAAATACCATCTAAGTAGGCCCCCAAGGATGTTCGAGTACCCACGTGGCGGTCTCTGCGACGGGTCTTCATACTGGAACGAGCTGCACCATGAAACGACAACATCAATATGTATGTGATAATAATTTTGATAATGACAAAATTGCGATAACGAAATGCCAAAAATTAACATGTACCTCCTTCCATAGGGCTGTAGAACAACGTGCCTGTAGCGCCAGTTCTTCAGCGCGGGGAGCTGTGTTATCCCACGCCGATATGGCTTCCTATCACGTGGCCTCAGCCTCTCCACATCTGGAACGTACTGGTAATCCTCCGGCTCACACCACTCTAGGCTTGGATCAGGATCGAACACTAAGTTCCCCAACCCCTCATCCTCCGAGAGGTCCTCCTCGTCCCCCTCCTCCTCCTGGTCCTCCCCACCCCCTCCTCCTCCTGGTCCTCCCCACCCCCGTGGTGCTCCTGGTCCTCCTCCTCGTCATCATCATCGGCTGCGGGAGGGGGGCTAGGACTAGGAGTGAGTACCCGCGTCGCATTCTTCCTACGCGGCCGCCCTGTGGGAGCGACAGGAGGGGGGCTAGGAGGGGGGTAGTAGCTCGGCCCCGCCTCGAAGTCCCTACACCTACCAAGTCCTTGAGCTTCTTTTTAAGACCGCCACCCTTTTTTTTTGGCGGCATGCTTCAATCACCTGCAAACACAAATGAAGAGAGTGGTTTATTAGTACGCAATATTGTAAATAGATAAATATTAGTGAAAGCAACAGAAATATAAGTAGATGAACATTAATGAAAGCAACAATAATGCAAAAGGATGAACATTAATTAGTGGAAGCAACAAATAGCTAGCATAGAGTTCTCTCAAACATAGCACGGAGTTCTTACAAATAACCTAGCTAGACAATCTCTATTACACGGAGTTATTACAAATAGGCTAGCCTCACAATTACTACTACATAGATCGGTAGCTCGTGTCGCCATCCGTGATTGGACCGCGTGTCTCCTCATCGTCATCGGGCTCGGCGAACCAATAATCATCAATGAAACCTGGAGGTGGTCCATCCGCATCGAGGTCAATCCCCGCTTTGAACGCCTCGAGCAAACTCAGGTCTTCCGGGGCACGGACATCCTCGGCTTCATCTTACGCATTGTCTCCATCCATGCCCGCGTCTTCTTGTTCATCGTCTACGACCATGTCATCGATAGTCGGCAAGACGATTGTGAAATGGCCGGGAACCCTTCTTCCCGATAAAACTCGACACTCCTTGCCGAGGGGTCTACGCGGCGGTAATCGTCCTTGTTTGGCGGGGGCGGCCTATTGCGTGAAGGCACCGTCATCACAACATCCCATCCATGTAGACGTTTTGTCGGGTTTCACGCACGCGTACGGGAGATAGAATACTTGAAAGGCCTGGGTTGCCAAGATGTACACATCCTCTCCCTTATAAACGGAGTTCCTTTCAACTTCGACCAACCCAATTTCAGGATCCCGTCTCACCTGACGTGGGTCAAACCAATGGCATTTGAAGACGATGGGATTTAGCCCTTTGTGAAACCCGTAATTCAGCTCGTATATACCCTCGACTCTTCCATAGTAATGGAGCCCATCATCACCTTGACATACCACCCCGCTATTTATTGTCTGGAAGCGATACCCGTTCACGTCATAGGAGTTGAACGCTTCTACGGAATGGTCAAAGCCCCTAGCAATTTTTCTTAGCTCTGACTTCATCTCTTTGTCAGTTCTTGCCTACAAGTTTAGCACGAGAAGTTTAGAACGAGAAATGACCGATAAATGTCGAAAGTGCTAGCTAATTTGGATAGAATAGTACCAAATTACAAAACCAGCTACTGAAACCGAAACCGCCGCCCTTATCGAAAATTTGCTTGGATTCTTCCGGGGTAGGCTCCCTGTGGGTATTCTTCCAACGTATAGCCTTGAATTTCCTATACCGATGAAAAGAGGAAGAGTTAGCCACGAACATACGAGTGAATGTTTGCGAATAATTAAATGGTTCGCACTTACTCGATGTACGGCTTCACTTCGACCATGGTGTTTAAGACATACGAGTGGATCAAGGTCCGCTCATGTAGGTCCGTTACGTACGGCTTCGAGCCACTTGACTTGCCACCAAGCCCCACGAAGATGCTAAGCTTGGGTACTTCTTCATTGTTGGCGGCATTGTAACGGAGGACCGGGTTGTGCTTTGTGGGAATGTTGGGATCATAGTGCTTAGTGGTGAAGTTTGCCACCTCCACGTTCAGGACTGCCTCGGCTATGGATTCTTCGATCTTGCATTTATTGCCAGTCATTTGACGAAGCTTTTGTGTTTCTCTCTCGGGACCAAACTGCCAACGGCCCCAATTCGGGCCCCCCTTTAAGCACTCCTCCGCGAGGTGCAGGATCATGTGTTACATCGGATTAAAAAACCCTGGAGGAAAGATCTTCTCTAGATCGCAAAGCAACACGGGTGCCTCTTCATCTAGCTTCTCAATCACTTTAGTGTCTAACTCCCTAGCACAAATCTGGCGGAAGAAAAAACTCAACCTCGCTAGCACTCGCCAAGTCTTCTCAGGGACATAGCCTCGAATCATCACCGGCATTATCCGCTCAAGCCATATGTGGTAGTCATGACTCTTCGAGTCCTTGTACTCGCAGCGTTTCAATGTTCAGGCCCCTCATCCGAGTTGGCTGCGAACCCATCGGGGAAAAACAAGGAGTCCTTCATCCATTGGAAGACCTCCCTTTTTTGGGCCTTTGTGAGGCAGAACGGAGCGTGTGGCTTAGTCCAAGTTTTTTGGCACCATTAGGTGGCTGCATGTTCAACTCCGGCCTATCGCACCACATTTCTTGATCAATTCGAGCCTTTATGTTATCCTTCGTCTTCTCGGTGTCCACAATCGTGCTCCAAATGGCTTCACCGATATTCTTCTCGGTGTGCATTACATCAATGTTATGCGGGAGCTCGAGAAACTCAAAGTAAGGGAGCTTCCATAAGCACGGCTTGTGAGTCCATTGGTGTGTCTCCCCATATCCTAAGAAACCATTCCCATCAGGGCTAGGCTGAAGAGCATCTAACTCGGCCTTGATTTCCGTTCCGGTCTTCGGAATTGGCTTCGGGCCACGGACAACACGGCCTTTCTTGAAACTCTTTACATCACTCCTGTATGCATGTCTCCGCTCAAGGAACTGTCGAGCTTCATCAAAGCATGAATACTTGCCTCCCTTGTTTAGCCAGAAGAAAGTCACAGCCTGTCTGCACTGTGGGCAAGGCCACTTCCCATGTGTACACCACCCGCATAACAAAGCACGTGCTGGCAGGTCATGCAGGGACGTGTGGTACCACACATACATATCGAAGTACTCCTTCTTTGATGCGTCATATGTTCGGATCCCGCGACCTTCCCAGCCACGAACCAAGTCATCCACCAGCGGTTCCAGGTACACATTCATGTTCTTGCCCGGGTATTTGGGCCCCGGGATTATCATCGACACAAACATGTTCTCCGATCTCATGCGGACGCCGTGGAGGAGGTTCATGGGAATAACAAACACCGGCCAACAAGCTGTATACTGCAGCCGACATACCATATGGATTGAACCCATCGGTTGATATCGCAACCGCTACGCTCCTCGGGTCACACCGTTTCGGTGGAAATTTCTTCACAAAGTTCTTCCATGCGGTACCATCCGACGGATGTATCATCTTGTCGGTGTATTTGTTTCCTTCCACGGCCCACCTCATCTGCTGGGCGGTATCCTCGGTCATGAAGAGCCGCTGGATCCTCGGTAGAAGCTGGAAGATAGCGGAGGATATTCTTGGCAACCGTGGTCCGCCTCTTCGACCATCACCATTGCGTTCTACCTCAAAGTACCTAGAGGAATTGCATTTGATGCAATAATTTGTGTCGGCGTGCTCCTCTCTGAATAGCATGCATCCCTTTGGACAAGCGTGTATCTGCTGAGATGACATCTTAAGGTCACTGAGCAATTTGGTCGAATAGTAGAAGTTTTGCGGCAAGAGGTGCCCTTTCGGCAGAAGGCTGCCTACGATGACCGGAAGTTCATCGAACCCATCTCCGCACAAGTTCCTATGGCACTTCAAGGCCATAAGGCGAGCGATGGCATCTAGTTGGGTAACCTCCGTATTTTCATGTAGGGGTTTCTGCGAAGCAAACAGAGCCTCATAATACTCCTTTGTGTTTTCCTCCGGGTCCTCACTTGTCTCCGCATCCTGAGGTGTCTCCACCTCTACATGAGGGCTTTCAGGCACATTACCATTAGCCAAGTTTTCTAAGCACCTATCAAAACCAGTGTCATATTCCCCCCTAGGTTGAATCTACCGCACCTCCTTCCTAGCACGTTTCTTTGCCTTTTCTCCATGGTAAGTCCAAATCCTGTAGGACGGTGTGAACCCAAACTTGATTAGGTGCATACTCATAGTGTCCTTGTCCTGTGCCTTTCGGTTAGCGCACTTACTACAAGGGCACCAAACACTTATAGGTCTGCTAGGGATGGCAAACGCCCTATCCACAAACTGCTCGGTCTTTTCTCCCCATTCATCAGTATAGTTCCACCGACCGATTCTCGCCATCGTACATCCAGCCACGATTATCCATCCTCTAATCGGCAACAAAACAGACGAACATAGCATTTATATATCAAATAGGAAATAAATGCATCATATCTTTATTTTTTTACGCGTGCATCAACCTCGAAACTCTACTAGGTGGGCTCCTAGCAGCCGCCGGATCCGTAGATTGAGTACGTTCTCCCAGCTCTACCCCGATCCGAGACAGAATTTCGGCAGCACCTCCCCGCTGCTCTCCCGATACACGTCTCGGCAAAAAGCCGAGAGGGGTGTGCATCCGGAGAACAACGGGGAGGCGCTACCGAAATCCTGTCTCGGATCGGGGTAGAGCTGGGAGAACGTACCCAACTACGCATCCGCCGGCTGTCCCGATAAATGCCGTAAGAGTTACGGTTCATAATATGCGAGACCACTAATGCATATTTATCCGCGTAACCCTTACGGTCGGGAAGAGACGCCTAGGTATCGCGACGGACTTGGTGATCTAGACACAAAGAAAAACCTAGGTACAAGAGAGGCGAACGGATTCTCACCCTCGAAGCGTGATCGACAACAAGCGAAGAAGATCAACGACCCTCTGAGAGAATCGCCGAAGAAGATCCGGAACACCCCGTCAAACACCCCCGCGACGCCGCCCCTCGTGTCCACCTCGAAGCATCGCCTGCATAACAAAAAAAAACCAATTAGGGGCTATTAATAATTACCATGTATGCGCGTATATAGAGTATATGGAGCAGTAGAAAGCCAATGTTACTTTTGCTGCTTTGTGAATGAGGTAATGCAATGTTACATCTAAGAAGTTTAGTGGTGGAGTGGTGCTATCTATGGAGTTTTGATTGTCCAATTTCGTTCTCTGAACGATCTTGGTCATCCCATAATTTACAACATAGTGAAAACCCTAGATCCCATTTACCGGCACTTCCCGCCCGCCCACCAATGCTTCCCTTCTATATGCCCATGCATACTCTCAACATTATCATCGCCTCTTGTGACCCTCAACAAACTCGACCATGTATTTTATAACTACCCTAAATACTATAAGTAACATGCAAATTTACAAAAAAAAGATGGCCACATACCTGGTGGTGGCCGGAGCTTCCGCGGACGTGGGCGAAGGGGGCAAGCAGCACCACGGGCGGCGGCGGGCAAGCAGCTCGGGCGCGCGGCAGCAATGGTGCGGGCAGCCTGCCTGGGAGGGAGGAGGGAGGCGGCGGCGAGGGAGGGCAAGGCCAGCGGCAGCGTCTGCGTGGGAGAGCCGGCGGCGGTGGCTACGTGGGAGAGAGGAGGGAGGCAGCGGTGGGGTAGGGCGCGGCGGCGTAGGGCGTGGCGGCGTCGAGCGAGAGAGGAGGGTGGCGGCGGCGGGGTAGGGCGCGGCGGCGTCGAGCGACAGAGGAGGGAGGCGGCGGCGGGGTAGGGCGCGGCGGCGTCGAGCGACAGAGGAGGGTGGCGGCTCGGGGATACGATGTGAGATGCGTTTGTGGCTGGGAGCGTCCCGACCAGGTGCTTATCCGCACCCTTTCCCGTGCGCACGCCTTTGCCGTGCGGCAAAGGACCTTTGCCGTGCGGCGGGTCTTTGCCGTGCGCAGGGAGGCCTTTGCCGTGCGGCAGGCTTCTTTGCCGTGCGCCTGCGCACGGCAACGTTTTTTTATTTTTTTATTTTAATTATACATTGTCATTTACATAATTCATTTATATTACATAATTCATATACATTGTCATTTACATAATTCATTTATATTACAACAATGTGTAACTGGATCAAATATGAAAATAAATATACAAGTAACTATACTAAAACCCTAGCTATTGTCCATCTACACTTGATCAAGTTGATCACCTGGATCATCTAGTTCATCTTTAACCTGCACACAACAAAAATAGAAGAAAGAATTGAACCAAGTGGCAATGCCACTTAGCTGTTAGAAATAATGATCCAGGGTAGATAAGCATCAATCGAGTCGAGCTGATCCAGAGAAGGGGAGCAAGTCCCAACATATTTTAATTATCAACAACATTCATTTCTATATCTACATTACATTAAACCTGTTTTTTCAATATGTGTATCATTTAATAAAGTATGTTTCATGCTTTCAGTTTCAAAAAATTCAGCATGCAAAAGTAGCTCCCCTAAACCCTAAACCCTAAACTGGGGAGGCTTCGAGCCCTGAACCCCTCTAAATCCCTAAACCACGACGCCGGAGCTGCAGAACCATGCATCATAAACCCTAACCCTAACCCTAAACCCTAAACCTATACTTAACCATAAATACTTACCTTTAACCTAAACCCTAGCCCTAGCCCCTAAACCCTAGCCCTAACCCTACACCTAACCCTAACCAGTAGATCATGCACACCCTCGATCGTGTGATAATGGCTCTACCTGCGGGTATATGTGCCAAAGGGTCCCAATCTTGGTTATACATGTGTATATGTCCTAAACAAACCTTAAAGAATGAAAAGTTACATTGGTGCACCCTCGCGCGGAGAAATCTAGGGGGGTAGACCCGCCGAGGCACACGTTCCGCTCTTTTGGGGGAAGGAGGGGGAGAACGACCGCCGGAGCACCGGAACCCCACCAAATCTTGCATGTGGACCTATGCTATGTGTCAAAGTGTGGTGCAAGGTCTAATGGTGCACAAGTAGCTCCCCTAAACCCTAAACCCTAAACTGGGGAGGATTCGAGCACTAAACCCCTCTAAAACCCTGAACCACGACGCCGGAGCTGCAGAACCATGCATCATCAACCCTAACCCTAACCCTAAACTCTAAACCTATACCTAACCATAAATACTTACCTTTAACCTAAACCCTAGCCCTACACCCTAGACCCTAGCCCTAACCCTACACCTAACCCTAACCAGTAGATCGAGCACACCCTCGATCGTGTGATAATGGCTCTAGGCTGCGGGGTATATGTGCCAAAGGGTCCCAATCTTGGTTCTCCATGTGTATATGTCCCAAACAAACCTAAAAGAATGAAAAGGTACATTGGTGCACCCTCGCGCGGAGAAATCTAGGGGGTAGACCCGCCGGGGCACACGTTCCGCTGTTTTGGGGGAGGAGGGGAGAACGACCGCCGGAGCACCGGAACCCCACCAAATCTTTCATGTGGACCTATGATATGTGTCAAAGTGTGGTGCAAGGTCTAATGGTGCACAAGTAGCTCCCCTAAACCCTAAACCCTAAACTGGGGAGGATTCGAGCACTAAACCCCTCTAAAACCCTGAACCACGACGCCGGAGCTGCAGAATGATACGTCTCCGACGTATCGATAATTCTTATGTTCTATGCCATATTATTGATGATACCTACATGTTTTATGCACACTTTATGTCATATTCGTGCATTTTCTGGAACTAACCTATTAACAAGATGCCGAAGTGCCAGTTCACGTTGTCCGTCGTTTTTGGTTTCAGAAATCCTAGTAACGAAATATTCTCGGAATTGGACGAAACGAAGACCCAGGGGCCTATTTTTCCACGGAGTTTCCAGAAGACCGAAGAACATACGAAGTGGGGCCACGAGGTGGCGACACCACAAGGCGGCGCGGCCTAGGGGGGGCCCGCGCCGCCCTATGGTGTGGCCCCCTCGTCGAGCCCCCGACTCCGCCCTTCCGCCTACTTAAAGCCTCCGTCGCGAAACCCCCGATGCGAAAAACCACGATACGGAAAACCTTACCGAGACGCCGCCGCCGCCGATCCCATCTCGGGGGATTCCGGAGATCTCCTCCGGCACCCTGCCGGAGAGGGGATTCATCTCCCGGAGGACTCTACACCGCCATGGTCGCCCCGGAGTGATGAGTGAGTAGTTCACCCCTGGACTATGGGTCCATAGCAGTAGCTAGATGGTTGTCTTCTCCTCATTGTGCTTCATTGTTAGATCTTGTGAGCTGCCTAACATGATCAAGATCATCTATCTCGTAATACTCTATGTTGTGTTTGTCGGGATCCGATGGATAGAGAATACCATGTCATGTTAATTATCAAGTTATTACATATGTGTTGTTTATGATCTTGCATGCTCTCCGTTACTAGTAGAGGCTCTGGCCAAGTTTTTACTTTTAACTCCAAGAGGGAGTATTTATGCTCGATAGTGGGTTCATGCCCGCATTGACACCGGGACGAGTGACGAGAAAGTTCTAAGGTTGTGTTTTGTTGTTGCCACTAGGGATAAAACATTGGCGCTATGTCCGAGGATGTAGTTGTTGATTACATTACGCACCATACTTAATGCAATTGTCTGTTGTTAGCAACTTAATACTGGAGGGGGTTCGGATGATAACTCTGAAGGTGGACTTTTTAGGCATAGATGCAGTTGGATGGCGGTCTATGTACTTTGTCGTAATGCCCAATTAAATCTCACTATAGTTATCATGTCATGTATGTGCATTGTTATGCCCTCTCTATTTGTCAATTGCCCGACTGTAATTTGTTCACCCAACATGCTTTTATCTTATGGGAGAGACACCTCTAGTGAACTGTGGACCCCGGTCCATTCTTTTAATACTCAAATACAAATCTGCTGCAATACTTGTTTTTACTATTTTCTCTGCAAACAATCATCTTCCAAACAATACGGTTAATCCTTTGTTACAGCAAGCCGGTGAGATTGACAACCTCACTGTTTCGTTGGGGCAAAGTACTTTGGTTGTGTTGTGCAGGTTCCACGTTGGCGCCGGAATCTCTGGTGTTGCGCCGCACTACATCCCGCCGCCATCAACCTTCAACGTGCTTCTTGGCTCCTCCTGGTTCGATAAACCTTGGTTTCTTTCTGAGGGAAAACTTGCTGCTGTGCGCATCATACCTTCCTCTTGGGGTTGCCCACCGAACGTGTGAAATACACGCCATCAAGCATATTTTCTGGCGCCGTTGCCGGGGAGATCAAGACACGCTGCAAGGGGAGTCTCCACTTCTCAATCTCTTTACTTTGTTTTTGTCTTGCTTTATTTTATTTACTACTTTGTTTGCTGCATTATATCAAAACACAAAAAAATTAGTTGCTAGCTTTACTTTATTTACTTGTCTTGCTCTCTATATCAAAAACACAAAAAAATTAGTTACTTGTTTTACTTTACTTAATATCATGCATGTTTTTATTTCACTAGTTAAGCATAATGGAAAACAACAAAAATATGAGAGATCTTTATGAACTTTATCTTGAATTAGGACATGATGTGTTTGAAGAGAGAATTAAAAAACCCATGGAACTTTATATGCATGCTAATGGGAATGTTATTACCATGGATGCTTTGAACACCATTGTTGCTAATGCTATGGAAAATTCTAAGCTTGGGGAAGCTGGCTCTGATGAGCAGGATCTTTTTAGCACCCCAAGCATTGAGGAGAAAATTTTCTTTTATGATTACAATATGCCTCCTATATATGATGATAGCCACTTTTTTGAATTTGCTCCCACTACAACTAATAAAATTGATTATGCTTACGTGGAGAGTAATAATTTTATGCATGAGACTCATGATAAGAATGCTTTATGTGATAGTTACATTGTTGAGTTTGCTCATGATGCTACTGAAAATTATTATGAGAGAGGAAAATATGGTTGTAGAAATTTTCATGTTACTAAAACACCTCTCTATGTGCTGAAATTTTTGAAGCTACACTTGTTTTATCTTCCTATGCTTGTTACTTTGCTCTTCATGAACTTGTTTATTTACAAGATTCCTATGCATAGGAAGCATTTTAGACTTAAATGTGTTTTGAATTTGCCTCTTGATGCTCTCTTTTGCTTCAAATACTATTTCTTGTGAGTGCATCATTAAAACTGCTGAGCCCATCTTAATGGCTATAAAGAAAGAACTTCTTGGGAGATAACCCATGTGTTTTTACTACAGTATTTTTGTTTTATATTTGAGTCTTGGAAGTTGTTTACTACTGTAGCAACCTCTCCTTATCTTAGTTTTGAGTTTTGTTGTGCCAAGTAAAGTCTTTGATAGTAAAGTAAGTACTAGATTTGGATTACTGCGCAGTTCCAGATTTCTTTGCTGTCACGAATCTGGGTCTACCTCCCTGTAGGAAGCTCAGAAAATTAAGCCAATTTACGTGCATGATCCTCAGATATGTACGCAACTTTCATTCAATTTGAGCATTTTCGTTTGAGCAAGTCTGGTGGCCTAATAAAATCTATCTTTACGGACTGTTCTGTTTTGACAGATTCTGTCTTTTATTTCGCATTGCCTCTTTTACTATGTTGGATGAATTTCTTTGATCCACTAATGTCCAGTAGCTTTATGCAATGTCCAGAAGTGTTAAGAATGATTGTGTCACCTCTGAACATGTGAATTTTTATTATGCACTAACCCTCTAATGAGTTGTTTCGAGTTTGGTGTGGAGGAAGTTTTCAAGGATCAAGAGAGGAGTATGATGCAATATGATCAAGGAGAGTGAAAGCTCTAAGCTTGGGGATGCCTCGGTGGTTCACCCCTGCATATTCTAAGAAGACTCAAGCGTCTAAGCTTGGGGATGCCCAAGGCATCCCCTTCTTCATCGACAACATTATCAGGTTCCTCCCCTGAAACTATATTTTTATTCCGTCACATCTTATGCACTTTGTTTGGAGCGTCGGTTTGTTTTTGTTTTTTGTTTTGTTTGAATAAAATGGATCCTAGCATTCACTTTATGGGAGAGAGACACGCTCCGCTGTAGCATATGGACAAATATGTCCTTAGGCTCTACTCATAGTATTCATGGCGAAGTTTCTTCTTCGTTAAATTGTTATATGGTTGGAATTGGAAAATGATACATGTAGTAAATTGCTATAATGTCTTGGATAATTTGATACTTGGAAATTGTTGTGCTCATGTTTAAGCTCTTGCATCATATACTTTGCACCCATTAATGAAGAAATACTTAGAGCTTGCTAATTTGGTTAGCATATTTGGTTTCTCTAGAGTCTAGATAACATCTAGTATTGAGTTTTGAACAACAAGGAAGACGGTATGGAGTCTTATAATGTTTACCATATGTCTTTTATGTGAGTTTTGCTGTACCATTCATCCTTGTGTTTGTTTCAAATAACCTTGCTAGCCTAAACCTTGTATCGAGAGGGAATACTTCTCATGCATCCAAAATCTTTGAGCCAACCACTATGCCATTTGTGTCCACCATACCTACCTACTACATGGTATTTACCCGCCATTCCAAAGTAAATTGCTTGAGTGCTACCTTTAAAATTCCATCATTCACCTTTGCAATACATAGCTCATGGGACAAATAGCTTAAAAACTATTGTGGTATTGAATATGTACTTATGCACTTTATCTCTTATTAAGTTGCTTGTTGTGCGATAACCATGTTTCGGGGACGCCATCAACTATTCTTTGTTGGATATCATGTGAGTTGCTATGCATGTCCGTCTTGTCCGAAGCAAGAGAGATCTACCACCTTCATGGTTGGAGCATGCATGTTGTTAGAGAAGAACTTTGGGCCGCTAACTAAAGCCATGATTCATGGTGGAAGTTTCAGTTTGGACATATATCCTCAATCTCATATGAGAATAATAATTGTTGCCACATGCTTATGCATTAAAGAGGAGTCCATTATCTGTTGTCCATGTTGTCCCGGTATGGATGTCTAAGTTGAGAATAATCAAAAGCGAGAAATCCAAAATGCGAGCTTTCTCCTTAGACCTTTGTACAGGCGGCATGGAGGTACCCCATTGTGACACTTGGTCAAAACATGTGCATTGCAAAGATCCGGTAGTCCAAGTTAATTAGGACAAGGTGCGGGCACTATTAGTATACTATGCATGAGACTTGCAACTTGTAAGATATAATGTACATAACTCATATGCTTTATTACTACCGTTGACAAAATTGTTTCATGTTTTCAAAATAAAAGCTCTAGCACAAATATAGCAATCGATGCTTTCCTCTTTGAAGGACCATTCTTTTTACTTTTATGTTGAGTCAGTTCACCTATTTCTCTCCACCTCAAGAAGCAAACACTTGTGTGAACTGTGCATTGATTCCTACATACTTGCATATTGTACTTGTTATACTACTCTATGTTGACAATTATCCATGAGATATACATGTTACAAGTTGAAAGCAACCGCTGAAACTTAATCTTCCTTTGTGTTGCTTCAATACCTTTACTTTGATTTATTGCTTTATGAGTTAACTCTTATGCAAGACTTATTAATACTTGTCTTGAAGTACTATTCATGAAAAGTCTTTGCTTTATGATTCACTTTTTTACTCATGTCATTACCATTGTTTTGATCGCTGCATTCACTACATATGTTTACAAATAGTATGATCAAGGTTATGATGGCATATCACTTCAGAAATTATCTTTGTTATCGTTTTACCTGCTCGGGACGAGCGGAACTAAGCTTGGGGATGCTTGATACGTCTCCGACGTATCGATAATTTCTTATGTTCTATGCCATATTATTGATGATACCTACATGTTTTATGCACACTTTATGTCATATTCGTGCATTTTCCGGAACTAACCTATTAACAAGATGCCGAAGTGCCGGTTCTCGTTTTCTCGCTGTTTTTGGTTTCGAAATCCTAGTAACGAAATATTCTCGGAATTGGACGAAACGAAGACCCGTGGGCCTATTTTTCCACGGAGCTTCCGTAAGACCGAAGAACATACGAAGTGGGGCCACGAGGTGGCGACACCACAAGGCGGCGCGGCCTAGGGGGCCCGCGCCGCCCTATGGTGTGGCCCCTCGTCGTGCCCCCGAATCTGCCCTTCCGCCTACTTAAAGCCTCCGTCGCGAAACCCCCGAGGCGAAAAACCACGATACGGAAAACCCTACTGAGACGCCGCCGCCGCCGATCCCATCTCGGGGGATTCTGGAGATCTCCTCCGGCACCCTGCCGGAGAGGGGATTCATCTCCCGGAGGACTCTACACCACCATGGTCGCCTCCGGAGTGATGAGTGAGTAGTTCACCCCTGGACTATGGGTCCATAGCAGTAGCTAGATGGTTGTCTTCTCCTCATTGTGCTTCATTGTTGGATCTTGTGAG
The DNA here is from genome assembly GCF_022539505.1 of Lolium rigidum. Lineage (NCBI taxonomy): Eukaryota > Viridiplantae > Streptophyta > Magnoliopsida > Poales > Poaceae > Lolium > Lolium rigidum. The sequence continues at coordinate 208,989,461 of NC_061509.1, forward strand.
CTGCCTAACATGATCAAGATCATCTATCTGTAATACTCTATGTTGTGTTTTTCGGGATCCGATGGATAGAGAATACCATGTCATGTTAATTATCAAGTTATTACATATGTGTTGTTTATGATCTTGCATGCTCTCCGTTACTAGTAGAGGCTCTGGCCAAGTTTTTACTTTTAACTCCAAGAGGGAGTATTTATGCTCGATAGTGGGTTCATGCCCGCATTGACACCGGGACGAGTGACGAAAAGTTCTAAGGTTGTGTTGTGCTCGTTGCCACTAGGGATAAAACATTGGCGCTATGTCCAAGGATGTAGTTGTTGATTACATTACGCACCATACTTAATGCAATTGTCTCGTTGTTAGCAACTTAATACCGGAGGGGTTCGGATGATAACTCTGAAGGTGGACTTTTTAGGCATAGATGCAGTTGGATGGTGGTCTATGTACTTTGTCGTAATGCCCAATTAAATCTCACTATACTTATCATGTCATGTATGTGCATTGTTATGCCCTCTCTATTTGTCAATTGCCCGACCGTAATTTGTTCACCCAACATGCTTTTATCTTATGGGAGAGACACCTCTAGTGAACTGTGGACCCCGGTCCATTCTTTTAATACTCGAAATACAAATCTGCTGCAATACTTGTTTTTACTATTTTCTCTCGCAAACAATCATCTTCCACACAATACGGTTAATCCTTTGTTACAGCAAGCCGGTGAGATTGACAACCTCACCGTTTCGTTGGGGCAAAGTACTTTGGTTGTGTTGTGCAGGTTCCACGTTGGCGCCGGAATCTCCGGTGTTGCGCCGCACTACATCCCGCCGCCATCAACCTTCAACGTGCTTCTTGGCTCCTCCCGGTTCGATAAACCTTGGTTTCTTTCCGAGGGAAAACTTGCTGCTGTGCGCATCATACCTTCCTCTTGGGGTTGTCCAACGAACGTGTGAAATACACGCCATCAAGCATATTTTCCGGCGCCGTTGCCGGGGAGATCAAGACACGCCGCAAGGGGAGTCTCCACTTCTCAATCTCTTTACTTTGTTTTTGTCTTGCTTTATTTTATTTACTACTTTGTTTGCTGCATTATATCAAAACACAAAAAAATTAGTTGCTAGTTTTACTTTATTTGCTACCTTGTTTGCCATATCAAAAACACAAAAAAATTAGTTACTTGCATTTACTTTACTTGATTCATTATGTTTCCTTTTAATTTTACCACAAAAAACATACCGGTAGGACAAGGGTCTATAATTGGGAGGAACAATATAGAAGAATTTTTTACCCATGTTAGTACCGTTGAAGATTTTGAAGATAGACACTTGGTAGAACTTGCTCCTACCTATGAAATTGCTGCTGCTCGCTTTAGTTCGCTTGTTGGAAACTAAATTTGTTAATCTCAATCCTATAATCCAACACATGTTTCTTACACTTGGTGATTTGGAAGAGGGGGAAAAGAAAGATTTTGTTTTAGAAACCCTTCTTAGAGAATTTGGTGGTCTAGCAAGAGAGGCTAGAAAGGTCTTCGCTAAATTTAATATGCTTGGTTCTCATACTAATTTTGTTAGTCTCCTTGAAAAAATGGATATGGATAGGATAAGGTACACTAATAATGCTAATGATGGTGGGGAGATCAAAGCACCAATACCATGCAAACTCCTAGCTATGAATGATGCACTAGAACATAACTATGCTTGGCTTGTTCCCGAAAATTTGTTTGATGAGAGTAGCAAGCCCAAGACTAATGAAAAGGGAGACGCTGAAACTTATGTATCCAATATACTATGCATGGTTGAGAAAACTCCAAACCCCGCTGTAGGTGCACCACCCTTCGATAATACTTGAGATACACTTTCTGCGCCTAGCTGAAAGGCGTTAAAGAAAAGCGCTTATGGGAGACAACCCATGTTTTTACTCCAGTATTTTTGTGTTATATTTGTGTCTTGGAAGTTGTTTACTACTGTAGCAACCTCTCCTTATCTTAGTTTTATGTTTTGTTGTGCCAAGTAAAGTCTTTGATAGAAAAGTAAGTTCTAGATTTGGATTACTGCGCAGTTCCAGATTTCTTTGCTGTCACGAATCTGGGTCTATCTCCCTGTAGGTAGCTCAGAAAATTAAGCCAATTTACGAGCATGATCCTCAGATATGTACGCAACTTTCATTCAATTTGAGCATTTTCGTTTGAGCAAGTCTGGTGGCCTAATAAAATCCATCTTTACGGACTGTTCTGTTTTGACAGATTCTGTCTTTTATTTCGCATTGCCTCTTTTGCTATGTTGGATGAATTTCTTTGATCCACTAATGTCCAGTAGCTTTATGCAATGTCCAGAAGTGTTAAGAATGATTGTGTCACCTCTGAACATGTGAATTTTTATTATGCACTAACCCTCTAATGAGTTGTTTCGAGTTTGGTGTGGAGGAAGTTTTCAAGGGTCAAGAGAGGAGTATGATGCAATATGATCAAGGAGAGTGAAAGCTCTAAGCTTGGGGATGCCCAGTGGTTCACCCCCGCATATTCTAAGAAGACTCAAGCGTCTAAGCTTGGGGATGCCCAAGGCATCCCCTTCTTCATCGACAACATTATCAGGTTCCTCCACCGAAACTATATTTTTATTCCGTCACATCTTATGCACTTTGCTTGGAGCGTCGGTTTGTTTTTGTTTTTGTTTTGTTTGAATAAAATGGATCCTAGCATTCACTTTATGGGAGAGAGACACGCTCCGCTGTAGCATATGGACAAATATGTCCTTAGGCTCTACTCATAGTATTCATGGCGAAGTTTCATCTTCGTTAAATTGTTATATGGTTGGAATTGGAAAATGCTACATGTAGTAATTCTAAAATGTCTTGGATAATTTGATACTTGGCAATTGTTGTGCTCATGTTTAAGCTCTTGCATCATATACTTTGCACCCATTAATGAAGAAATACTTAGAGTTTGCTAATTTGGTTTGCATATTTGGTTTCTCTAGAGTCTAGATAACATCTAGTATTGAGTTTTGAACAACAAGGAAGACGGTATGGAGTCTTATAATGTTTACAATATGTCTTTTATGTGAGTTTTGCTGTACCGTTCATCCTTGTGTTTGTTTCAAATAACCTTGCTAGCCTAAACCTTGTATCGAGAGGGAATACTTCTCATGCATCCAAAATACTTGAGCCAACCACTATGCCATTTGTGTCCACCATACCTACCTACTACATGGTATTTATCCGCCATTCCAAAGTAAATTGCTTGAGTGCTACCTTTAAAATTCCATCATTCACCTTTGCAATATATAGCTCATGGGACAAATAGCTTAAAAACTATTGTGGTATTGAATATGTACTTATGCACTTTATCTCTTATTAAGTTGCTTGTTGTGCGATAACCATGTTTCGGGGACGCCATCAACTATTCTTTGTTGGATATCATGTGAGTTGCTATGCATGTCCGTCTTGTCTGAAGCAAGAGAGATCTACCACCTTCATGGTTGGAGCATGCATATTGTTAGAGAAGAACTTTGGGCCGCTAACTAAAGCCATGATTCATGGTGGAAGTTTCAGTTTGGACATATATCCTCAATCTCATATTAGAATAATAATTGTTGCCACATGCTTATGCATTAAAGAGGAGTCCATTATCTGTTGTCCATGTTGTCCCGTATGGATGTCTAAGTTGAGAATAATCAAAAGCGAGAAATCCAAAATGCGAGTTTTCTCCTTAGACCTTTGTACAAAGCGGCATGGAGGTACCCCATTGTGACACTTGGTCAAAACATGTGCATTGCAAAGATCCGGTAGTCCAAGTTAATTAGGACAAGGTGCGGGCACTATTAGTATACTATGCATGAGACTTGCAACTTGTAAGATATAATGTACATAACTCATATGCTTTATTACTACCGTTGACAAAATTGTTTCATGTTTTCAAAATAAAAGCTCTAGCACAAATATAGCAATCGATGCTTTCCTCTTTGAAGGACCATTCTTTTTACTTTTATGTTGAGTCAGCTTCACCTATCTCTCTCCACCTCAAGAAGCAAACACTTGTGTGAACTCGTGCATTGATTCCTACATACTTGCATATTGTACTTGTTATATTACTCTATGTTGACTATTATCCATGAGATATACATGTTACAAGTTGAAAGCAACCGCTGAAACTTAATCTTCCTTTGTGTTGCTTCAATACCTTTACTTTGATTTATTGCTTTATGAGTTAACTCTGATGCAAGACTTATTAATACTTGTCTTGAAGTACTGTTCATGAAAAGTCTTTGCTTTATGATTCACTTGTTTACTCATGTCATTACCATTGTTTTGATCGCTGCATCCACTACATATGTTTACAAATAGTATGATCAAGGTTATGATGGCATATCACTTCGAAATTATCTTTGTTATCGTTTTACTCGCTCGGGACGAGCAGTAACTAAGCTTGGGGATGCTTGATACGTCTCCGACGTATCGATAATTTCTTATGTTCTATGCCATATTATTGATGATACCTACATGTTTTATGCACACTTTATGTCATATTCGTGCATTTTCCGGAACTAACCTATTAACAAGATGCCGAAGTGCCAGCTCTCGTTTTCTGCTGTTTTTGGTTTCAGAAATCCTAGTAACGAAATATTCTCGGAATTGGACGAAACGAAGACCCGGGGCCTATTTTTCCACGGAGCTTCCGAAGACCGAAGAACATACGAAGTGGGGCCACGAGGTGGCGACACCACAAGGCGGCGTGGCCAAGGGGGCCCGCGCCGCCCTATGGTGTGGGCCCCTCGTTAGCCCCCGACTCGCCCTTCCGCCTACTTAAAGCCTCCGTCGCGAAACCCCCGATGCGAAAAACCACGATACGGAAAACCTTACCGAGACGCCGCCGCCGCGATCCCATCTCGGGGATTCGGAGATCTCCTCCGGCACCCCGCCGGAGAGGGGATTCATCTCCCGGAGGACTCTACACCGCCATGGTCGCCTCCGGAGTGATGAGTGAGTAGTTCACCCCTGGACTATGGGTCCATAGCAGTAGCTAGATGGTTGTCTTCTCCTCATTGTGCTTCATTGTTGGATCTTGTGAGCTTCCTAACATGATCAAGATCATCTATCCGTAATTCTATATGTTGTGTTTGTCGGGATCCGATGGATAGAGAATACCATGTCATGTTAATTATCAAGTTATTACATATGTGTTGTTTATGATCTTGCATGCTCTCCGTTACTAGTAGAGGCTCTGGCCAAGTTTTTGCTTTTAACTCCAAGAGGGAGTATTTATGCTCGATAGTGGGTTCATGCCCGCATTGACACCCGGGACAAGTGATGTAAAGTTCTAAGGTTGTGTTGTGCTCGTTGCCACTAGGGATAAAACATTGGCGCTATGTCCGAGGATGTAGTTGTTGATTACATTACGCACCATACTTAATGCAATTGTCCGTTGTTAGCAACTTAATACCGGAGGGGGTTCGGATGATAACCTCGAAGGTGGACTTTTTAGGCATAGATGCAGTTGGATGGCGGTCTATGTACTTTGTCGTAATGCCCAATTAAATCTCACTATACTTATCATGTCATGTATGTGCATTGTTATGCCCTCTCTATTTGTCAATTGCCCGACCGTAATTTGTTCACCCAACATGCTTTTATCTTATGGGAGAGACACCTCTAGTGAACTCGTGGACCCCGGTCCATTCTTTTAATACCGAAATACAAATCTGCAGCAATACTTGTTTTACTGTTTTCTCCGCAAACAATCATCTTCCACACAATACGGTTAATCCTTTGTTACAGCGAAGCCGGTGAGATTGACAACCTCACCGTTTCGTTGGGGCAAAGTACTTTGGTTGTGTTGTGCAGGTTCCACGTTGGCACCGGAATCTCCGGTGTTGCGCCGCACTACATCCCGCCGCCATCAACCTTCAACGTGCTTCTTGGCTCCTCCTGGTTCGATAAACCTTGGTTTCTTTCTGAGGGAAAACTTGCTGCTGTGCGCATCATACCTTCCTCTTGGGGTTGCCCAACGAACGTGTGAAATACACGCCATCAGCGCGCTGCTAGCCCCTGGTGGCTCCGCCTCCACGTCCGTGGCCTCTTCCGCCTCCTTGACCTCCGCGTTGGAGCGCCATGGCAACCATGTCGGATCCTCCGCTCTTCTGGTCATCGGGGGGATTCTCCCGCTTGTTGTTGTTGTTGCTGCCGCCATTGTCACAGTTTTTCTATTGCTGGTGCAGGTGTATGGCTGTGGCAGTGAGTTCTCCACCTGCATCGTCATCAGCGGCGGTGTGAGTACTTGCAATGCCGATCATGTCATCCAAGGTCAGATTTTTTTCATTGATCAGGCAAGTAAGCTTGTGCCGGAGTAGTCCTCCCCTCTGCGGCCCACCTATGAAGACATGCATAGATGTGCGGTTATCCACGTTCTCACACTCGTTCCTGGTTGCTAACCATCGAGTGAGGACATTTCGTGAAGTTTCACCTTTTTTCTAGATACATGTTTGCATGTCGCTTGTTGTAGCAGGCCTCTTGTATGTGCCCCTGAACTGTTTCTCGAAGGCGATCTTCAGGTTGAACCAACAAAATATGGAGTTTTTCGGGAGGTCGCTGAGCCAGGTACGAGCTGGACCAATAAGGTACAACTGAAGCATGCGGCAGGCTATCTTCTGGTTCCTTCCGGCGAAGCTAACTGCATTGAAGTAGTCTTCGATCCAGGTATCGGGCCTTTCGCTGCCATCATAGTGCTTCAGATTTCCGGGTAGTTTAAGGTTCAAGCCTTTTGGATAGGGCTCCTCTCGGATCATCCTGCCAAAGCATTTTGGCCAATGTATTCAGATATGTATTCGTTGAGACATTCCCTTGCGTCGCGTGAGCCGTTGCAGGGAGATTTTGAACGGGAGCGGGATCTCCGGCCTCCGCCTCCGCCTCCACCTCCTCCACTAGGTGGTGGGGAGGGAGATCTGCGAGGGGGCCTGTGGGACCTTTTGCTTCCGCATTCGGATTCACCGCGCCCTTCACGCTGTTGACTCCGGCTTCGGTGGCTACCTTCCCCATGATGTCGGTCGCCTCCCTCATTCCGGCTTCTGTGGGGCTCAGGATCACGTTCTTCGTTCCGGCTCCGATGAGGTTCCGGCGTATGCTCCGTGTTCCGATTCCTCTGAGGGACCATGTTGTCGCGGATATTGATTCCGCTAGGCCCATGGGGTATGGTGTTTCCGACTGGACTACGACGGCGAAGTGGCGGAGGAGGTGGCTGGTTCCGCGGCGGAGGCGATGGGTTCCGGTACTTGTCCCTTCCAGTGTACATCGGATCCTTTCCCTTCCTTGGGTCTGTCGGAGGTGTTTTCGAGGGTACGGGGATCGGATTTGGATGTTCTCTGATTCTCCTTCTGCGCTCCATGGATCCGGTGCACGATACATCGTCACGATGCTGAAGGAGATATGCCCTAGAGGCAATAATAAAGTGGTTATTATTTATATCTTTATATTTATGATAAATGTTTATATATCATGCTATAATTGTATTAACCGAAACATTAGTACATGTGTGATATGTAGACAACAAAGAAGTCCCTAGTATGCCTCTTAAACTAGCTTGTTGATTAATGGATGATTAGTTTCATAATCATGAACATTGGATGTTATTAATAACAAGGTTATATCATTATATGAATGCCGTAGGGTGACACACTTAAAGTTGGATGTTGAAATGGTAGTACTTGAATATGGAATGGAGTTCGAATATTTGTTCGGAGTCCCGGATGAGATCCCGGACATCACGAGGAGTTCGGAATGGTCCGGAGAATAAGATTCATATATAGGATGTCATTTTATGTGAATTAAAATGATCCGGAAGGTTCTACGGAAGGTTCTAGAAGGTTCTAGAAAAGTCCGGAAGAAATAAGGATGGAAGGTGGAGTCCCAGAGGGACTCCACCCACCTTGGCCGGCCAACCTAAGGGAGGAGGAGTCCCAAGTGGACTCCCCACCATGGTGGCCGGCCACCCCACCAAGGAAAAGGGGGGAGTCCCACTCCCCCTAGGTTTGGACACTTGGAAGGTTTTGTTGGGGTCTTATTCGGACTCTTTGACCTAAACCTTGGGGCCTCCACCTATATAAAGAGGGGGAGAGAGGGGCTGGCCGGCCACTCAAGCCTCCACCATGTCCACACCCCTCAAGGGTGCCCTAGCCGGCGCCCCTCTCCCCAAACCCTAGCGGTCTCTCTCCTCCACCATATCCCGCACGCTTAAGCGAAGCTCCGCCGGATTTCTCCACCACCACCGACACCACGCCGTCGTGCTGTCGGATTCAAGAGGAGCTACTACTTCCGCTGCCCGCTGGAACGGGGAGGTGGACGTCGTCTTCATCAACAACCGAACGTGTGACCGAGTACGGAGGTGCTGCCCGTTCGTGGCGCCGGAAGCGATCGTGATCAAGATCTTCTACGCGCTTTTGCAAGCGGCAAGTGAACGTCTACCGCAGCAACAAGAGCCTCATCTTGTAGGCTTTGGAATCTCTTCAAGGGTGAGACTCGATATCCCCTCGTTGCTACCGTCTTCTAGATTGCATCTTGGCTTGGATTGCGTGTTCGCGGTAGGAAATTTTTTGTTTTCTATGCAACGTTATCCTACAGTGGTATCAGAGCCATGTCTATGCATAGATGGTTGCACGAGTAGAACACAATGTTTTTGTGGGCGTTGATGCTCTTGTTATCTTTAGTTTGAGTACTTTGCATCTTTGTGGCATAGTGGGATGAAGCGGCTCGGACTAACTTTACATGACCGCGTTCATGAGACTTGTTCCTCGTTCGACATGCAACTTGTATTGCATAAGAGGCTTTGCGGGTGTCTGTCTCTCCGACTATAGTGAAGATTCAACTTACTCTTCTATTGACAACACTAGTATCACCGTTGTGGTTCATGTTCGTAGGTAGATTAGATCTCTCTCGAAAACCCTAAACCACGTAAAATATGCAAACCAAATTAGAGACGTCTAACTTGTTTTTGCAGGGTTTGGTGATGTGATATGGCCATAATGTGATGATGAATATGTATGAGATGATCATTATTGTATTGTGGCAACCGGCAGGAGCCTTATGGTTGTCTTTAATTTTCATGTTGAGTAGTATTTCAAAGTAGTTGTAATAGTTGCTACATGAGGTGAACAACCATGAAGACGGCGCCATGGACCTTGACGCTACGCCGACGATGATGGAGATCATGCCCGAAGATGATGGAGATCATGTCCGTGCTTTGGAGATGAAGATCAAAGGCGCAAAGACAAAAGGGCCATATCATATCACATATGAACTGCATGTGATGTTAATCCTTTATGCATCTTATTTTGCTTAGATCGCGACGGTAGCATTATAAGATGATCCCTCACATTAATATCAAGATAATAAAGTGTTCTCCCCTCGTATGCACCGTTGTAACAGTTCGTCGTTTCGAAGCATCTCGTGATGATCGGATGTGATAGATTCAACGATTCACATACAACGGGTGTAAGCCATGTTGCACACGCGGAATACTTGGGTTTGCTTGACGAGCCTAGCATGTACAGACATGGCCTCGGGACAACGGAAACCGAAAGGTTGAACCCGAGTCATATGGATGATATGATCAACATGTTGATGTTCACCATTGAAGCTACATCATCTCACGTGATGATCGGTTTTGGTGTAGTGGATTTGGATCGTGTACCACTTAACAACTATGAGGGATGTTGTATTAAGTGGGAGTTCATTAGTAATTAGATTAAAACATGAAGAAATTATCATAAACATAGTCTGAGTAGTATTTTGAATTAATTTTGTAGTATTGGCATCCGTTTTTCTACTATGCGCTAGTCTTGTTATTGAGATAGAAATACTGTTAAAATCTGACAAGAAACTTTACGGATTGGTACCGTATTGTTAAAGAATCAAGAATTTATTAAGTCCTATTGCAAACTTTTAGTAAACCTCACATTGTTGATTCAAAGAGCTAAGGTTTCAATTAGTACCTAAAGTTATCTTGTCTCCGTCAAACTTAAAGTTCAAATTTGTTTGAAAAGTAAGGAGCTGAAAATTTAGTTTTCAGAAATAATCAAGGTATGAGATATATGTGATATCTAAGACCTTATTACAAGATGATAGAATATAAATTTGGTGAGACTACATAAACTCATAAGTTTTATGGGAATGTATGAAGGTTGAAGACGCCGAGCGTCACAATCCTCCAACTATTGGGGCACTAACGATATTCGCATATCCATGAAGTGACCATCCTTAAATATGCACCGTTATTAAGACTCGTCGTTTCGAAGCATCACGTGATGATCGGGTGTGATAGATTCTACGAGTGCATACAACGGGTGCAAGCTAGATTTGCACATGCAAATACCAAGGTTTAAACTTTATGAGCCTAGCATGTATAGACATGGTCTCAAAAAGTTGTCATGAATTGATGGATAAAATTATGAGTGAAATTGTTCATCATATTACATAGTTACTAATAAGTGAAATCTAGAACACTTGTCATATGATGATCAACTTCAAAGTAAGAACCTCAAGGTTATTGGTATTTGACCAACAAATCTAGAAGTTATTGATGTTGAAGTGTTTTTCTAAATAATGAGGAAAGCTAAAAGAGAAACTGCAAAAGATATTCTGGCAAAAAGAAAAGAAAAGACTAGAAGGTCTAGCTCAGGTGTATATAAATGATATACATGTTATGGTTGTATTCCTAGTTAAGTCACACTATGAAATTCTTGGGTATTAGTACTATATTGGTTGGTATGAAGTGTCATACAAAACAACGCAATACAAGAATACAATGGCCTAAGTGATCGACAAGGAATATGATAGGAATGCACGTCCGGAACAAAATAAAGTGTTATTATGTTCGTCGTTGGCATTCTATCTAGCCCTTAGAATTTATAATAAAGAACTTAATAATTGTTATTTTGCTCTCGGTCAAATGAAAACAATGAGTTGTTCAAATTATGACATTACTCCATGTACGATGGATAAGTTATTATAAATCTTAATGGTGAAACACACATACATAACACTGACGCTAAAATGCCATAAGGCAAATGATTTGAATTCCACTTATTTGTGGAACCGCCATTTAGGTCATGTTAGAAAGAAACGCATGAAGGAACTCCATGTAAATGGATTTTTTGGAGTCATTTGATTTTTTGAATCATTTGGCGCTTGCAAATCTTTTCTAAAGAGAATGATTATAATACCGTTCATAGGCCAAGAGTTGAACGGGCAACTAACTTAGTGGAAAAATACATGATGATGTATATGGTTCACTCGGGCATAGTTGTGTGCGGGAGATTCTTATACTTCATGAAAACTTTCAACAATGAATTGAGTATATATGTGGATATATTCAATAAGGAAGAAGTTTGAAACATTTGAATGGATTCAATTAAATTTCAGCATGAAGTGGAAATCATCGTAATAGAAAAGTCAAATATCTATGATTGGATCATGGTGAAAATATTTGAATTACGATTTTTAGCGAACATCTAAGAGAGTCATGAAATTGTTCTACAACTCACATTTCTTGGAGTATCACAATGATGATATAGTATCCGAGAGATGTATCCAAACCTTGTTGGATTAATGATGAGATAAAATATTATGATGCCATTATATTTTTGTGGATTATGCTTTAGTGACTACCGATTTTACACTAAATAGAGCATCATCATGATCCGTTGAAATGACACCATACGAGTTATGGCATGGGTATAAATCCTAATAGTCCTTTCTTTAAATTTTGGTCTAAGAGTTTAAAAACCAAAATTGGATGAATGTCTTTGTTGGTTATCCCAGAAATTTAATTGGGAATTCTTCCCACAAGACAAAGACAGAAGTGTTTGTCAATGTTTCTTATTTCCGAGAAATTGTTTCTAGTGAAGTATTTGAGTGGGAGGACAATATATTTTGATAAGGTTTATGAACCTGAGCATAATGATCAGAGTAGCGCAGCATCGGAATTGGTTTCGAAGCGGCCACGACGATCATGGCTCCCATGACTACAAAGTGTTTTAGCCATGGAGATCGAAGTGCATATTGAACCTTGTAGGTATGGTTTACTTTGTGATCAAATAAATGATTTGTGGACAAAGGATTGATTTTGAACAATGATAAACCAACTACAAAACAAAGAAGTTATGATGGGCCCTGACTACGTTAAAATGGCCATGCGCCATGAAATCCAAGATAGATGAATACTTTATGAAAGTAAATGGATCTATGAAATTGATAGACTTGGATGAAATATCCTTGAAGAAAGCTTCACTTATCGAAAAATTGTTTACGACAAAGTTCAAAGAGTTGAATACGATAAGATTAAATCTTCCGTAGCAATGCTTATAGTCTATGTGGATTATTCTAGTAATCACTACATATTTCTTTTATGAGATATGCTAGTAGGATGGCAAAATACACTACTTAACGTAAGTATGTATACAAGATACAACCAAGAGTTTTGCTGGTCCGTGGAATACTAGATAGGTATACAAACTTCAATTGGATGAAGTAAGTATCACGGAGTTGGAATCTTCACCGAGATGAAATAGTCAAAGAGTTTTTGATTTCATCGGAGACGATGAAGAGGCTTGCATTTGCAAGAAATTAAGTGGGAGCGCTAAGACACATTTATAATACTTTATGTAGGTGACATATAGTTGGTTATAAATGATGTAATTATATACTTGATTAAAAGGTTTCATTGAGAATTAACTTCAATGAAAGGATATGGACTCGAAACAAATTTAGTGTCAAGATCTATGAAGATAGATTGAAACACATAAATAAGTTTAAGTGAAAGTACATATGATGGATATTGAAGTAGTTCAATATAGAAATATTAAGAAAATGTTCTTTCATGTGAAGGTTTAACAAGACTTGAGTGTGTATCTGACACTCAATGAGTAAAAACACATGAGTGATTATAGATCACGAATAATATGTACACAATCAGATATCATGTGCTATAAAGTATTATGAGCATATACCAGAATGATTCATATGATGATCATTGAACGACAGTAAGAATATCCTTGAGTACTTTAGAAGAACTAAGGATATATATTTTTTTATGAGGAAATGACAAACAAATCGCTGTAAGGTGTTACACCGATATTGGTTTTGTCACATATAAAATATAATTTCAATCTCAAATTAGACTAAGTGTTGTTTAAAAGGTAGCACAATGAGCTAGAAGTTGTCTATGCTAGATTTAGAAGAGTTCTAAATATTGTGATGGATTCTACAAAAGAAGGCAGAGTATGTCATTACTTTGACAATGACAAAGGATGTTAAGTCAAGAGGTTCTTTGAGAACTTGGTGTAGTTCCGACAGAGTCCGAACTTTGAAGCTATATTGTGTGTGACAATATTAGTGACATATTTCAGACAGCGGAATTAAGGTTCCACCAGAAGATCAAACATATTTAATGCCAACTCATTTGGAAATGAGTGATGCGTAGAGACGCAAATGAATTACAAAATACATACGTTTCTGAGCGTGTCAGATTCGATGACTAAAAACCTCTCCCGTGAGCAATACATGATAAAGCACCAGAAGGCCAAGGTGTTATATCAATGTAAACTAGATTATTGACTCTAGTGCAAGTGGGAGACTGAAGGAGATATGCCCTAGAGGCAATAATAAAGTGGTTATTATTTATATCTTTATATTTATGATAAATGTTTATATATCATGCTATAATTGTATTAACCGAAACATTAGTACATGTGTGATATGTAGACAACAAAGAAGTCCCTAGTATGCCTCTTAAACTAGCTTGTTGATTAATGGATGATTAGTTTCATAATCATGAACATTGGATGTTATTAATAACAAGGTTATATCATTATATGAATGATGTAATGGACACACCCAATTAAACGTAGCATAAGATCTCGTCATTAAGTCATTTGCTATAAGCTTTCGATACATAGTTACCTAGTCCTTATGACCATGAGATCATGTAAATCACTTATACCGGAAAGGTACTTTGATTACATCAAACGCCACTGCGTAAATGGGTGGTTATAAAGGTGGGATTAAGTATCCGGAAAGTATGAGTTGAGACATATGGATCAACAAGTGGGATTTGTCCATCCCGATGACGGATAGATATACTCTGGGCCCTCTCGGTGGAATGTCGTCTAATGTCTTGCAAGCATATGAATAAGTTCATAAGAGACCACATACCACGGTACGAGTAAAGAGTACTTGTCGGGAGACGAGGTTGAACAAGGTATAGAGTGATACCGAAGATCAAACCTCGGACAAGTAAAATATCGCGTGACAAAGGGAATTGGTATCGTATGTGAATGGTTCATTCGATCACTAAAGTCATCGTTGAATATGTGGGAGCCATTATGGATCTCCGCATCCCGCTATTGGTTATTGGTCGAGTGAGTACTCAACCATGTCCGCATAGTTCACGAACCGTAGGGTGACACACTTAAAGTTGGATGTTGAAATGGTAGTACTTGAATATGGAATGGAGTTCGAATATTTGTTCGGAGTCCCGGATGAGATCCCGGACATCACGAGGAGTTCCGGAATGGTCCGGAGAATAAGATTCATATATAGGATGTCATTTTATGTGAATTAAAATGATCCGGAAGGTTCTACTGAAGGTTCTAGAAGGTTCTAGAAAATTCCGGAAGAAATAAGGATGGAAGGTGGAGTCCCGCAGGGACTCCACCCACCTTGGCCGGCCAACCTAAGGGAGGAGGAGTCCCAAGTGGACTCCCCACCATGGTGGCCGGCCACCCCACCAAGGAAAAGGGGGAGTCCCACTCCCCCTAGGTTTGAACACTTGGAAGGTTTTGTTGGGGTCTTATTCGGACTCTTTGACCTAAACCTTGGGGCCTCCACCTATATAAAGAGGGGGAGAGAGGGGCTGGCCGGCCACTCAAGCCACCACCATGGCCACACCCCTCAAGGGTGCCCTAGCCGGCGCCCCTCTCCCCAAACCCTAGCGGTCTCTCTCCTCCACCATATCCCGCACGCTTAAGCGAAGCTCCGCCGGATTTCTCCACCACCACCGACACCACGCCGTCGTGCCGTCGGATTCAAGAGGAGCTACTACTTCCGCTGCCCGCTGGAACGGGGAGGTGGACGTCGTCTTCATCAACAACCGAACGTGTGACCGAGTACGGAGGTGCTGCCCGTTCGTGGCGCCGAAGCGATCGTGATCAAGATCTTCTACGCGCTTTGCAAGCGGCAAGTGAACGTCTACCGCAGCAACAAGAGCCTCATCTTGTAGGCTTTGGAATCTCTTCAAGGGTGAGACTCGATATCCCCTCGTTGCTACCGTCTTCTAGATTGCATCTTGGCTTGGATTGCGTGTTCGCGGTAGGAAATTTTTTGTTTTCTATGCAACGTTATCCTACAGATGCTACCTTCTGGAGGCGTCCTTCTGCGCTATGGATACACATAGTTCCAGGTTGGATTCCAACCTGCGTGAAGTGTGTGTCTTACTCTGTTGCTTCATTGCTGAAGCCACCAGTGTGCGGAGGTGTGCAATATCGATTTCCTCATATTTTTTTTGCCAGGATCTCCGCAGCTTTCTTCATATTGTCCTTTGGAGTGGCGAGCGGTTGCTGATTTGTGGGGGTTGCAAAGTTGATCTTTCGGGGCCAACAGCCTCCCGGTGGATCCTATTTGCTTCCTTACCACCATCCTCTATAATGGTTTCCCATTGTGCTCAGAGTTTCTTTGCTACTTCCAAGCATTTTGCGGCTTCACGCTCTCTCTTGAGGAAACCTTCCATCACTTCTTCTGCCTCTTGCCTTTCCTCCAGCATTGTTGCTGCAGTGTTGGCAAATACTTTGGCGGGGGCCATCATCTCCTTTCTTTTTTGCTTCTAGAGCTTCAGGATCTGCGGCGTCATCCGGAGTTATTGGTTTGTTGAGGATTTTCGAGTGCGCGATAGCACCCCGGCCTGCCTGTTCGACGAGCTCTTCTGCGGACATGTTTCCCCAGTGCCCGAAGATATGCCCCTCTCCGGAATCCGGCACAACGCGGTAGCGAGGACGCGAAGGTGGAGTCTCCGAAGTGGATGGGCCTAGGAGTCCAATGTCGGTCGGAGTTGCTTCTTCGTCAGTTTCCTGCTCCAGCCCAGTTATGGTTGCAAGGACTTGCTTAGGCGGAGCAGATTCTACTTCAGCTTCCTCGTCACCTTCCAGCTCCTTCGTTACGCGATTGTACTCCTCTGTGTCCAAGGTGGTAGCATCGTCTGAGGTTGGGCTTAGATTGCCCAAGATTGATTCCTCTTTATCTCCGGCATCCTCTTGCTGATCCGGAACGTTGTTGTCTGCCTCTTGCTGATCCGGGGCGTCGTTGTCTCTGAAAGCTTCAACCTGCATGGGTCCGGCTCCTTCCTGTGGAGGGGCGGTTCCTGCGGTATGTGCGAGGAAGTGCACGAAGTGGCACCTTTGCTTATCTAACACCTGGGAGACCCAGGCGGATCTGCATTGGTCTTCCACCGTAATTTCCTGCTCAGGGGCAGATTGGGTGGGTTTTGAAATTTCCAGATCTAAGGCGGAATCTTCCTTAGGAAGCTCCCGCGTCTCAGATCGGATCTTCGCAACTGCGTCCTGCTCAGCGGAGGTCGCGTCAGCATGACTTACCAGGGCGTTTCCGTCGGAATCGACGGTTTCACCGATGGAGATGTGAATGCCGCCGATTGGGATGATGCAGAGCTTGACGAGGTCGGTCTTAGCCGGAATCCAGCACTCGTCCCGAGGGATGATCGGAAAATTCCCGGCGTAAAGAACACGCCCCACAGCGATGGATTCGTCGTAGCTTCCCATGGTGGAACCCTCCCGGTTCTGGCCTCTAGACACCGCTGGCCCCACGGTGGGCGCCAAATGTCGTTGCCTATTCGACGGTATTCCAGAGGATGGATCCTCATGGAGGGGATAAGAAGTAGATGCCATCAGGCGGAGAGTCCTCGGGACGGTGGTACGCGTGTTACCCAGCTTCGGAACACCTGCACGATGACAGAGCCTACTGCTGCTTGTCTGGAATTATCTGGGCTCTTTCGCATTGTTACAATGAGTTGTGGTTGTGCCTCTAAGGCTCCCAGGATTCGGCTTATAAAGGCGCACGGATCTAGGGTTTACATGGAGAGTGCTAGCCGGAATACAAGTTGCCTAACGACGGTATGCTATCTTGTCGTGTACGTCAAGGATCCGCCTTCCCTTATACGCCATACCGGATCCGGCTACCTCTGACGGGCCAGGCTGGATCCGACTTCCAGAGTTAGTCGGTGGATCCGGCTCCTTGGTCCTGGGCTGAACTTCATCCATCTTGATCTACAGGAACTGGGCCGCCCGATGGGCCATATGCCACCATCACCGTCTATGGGCCACCCGGGCTTGCCGGATCTAGGCACTATCGATGGTACACCTATGAAGTATACCCACAACAATGGGGCTCACGCCGCTCGTGTGGAAGAAAGCAACAACGACGGGGGCGAGCGTGAAGAGCGTGTGCGTCGGTGGCGAAATGGTACGAGGCTGAGAAAAGGGAGCGGGATGGCTCTTGGGCTGGGATGGGCCGGTCGAAGAAAAGAAAGAAGAGGGAGGCCACCGGGAAAGAATGAAGCAGGCCAGAAGAGAGAGTGAGGCCCAGGAGGTTAGCATGGATTATTTTAAAAATGCATTTCCTTTTTCTCTCTTTGTTTAAAACAAATTTTAAAATCCTTTTAAAACCAAACCAAGCCAAACCCAAATTTTATTTTTAATGCTGAATCATTGAACTAAATATATTTTGTTTAATAGTTTTGGTTTTAGGGTTTAGTTTAAAAGAGAAGACATAGAAGAGGTTTTATATAGAAACCATATGAGAGGAAAAATTAAAGGGATTTCTATTTTCGTGCCCTCGGGTCCTTAGTTGTGCTCAGTTTTCCCCAGCTCCTTAGTTTTTCCTCAGTTTTACCCAAGCGTTTGTCTGAAACCATCACACGTGATGTAACGGCCGGTTGCCCGACGGTTGACCATTATCTTCTGACTAGTGGGGCCACGTAGAGCCCGCAAAGACACGTCGGACCATCCATCTTTGTTTGACCGTAAGCATCGCCGTATCCCCGACCAAAACGCGAACGAGTGGGGCTTCGGTATATCAAATGACAAGTGGGGCCATGACGCTGATACAAGGGGCAATACACGGGTAGGATTAGATTTTTAAACGGAGCTCTACAACAATGGCACGGAGGAGGTGGCATGCGGGGTGCCGAGATGAGATCGACGTCCACAAAGAACTGCATGAGGCGAGACCAGACGCATTAGATAGATATGAACTAGACGCGTTTAACCATGCAAAGAAGAGAAGAAATGGTCGACGACATCGACGACCACCTCAAAACTTTGACCGACCGTGTCGGACACGAACGCGAGAAATGTAGAGAAAACTAGTGTCTCTCCTTTCCGGCGTGTATAGGTGGGTGCTAGGAGAGTGTGGTGGCGAAGGGAAAGACCTCGCGGCGGTCCGTGGCGTCCGAGCATAGCGGGTCGGCGTGGCCGTGCCCACATCGGCGTGCATGCATGATCGGCATTGGCATCAGCATGTACGTTCGGCATTGGCCTCGGCGGTATCTCTGGTGTGTCAGCGATCGAATGAGGGGACGGGATTGAGGGTGCATCCCGACGTTGACCTAGTAGTGGCGGCGAGCATAGCCGTTCTGACCATGCCGATATCAGCATCGGCATCGTTTGGAGGCTGTGGTGCTCGAATCAAGTTGGGATTTGTTTCTTGTAGGCCAAAATGAATTTGAAACAAGTTTCATGTTGAAGGTTAGGTAACGAAAGTTTGTAACTATCCCAAAATTATACTAGCGCCATGGTGAGGTTCTTTTTGATAGAGCTATACGGTTGGGCAAACTTTTTTGACACTTTTTAGATAGGGTTCCTTGTTGTTACACGTATGGCATCATGTATGGAAAATTTGGGGTCATTTGGAGATGTTCGAAAAAATCACTTTGCTTAAGCGCATGCCGTTTCGTCTCGCTGAAACCAGCTTTTCTAACAAGGTGATTTTTTCTACCTTCTCTAACTAACCTCAAATTTCATACAGACTGATCTTCTATACATAGATAGATAGATTGTTTCGTTTTTACATTTTTCGAACTTTTTATTTCCCTTTACAATACCCAATTGATTTTCAGGTCAAAACCTCGAAAAACAAGCATCATGTATGGCATCATTTTCACCCTAAATTTTCTGAAACTTTCCCTTTTAGATATTCCTTGTTGTTATAGGTATGCCATCATGTATGCCAAACTTGGTTAGGTCTCACTCGAAACCAGCTTTTGTAACAAATTAGGTTTTTTCTGCGTGAAAAGTAATGGCTACAACAAATTGTTGATGGTTTATCATTTTTTTGCGTGAAAAGTAATGGCAACAACAAACCGGTGATGGTTTATCATATTTTTTGCGTGAAAAGTAATGGCAACAACAAATTGTTGATGGTTTATCATTTTTTGCGTGAAAATGTTATCACCAGAATTTGACCAAGTCAGAGGTGGGCCGCGATCAAGATGGACGTGAAGAATATATATATATAGAAGTAATACGTGAATCGGCCTTTTATACCAAGTTGGGCTTAATTGCCCGTGTATCTGTAACATATTAGATCACATCTTAGTTTAGAGTTAGAATCTTACTCGTGCACGGTTTGGTGCACGCCCACATTAGAAAGTCCGCTGGACTATAAATATGTACCTAGGGTTTATGGAATAAACAACAACCAACGTTCAACCACAAACAAATCTCGGCGCATCGCCAACTCCTTCGTCTCGAGGGTTTCTACCGGTAAGCATCATGCTGCCTAGATCGAATCTTGCGATCTAGGCAGCACAAGCCTGCCCACGTTGTTCATGCGTTGCTCGTATCGAAGCCTTTTTGATGGCGAGCAACGTAGTTATCTTAGACATGTTAGGGTTAGCATTGTTCTTCATGTTACATGCTTTCGTAGTGCAACCCTTGCATGTCTAGCCGCCCTTACGCCTATCATAGGCGTAGGGGCGGCACCCCGCTTGATCATAGTTTAGTAGATCTGATCCGTTACGATTGCTCCTTGTTCTACAAGGATTAGTTTAATATCTGCAATAGTTAGGCCTTACAAAGGGGGGGAGGATCCAGCGGCGTGTAGGGTGACGTTTGCTAGCCCTAGAAAGGATGTTCCGGGGATCAACCTCGTGTTGGTTTTTAGGCCCCGTCTAGGATCGGCTTACGATCACCGTGCGCGAGCGCGAGGCCCAACCTCGGAGTAGGATGATCCGATTATGCGGTGAAAACCCTAAATCGTCGTAGATCTCATTAGCTTTACCTTGATCAAGCAGGACCACCATATATTCGGACACCCCGTCCGAATCATGGGTGGATCGGCTCTTTGAGCCGATTCAAAGGATAACCTGAGAGCCGATCAAGGCTCGTATTTAACGTTTACGTGTGTGCCCTCGCAGGAAACTAAGCGAGGCATCATCCACACCTTCCCCGACCGGTATAGGTCAGGTGGCACGCCCTTGTGATAAACATCGGCGCGTGCGACCAGGAGGCTTTGCGGGCCGTCGCTCAGAGGGACTGGGGCCAGCCGCAGCCCTAGTTGTTCCTGGCTCTACCGTGTTGCCCGTCTCTGCCCGCCAGGGGGTTTCTGACGTCAACAGAAAAGTAATGGCTACAACAAATTGTTGATGGTTTATCATTTTTTGCGTGAAAAGTAATGGCTACAACAAATTGCTGATGGTTTATCATTTTTTGCGTGAAAAGTAATGGCAACAACAAATCGGTGATGGTTTATCATATTTTTTGCGTGAAAAGTAATGGCAACAACAAATTGTTGATGGTTTATCATTTTTTGCGTGAAAAGTAATGGCTACAACAAATTGTTGATGGTTTATCATTTTTTGCGTGAAAAGTAATGGCAACAACAAATCGGTGATGGTTTATCATTTTTTTTGCGTGAAAAGTAATGGCTACAACAAATTGTTGATGGTTTATCATTTTTTTGCGTGAAAAGTAATGGCTACAACAAATTGTTGATGGTTTATCATTTTTTTGCGTGAAAAGTAATGGCAACAACAAATCGGTGATGGTTTATCATTTTTTTTTGCGTGAAAAGTAATGGTAACAACAAATCGGTGATGGTTTATCATTTTTTTGCGTGAAAAGTAATGGTAACAACAAATCGGTGATGGTTTATCATTTTTTTTGCGTGAAAAGTAATGGTAACAACAAATCGGTGATGGTTTATCATTTTTTGCGTGAAAAATAACGCCTAAAACAGTTTATAATTTTTAGCGCGTGAAAAATAATACGTAAAACCGCCCTTCAAAGATACTTAGAGGGTGGAAGCTAATTAACCGCCAACAGAGAGAGAGAGAGGGGTTATCCTGCCCGTTCCCTATATCATACGATCAACGGTCGGTGGGCACGATCCGCGTGACATGGGCTAGACCAATCGGAGCGATGATGCACGTCTGCGAGAATTTGTGAAGAGAGAGGGCAAAACTGAGTACTATCAAGAAACCAAGGGCACTTGAGTAGTAAATAGACTAAGGGATTCAAATATGAGATTTAAAAAATGGAAAATGCGTGTTTTGTACAATGAAACCCATCTTGGCCTACCTCAAACTATTTGCAATACCAATATACATCGAGTGTGAGAATTGTGGCCTCATTTAGACAAAGTATGATTTGGGGGAAGTCTGTTTTGGGAAGGGCTTATTGTGGAAAACCATGCACCTTCATAGCTACTAGGTGATTTGAGAAGTGGCAATTTGTGGTAAAACTTGATTTATCTATGATTTATCTATGATTTGAGAAGTGTCAATTTGTGGTAAAGACTCCATGAGTAAGTGCCACTCTTTTTAGGATTTTTTTGCACATTAAATGACTCATTTAACTAGTTACTCCCATTTGTTGACTCTCTGTTGACCAGCCACTTGAGGGTAAAACTGAGTATATTGCACTAGCCGGTATTAGCACTCGAGGGGAAAATTGAGCACACAAAAAATGCTAGTATAAGACTCGAGGGTATACCCGAGTATATCTAAATTTCCGGGGTTAGACTCGAGGACACGTGCAATTGTTGACGCGTAGACGCGGGTCGCGGTGGAGAAGTCGAGACGTGCAATCGTGGACGCGTGTCGCGTTGCGTAAGTCCAAGACGTGCGGACGTGCACCCGTGCACGCGTAGGACGCGGGTCGCATTAACCACCCCTCGCCTTTATAGACGCCTCCTCGCACCGTCTCTGTCACTCTCACTCGCTCACGCATCGCCAACTCTCCCACGTCCCATCATCTTCTCCAAAGCAAAAACCTCTCCCTCTCCCTCTTCCTCTTCCTCCGCCGGAGAGATGGACAAGGAGAATGCCAATCCCATCGTCGAGGTTGGCTCGAAGCGCGACGCCTCCATCTTCGGCCCCGTCCCCTCGACGGACGATGCCGCCGCCGCCGCCGCCGTCGCCGGTGCATCGGAGGCTGCTGCCGCCGGTGGCGGTCGGATCCCGGCGGGATGGGACCCCTACGACCCCGTGCCGTACGTCCCGCCCCCGAACCCCTACGACACCTCCCCTGGAGGACCCATGGAACGAGGTAACTACGGTTTGCTTCCTTTTTTGTTCCCCATTCCTTTTTGAACCCTATTTTTGCTGGTGTAGATGGATCCGTAGATGGATGAGTATTGGGCTAATATTTGCGCCGATTTTATTCCATTTTGTTTTGATCACTTCTTGATTTCGTTTAAGATTTGGGGTTCGGCTGTTCGGTTAATTTATGCAAGTAATATTGGATCTCAATCGGTTAATTTATGCAAGTAATCATGGGATCTCAATCAGTTATTTTATGCACTAATCAAAAGATATCAACCGTTTAATTTTGCAAATAATCTCGAATGTGTTCAAGTTCAGATCTAGTTCGGATCTAGAATCTGTTTCTTTGCCTATGATGAATGGTTGGGCACAAATTTTTACTGGGAGGGTTCAGCGAACCATTGTTGTGTACAAATCACGTTGTGCATGAGCTTTAGTTCGCTTACACCTTCCCCGTAGATATATAATCATGTCCACTCTAACCGAGGCTGACTCGTTTTTCTTAACTTTGTTATCATGTACGTTAGTCATCGTTGCAACTCATTCACTAGTTTCGTTTGATATGGATCAGATGTCCGGCAGCGACGTCGGCAGCGACGAAGAGGAGGAGGACGTCAAGACTCGCCGAGTGTCTGCGGAGGTCGCAGGTCGGCCGATACATCTCCTACTTCGCCAAGGAGGTGTACGAGTGCCCTTCCGCACCAGGAGACTCGGCGCCACGGACTTCAACCGCCTCGTCACGCATGCCGAGAACATCGGCAACACCTTCCCCAAGGTCGGCACGACGGTGAACGTCCACTCCTTCCGCGCCAAGCACAGTGGCGCTCGGCATGCACCTCCGCAGCTTGCAGCGGGTGGAGATCTCCGCCGGGCGCATGCCTCCGCTCAAGCCCAAGGCTCCCAAGGGGAGCAAGAGCAACAAGTGGAGGGAGAGCCAGATGGGGTAGGCGGAGTCCTGGACATGTGCTGCTGCTGCCTCCTAGTTTGTTGTTGGGATCCCTTTGTTGTTAGCTAGGGATCCCTTGTTGTTATGTTAGTATGATGGTGTTGTGAAGAACCTGTTACTATGTTGGCTGCTGTGTATGCAGCCTATTATCTATCCATATTATCTAGGGATTATCTATCCCTAGTCTACTATATTTTGTTGGCCGTACTTAGTTTTCTTGATTTACTATGACTGTGAATTTATCGTACATTATCCTGGAGATTTGCTTCTAGATTTAACTACATACATATGGACCGGAGGAGTACTAGATTTGCTGCCATATTGGGCAAACAACGAGGGCCAAAAGGCACAAATAATTGAAGAAAGTCAGAAATGCAAGCTTCTCTAGATTTTATACTAATTTGGTGAAAAGGACAGAGAGAAAGAGGGAAAAAGGTGCACTTAATAATGCCAATTTGGGGCCGAGAGAGACAGAACCCAGCTCCTCGCTCACGTGCAACCAAACGCTTCTCGTCCCGTCCCACGCGGTCCCTTTCTACCAGCCCCACGCGACGCGGGCCCACACGACTCGGCCCCACAAGACGCGGCCCCACACGTGACGTAACGTCAACTAAACGGGAATCCTGCCGTCTGAGCTGCTTCTGCGGGTTTCAAACAAGGGCTTGGGGAAAACTGAGGAAAAACTAAGGAGCTGGGGAAAACTGAGTACAACTAAGGACCTGAGGGCATGAAAATAGAAATCCCAAAATTAAAATAGTTAGGTCTATAAAAATATTTTATTTTATTAAAAAAACATGAATGATATGATGCATGATGCATATGACTTAGAAACGACACGGAAAAAACCAAGCAACGAGGAAAATCTAATATAGGGTTTTTCGGGATCGTTACACATGTCCACCAAATCGTGTCT
Source organism: Lolium rigidum (assembly GCF_022539505.1). Classification (NCBI taxonomy): domain Eukaryota; kingdom Viridiplantae; phylum Streptophyta; class Magnoliopsida; order Poales; family Poaceae; genus Lolium; species Lolium rigidum. Next base: position 209,013,905 of record NC_061509.1, read on the forward strand.
CCTCTGCTAATTGGGGAACTCCACACACTGGATCTTACGGTTCTCCTCCACTGATGCTCTGATAGCTCCAAATAATAGAATTTTTTACCTAGGATTTTTTTTATTGGTATTCACACGGTTTCGTTGGTTTTTGCTCTTCAACTAACACTAATATCGCAAAACAACGAACCTTATTTTTATACCACACTGATCGCTGGGTAACGTGGGAAAATAGTGTACATCTGAATAATCTAAACGCACATAAACAATACACGTTTATGTTTAAAATGCAATACAAGTCAAAGTAGTTGTTCTATCGGATGCATTACACACGTCAGTTGCAGTAGAAAGAGAGATAGTGCATGCTCAGACTTAATGGTTCTGGTCAAGACATACGGCCGGTCAACGACCAGCTTTTTGGACAAGATAAATTGCACGAAAACGACCGCAAGCTAGCTCGCACTCACTACAGAGATCGCATGAGTGACGAGTCCCTCATTCTCAAGAAAACAGGATGGAAAAGGGAGAGCCAATTATGTTGAAGTAGCCGGCCGTTGTGTCATCTCATCTGGTCGTCGGCACAGCTCCCACGCCGACGGCCAGAGCGAGCCGTCAGCACGGGCACATGTGGGCGGAGGCTAACGGGCGTTATCCTAGGGAAGATCCTAGCCGTTGGCATAAGGATATCGTAGTACAGCCACAGCAGGGTCTGTGCCCACGGCATCGCTATGGGCGCAACTATTTCGAAATAGTTCCGGTAGCCTACTAGGAACCTGTCTTGTGCCGACGGTCTCGATAAAAAACCATCGGCACATGTTCTAGCCATCAGCACCTTGTGCGTTTCCTGTAGTACGTGTCAACACACCAATCTATTTTTAATCCTTGAACGTCATGTTGAACACATCGAAGCTCCCTGCTGCAACCCTAAAAAGAGCATTTCCCTGCATCCACTCTTCTCAATCACTCGTCTCAATCTGAATCCTGGCAAAAGCCTACACGGCTACACCCACCAACGTGACTTTCAGGCCGTGGCTGCCTCCCACCACAAAATACACCATGGTATAGTCCTACGGGTAGCTCTGTGTTTTGTCACTGATCAACTCGTGATCCCAAAAGAAGCATGATTTTTACCTTCTTTTGGCTGTAGAATCAAAGCCTAGGATGAAACACTGGTAGAAAAATGGCCTTTAGTCGCGGTTCGCAACTGCCATTAGTCGCGGTTGCGCAACCGCGACCAATTAAGCGCGACTAAAGGCCCCCCTTTAGTCGCGGTTGCTTACGAAGCGCGACTAAAGGCCCGTCCACGTGGGCGGCTAGCGTGCGCCTCGGCGAAGGACCTTGAGTCGCGGTTGGTGTCCCCAACCGCGACTAAAGGCTATTTCGTTAATTTTTTTTAATTCATTTGGGTTTCTAATTTTTTTTCACTCTGTTTTTTTTTCTATTTTTTTTCAGAATTTCTATTATTTCAGTTATTTGCATAGCTTAGTCTCTATCTCTAACTACACTTATCTCTAGTCAAATTACTTACTCGTGGTCAAACTTCCCGCTCGGTCACCCATCCTCCCACTACTCCACCTCTAGCACGCTTAACTTCCGAGTTCCATTCCGTCCCGCATCCAAGTGCTACGCGCACATGTATGTGATAGTAGTATCATATCAATCCTATTAACATGTTGGTCGATGTCACATTTTTTTATTGTTTGAATTTCAAATAATTTTTTTCATAAACAAAAATAATGATGTAATAATAATCGTGATGTTGGTCGATGTAACATGTTGTAGTATCATATCAATCCTATTAATTTTTTTCATTTTTTTATCTCTAGTCAAATTTTTAATTTTTTTTAATTTTTTTAAATATTTTTTAATAATTTTTTTTGCCAAAACCTAAAAATTTGAAATTCTAAAATTTGGGTAAAAGTAATAGTAATCTTTATGCTGGATGCAATTATTAATTTTATTTTTTTGAAAAATTTAAAAAATATAAAATCCATAATTTATAGCAAAAACTAAAATCTTCCTGCTTTCGTATTTTCATTTGGAATTTTGAGAATCTAAAAATTGGCTAACCGGGTAAACCCGGGTGAATTCGGATGTAACTTTTTTCCAGGATTTTTTTAATATATTATACGTTTTTTTCCGACGTCGGCAAACGTTATTGCGGTTTTACCATTTTTTAAACTTTTTTTGCAAAAAAAAGTGAAAATTCGAATTTCTTAATTTATCCGAATAGTAGGTTGCATAACATACAAGAATCTGAAAACAACTTTTTTTTTGAATTTTCTATCATTTTCTTTTGTATTTTACAAACCAAAAAAAGGCGATCCACAGGGGGGGGGTGGTGGTGGTGGTGGTGCAGGGTGCGTGGGAGTATAAAAACTCGGAATTTCCGCCGGCTGCATCCCTCCATAGCCCTTTAGTCCCGGTTGGTGTTACCAACCGCGACTAAAGGGGTACCTTTTCGTCGCGGATGGAGCATTAGTCGCGGGTCGCTTCCCGAACCGCGACTAAAGTCCCCTTTAGTCGCGGTTCAAATATTTTCGGGACTAATGAGGGTGGACGGAAGCCTCTTTTTTACTAGTGAAAGAAGTGCAGCATATCCCCAAAAAATATAGGTGTGCAGTGCAAGATAAGATCAGGTTCGATTTATTACTACTCCCATAGGACTAGGAGTGGCGATTTTCACAAAAGTAGAATAGCCATGGCTGGAGCTCTCATCTGATATTAAATCCCTCAGATCTCCCATACGGCGCACACAAACGTAGAGACCAAGAAGCACAATCCCATCCGCCCGAGAGATCTGCCGCCCATCACCCAACCCTCCTCCCCCTCCCCTTCCTCGCGAACCACAACTTAACCCTAGCCGCCCGGCCGCCCGGCCGCCCGCTGGTAGTCTCTATAAATAGCCCGCCCTGTAAAGGCCACTTCGCCATCACAGTGAGAGAGAGTAGTACTCCAGTGAGTACCTAGCTGCCATTGATGGAGAGCTTGGAACAAGGAAGTGGGAGTACTGCTAGTCATGTGGGCTTGCCAAAGGGGCGCTTACCGAGAGTTCTTTGGCATTCTGTCCACCTCTTGAATCTTGCAAGGGAGATCTCACGATCTGTTGAGCTCTTGCGGATTCCTTGGAGGTGGGCATACTGCCAATGGAGCTGTGTAGGCCTCCCTTTGTAAAACCCATATGGCACAAATCATGTCGACTTCTTGCCTACTACTTTTCCTGGTAGATAGGAGGTTATTGCCAGATTTGGTGACGATCTTTGTAAATTCACAAGTTTGGTTTTTTTGTTTTTTGTTTTTTTCTAGGATCTCCTTGTTTGGGTTTTTTTTTGTTGGCTCTTGTTCTCTTGGTGAATGTTATGATTAATCATCCATGATGCTTTTGGGGAAAATATTGTTATGTTATATCTGCATGCCAGTTCTTGATCTGTTTTTTGCACTATAAACCCCTCGTCTTGTGGGAAGGGAGCTGGGGTTCTTGTCTCAGCATGGCCTTCATTTGGATCTGTGTTCTCTCCCTATTCCCCATTGACCAAATTCTTCCATCATTGCTGTCCTCCCTGCAGCGCTGCTCGTTGATCTTTAACGACAACAGTGACATCCCAGTATGTGACAGTGAGAAGTTCTGTAAGTCACCGAACTTTGCTATGATTGCTTCCGATTTGATGTTTTAGTTAAAATACCAGTGACTTATTCAAGCTCTAGCTTGGTTAGGGTTTTGTGCCCGTGAGGCTGTGACAGATGATAGTAATGATGATATGTGATTTTCTTTTATGTGTGTTATGATTTCTTCCTCTGTGCTTTTGCATCTTTATCATTATTGTATTGCCTGTTCCAATAATATTTGTTCTACATGTATGTACGCAAGTTGCAGCACAAGAACTTTATTTCATGCGCCTCATGATATCAATCGTAGACCCCTGCGTGCTAGTACAGCTGTCAGCGTATTTTGTTTGTTTGTATTTTGGTGGTCTCGTGTTTAATGTGATGGCTCAGATTTGTGTATGCTAGTCAATAACCTGAACCGTGGATCGTACATCTATATGTAGTTTTACCCAACACAGGTCGATCATTACGAGGTCGGAAAATGCAACGGAAGCTTGCTTCTTTATGTGAGTTTGCATGCATGGTATATTATTGTTTTATTGGTGATGATTACTTGAGTGTTCATCACATGTATGAATAATTATATACTCATATATCTTTTAACAACGGGTACTAGCTTGTTGAAAGAAGGAAAAAAAACAGGTGTCATCATCACTACTGTATGTATGCACAGCTTCTGTAATTAATTTGATCAGATATGTCTAGCTAGGCAGCTGTGTGAGCATGAACTTACACTCTTGAGTCTTGACTGTCAATTGTTTCTTTAAAAAATTACCCTCTCCACAGCATTTTTTTTCCATTGTGGGTTTTATAAATCTTCTGCACCATTGAGTTCGCATTTGTATGCTATTTGTTAAAAGCTCATTAGTCATTTTCTATGAGATGTTTGCCATTTACAAGTCATGCTTCCATTCCATATTAAATTGAAAGACTTGCAATACATATATCTGGCTTTTGGGGAACAAATCTAGTTATTGTGATCATGCATGGATCCACATTTTGCTCTGCCAGTTAATATGTAAAACTAGAGTAATTTTCTTAAATCTTGCAAGTTATCTGGGCAACTAGGGATTAGTTTTGTTCTATGTTTGCTTATCCTTTTTGATTAACAGTGACATGATTGTTAGTGATGTTTATACCATCGTAATACTCTCGCATATATTCCTTGGCCTTCTGTTTAATTTCTGTGATAGTTTTCATCTTTGTCTAATGTGGCTACAACTTTCTGATTTTTTAATCTATAGTTCTTGATTTTTTTTTTCAGTCACGAGCTTGTCACCTTATGTTAAATTGCCCCGGTTCAATGTCGCAAGCAGTACTTAGGGCATGTACAATGGGTAGAGAAAGCACGATTTTTTTAGCGGTCCACATAATGTAGATAAGATAATAATAAAAGTGGTAAAATGTATTATTTATTATTGTTATCTCTAACAGTGAATTAGGATTAATTTAATTTAGTAGCAAATTCTGTTGCTAAAGAAAGAGTCATGATACAACGAAAAAATAGATTTCTTTCTAATTTTCTGAAACATCATCTTTTAGCTAAGAGAAGGTACAACCTTTTGTTTCTTTATTTCCTCCTCTAAGTAAACATCAATTCAACATGACAAGTTTAAGAGAAGGCTGACATCACCATATTATGATTGGCTGCTTAGAGCAATTCCAATAGTATAGCCAACTGTTGGCTATAACAAGATATCATATCATTTGTAGTTATCATATAGCTAACATGTACAATAGTTGGCTATAAGAATGTAGTACTTACTAATATATGGCCCACCTTTCAGTCTCACAAGGTGCCTAGAAGCACGTGCAAGAGCTGGCTATTGCATAGTAGCCCACCTCCCTTCTCTCTCCTCTTCTCTCTCCTCCAACTCATCTAAAATATATTATTTAATATCTTATAGTCAGCTGACTGGACTCTATTGTACTTGCTCTTAGGAGATAGTTCATTCCAGAGGGCTCTTCATTCGATTTCTAACCTCATGTATATTTATTGGACTGGTCCAGCCTGAGCCTAGGACTGAGAAAAATTAAATTTTCTGATTTCCAGATTTATCTTTCTGTTCCTTTTGTCCTGTCAGTTTCCCAGATAGATTTTTGTCTTCTTGATCGATACAGCCACACCTTTCACGCTATCAGTTCCTTTAATAGATCCGTGATCCCTGTCAGCCGTGCAGCAGTGTATGCAGCTACTTCAACGGACTATCATGATCTGAGAGCATACAAGAAACCAAAACTTTCTAAATGCTCAGGAAGTCAGGAGATAATATAGCTAGCTATGCATCTCACCATCTTCGAGAAACAGATTTTGTTGGCACAAAGAGGTGTGCTAGGTGCGACCTCTCAATGTTCTTTCATGTCAAAGGCTAGCACGCAGAGAGTAGGCCGATCGATGCACCATATGGGGGATTCCATTTCCACCACGGGAATCAAATCATCATGGACACGGGCAACAAGACTGAACAGCCTGCACTGCTAATAATGAAGGCCTGTCACCTTTTGGTCTTGGGTGCATAGTGAGTCAATGAACGAGAGCTTGCTCAGCTGCATGCATGCTAGGGGTCATCACTTTACATGTTTTCAGGCTTGCAGCGTCGCAGCCACCAGTACTACCACTCTTCTGCAACCCCCCCTCTCTCTTTAGCATGCAATTCCTGCTTACATGTAGTACTAGCAGGAAACTCAGGCTGCCATTATTGTTCCCCATTGAACCCAGCTGCCTGCAGGTGGTCCCCTTCATCCGTGGTGGCCGGTGGGCACCAAGGTTTCGCCCGCGCGGTGTTGTGGATCTTCGGAGGCGACCTCGTCGCATATGGTGGTGGTGCCGCCCGTTGTAGCTATGGCCGTCGACGTCTTGGTCAGTGGCTATAGGCGGTGTGGCGGTTCGTCTTGGCTAGAAAGGCTAACTGGCACCATGGTGGTGCCGGCGTTGACGAGCTAGGTGTCCATCGCGGTGGCATTGTTGGGTGTCATGGCTCAACAACTCCGGTGATGGTGGCGGCACCGACCTCACGGCTGGTGGCGATCTAGCTGACTGCGGGGATTGGGGAGGCATGGCTGCAAGTGAAAATCGAACCCGACTTAGACCTCGGTGGACAATGACGGCGCATGTGAGTCGCTACGTTGTTAAAGGCATCGTTGTTGCAACCTTCGTCTCCTCACTCGGGCTGCGCTAGGGGAAACCCTAGATATGGGTCTCCTAGATCGGACGATGGCAATCCGCACTGCGCGGAGCCATTCTCCCCCTAGAGATATCATTTTTGGAGCAAATGCTGGCTAGGGGATGGGTGGGGGAGGGGGCTCTGAGGTGGAGCTGTGTTGCTCTTATGGCATCGACTATGGAGGGTCTCGGCGGTGTGGAGCCGCGGAGTCTCGACAAACGATGTCTAGTGAGGTGCGTGCGCGGGGAGTGGCCGACGTTTGGCGCCATGGTGGCAACATCGGTAGGTCGACGATGTTTATGCAGATCTTTAACCATGTAGATTGCTCACTGGTCCGGTGGTGGTGATGACATTGTAGCATTTATATGAGATGATCGCTAGAGTCTACTAGACCGCATGAGCGTTCTCCTTTCGCCTACGTCTCGGGATGTGCGATATGTTCTTGACTTCTAACTGATAAAGGTATTATGTTTTCTGTGGGCACAAGGTCATGCTGACATGATCTTCATCTAGTTAATGTGTGGAGGTTACATGTTTTTTTATGTATGCTCTTTCTTCATGTTTTTTTGAATAAATTAATAAAAAATTCGGAATGCAACTTTTCGATGCAAAGGCCAGGGTCTCATCCTCCATTAAAAAAAGGTGATTAATCGGTATGTTTACGAGTGTTTCCCAACGAACAAAACCAAAGGAGATGCAACGTACGTGACCGAAAAAGAAAGCAATCCAGATCCAGCGCCAGCTACCTAGCCGTAGCTCCCTGCCCTGCATGCACAACGGCACAAGGGGCACGGTTCATATATCATACCAAAAGATCCTTTCGATGATGACCGGGAGATTTTATGCCGGAACGAGGCAACGAGCTGGGGTGGAGCGTACTGTGGCGGCATGCATTCCATGGATCGAGAGGAGTGGCAGTGATGGATTGACGCCATCCATCCCAACGATCCGGAGCCGGCCGCAACAGCCCCACAGTTTTTCGCACGCGCCATCATGCCCTTTGCTCCATCTGCATCTCATCTGCATGCAGCGTCTTCCTTTTCCTCATCATCTGCGAACTGTACGTGTCTGCGGCTAGCTACGGGCGCTAGGTCGAGCTATCGAGGGGAGAAGATATTCGATCAGGCCGGGGTGATGTGCCTGTGCATGCCACGCGGGAGTGGTACTACTGCACCGCAGGATTGGATCTTTTCTCTTCTCTATGATCGACAAAAGCTAAAATGTTCCACTACCTTGTGGACTTTTGGGATGTTCTGGGCAGCCTTTGGTGCTTGGTGGTGTTGACATGCAAGGGCCATGGCATGTTTCAGAGGTCTGCTTTTGTGGTCGTCCGTGGGGGCGCAGCTTTGCTGATGGTCCGCTGGGTTGGTGCTTCTCTTCGTTGTGACCACTAAACTGAACAAGATCCTCAAGGAAGAAAGTGATGCTAGGTTTAGGTGTAGTAGTAGACTGAGATGTCAAAGATAACATGACTTTCTGATTTTTTTGGAGCTGCCTATTTATTAACATTTTACGGAAAAATAATTGTTTTTTTGATAAAAAGAACATATTAATATCGTGAAAATATAAATTACATTCAGCCTCTGCAACAACTAGATGTCCAGAGACATAAAAAATGCACACAAATAAGAAAAAATAAACAAGAAAGAGAAAGAAATTAAACAAAGACCTACCGCGGCGATGAAACAGTCGCAACAATATCACTCTAACCATCACCAAAGATAACACTCGAAATACAACAAATATTCTCCAAAAGCAACACCTCCAGGGAAAAAATGCACCAACATTGTCATTGCCTGATCGAAGATCTTGGATTTTCACCTTGGAGAAAATCTGAACTTCCAAAACAATATCTTCAACAGGATCATTACCAAGTATAACCAATGAATAAGAGATTTTGGATTTTCACCCTGAAAATCATGATTTGGTACTTGAGAAGCAACACAAAAAATACGGTCCACCTATGCTGCCACCCCCTCTTGCCAACGCTGCTGCTGCAAGTCTCGAAACACCCAAAGAACCTGTGCAGCATAGTGTTCATCGCAACCAACACACCTCTCCGCCATTACCAACCTCCGATCTCACACACACAAACTTTCTCCACTTCTGTCAACTCCATGGAAATATACATATATATTTAGACATGTCCCATGGCACCACAGGAAAGCGAACCTTCACGCCAAGCCCCCATGAAGCCTCATTGAGCGTGCACAACCTATTCTGATCTAGATATCCAACGACACCATGAGCGAAACAACGAAAATCACCGAGAGAAAGGCCGAAACTCGTTAGTGGTCAAATCAAGGAGGCCTTCATAAGTAGATGGGTGGCTTCGTGCTCGGAGACAACACGACGAACCCACCATTATTCCAGCAAAACCAGCAGGCCCCCACACCACCGGTTAGATCAGTGGAGGAGAAGGCTGATGCGGCGCCACACGCCCACCTAGGCCTAGAAGGGCCATATCATACCCAGAGGATCAGATCAGACCTTCAATAGTTCGGCATATCACCAACGAGGGGAGCCAAAGTTGGGGGTGGAGGTTGGCGACGTGAGGTATCGCCCCATGTTGCCCTAGGGTGCGACATACGGGTTCCGTTTCTCTGGTAGGTGATGTCTACGAACGCTTTTATTCTGGTAGACAGTGTTGGGCCTCCAAGTGCAGAGGTTGGTAGAACAACAGCAAGTTTCCCTTAAGTGGATCACCCAAGGTTTATCGAACTCAGGAAGGTAGAGGTCAAAGATATCCCTGTCAAGCAACTCTGCAATTACGATACAAGAAGTCTCTTGTGTCCCCAACACACCCAATACACTTGTCAGGTGTATAGGTGCACTAGTTCGGAGAAGATAGTGAAATACAAGTAATATGGATGATTATGAGTGGTAATTGCAATCTGAAATAAAAATGGCAGCAAGCAAACATGTAGCAGAACTGGTTGTAAACGGTGTTTCAATGCTTGGAAACAAGGCTTAGGGATCATACTTTCACTAGTGGACACTCTCAACAATGATACCATAATGGAATACATAGATAATATCACTTCACTACGCTACTCTGAACCACTCTCCGATTTGATAATAAACACAAATTCACTGCGTAGGGATGCATAAACATTTCTTAAAGTTCGCATTCCCAATCTATGGACACCCCACGCTGTCACTTTGAGCATATAAAGCTGGTACTAACTAGTCACTACAATTCATAAGTATTTTTGTAAATTAAGCTTAAGAAAAACAAACATGGTGTGCACACTATCACCTTCACACCATTGGACAAGGGGTCCCCGAAGATCACATAATAAAACCACTTGAGTAGCATAATAGTTGAAGGATAACATCTACTTATTCAACTAGATTACAAAGCTCCATGATCACATAAAGATCATAAATGGAGAGATAGATAGACCACATAACTACCGGTAAATCCCTCATCCTCGGGGGAGAACTACTCACTCCTCATTGTGGGAGTCAGCAATGGCGATGAAGATGGCGGTGGAGTCGATGGAGATGGCTCCGGGGCAATTCCCCGTCCCGGCAGGGTGCCGGAACTGAGACTTTTGTCCTCTGAATCTTGTCTGCGGCGGCGGCGGAGCTACAAAACTTTTCGTAGATGGAGGCCAATTGATTTAGGGTTCACGCATTGGGAGGCTTCTTATAGGCGGAAGGGAGAGGTCGGTGGAGGCCTGGTGGCCCTAGACCACCCCTTGGCGCGGGTCAGGGCCAGACCGCGCCTAGGCATGGTCTGGCCACTATGTGAACCTCCTCCGTCTTTGCTCTAGACTCCGTCTTCGCTCCGGGAAAAATAGGAACTTTGGCTTTTGTTTCGTCCAATTCCGAGAATATTTCCTGTACAACTTTTCTGAAATACAAAACAACAGAAAACAGGAAACTAGCAATGTGACATCTTGTCATAGGTTAGTTCCGAAAAATGCATAAAAGTACCACGAAGTGTAAACAAAACATATAGCAATTGGTGTAAAACAAACCTGGAGCATCAAAGATTATAGATACGTTTGCAACGTATCAGTAGGCTACACTGAGCTATCGTAAAACGACTAATATGGAATCCCTCTTGTTGAACGGAATGACCGTCCCAAATTTGTTGCATTTGTTTCGTACAATAAAATTCCATTATACTGGTGGAGGTTAGACCTCTTGGAAGTTTTCCTAGATGACTATGATATGTTGTCAGTCTATGTGGAATTTTTCGGTCTTTCTGTGTGTTTTTTCTTGGTGTAGGTTTTCTCGTTCAATAGAAAGTAGGGCACGAGGTTCACAAAACATCTCTTAATAAAAAAAAATCGATGAGTTCCAAGGGTATGGCCATGTATGAATAGTATATGCAATTAAATCCCATGAACACCAAATTATAATCTCTGTGTTAAACATAAGCATCTTCTAAAGAGGAAGATGACACTTATTACACTTTAGTCTGAAGGATAGCTTCCTTCATGGAGATTTGTTCATTTTTGAGGTATAGAAATGCATTTAAAATCAGATGTTTGTCAATCAATCTTCCATAGCATGATGGATCTTTCATCCTTAAGGGCTCCTTTGATTCATAGGGTTTGGAAAAGAACTGTGTAGGTTAGGATCTTATAAGAAATTTTTGTGTACAAGTTGTTTGATTCATAGGAACGCATTTTAATCCTATAGGAATCTTGTAGTGCAAATCCTATAGAAAAAAAGCATTAGGTCATACCTCATGAAAAATTCCTTTGCTACAATCAAACACGCTTCATCTTTCCATAGGATTCACATGACCATGACATCCCAACACCATGCGTTTATTATTCCTATCTTTTTCCTATTCTAGATTGCAAAAACCAGGTAGTACTTTTAGGTAATCCCTCCCCCTAAAAGGAAAAGCATCATGGTATTTCCTACGGGCAGTCCATAATGATAATAAATCCAACATACAAAAATAAACCAAGTGTACGTCAACTATGTTTCAAAGTTTATGAAGTTTTTTCAGATGGTTGCCAATCAATCATCCATAACTAGCATGATGTATCTTTCATCCTTAAGAGTGCAAAAACCAGGTAGTAGTTTTAGGTGATCCTCCCACTAAAAGGAAAAAACATAATGGTATGTCCTAGGGGCAGTCTAGAATGATAATATATCTTGCATACCGAAATAAACCGAGTGTACTCAACTATGTGTTGACGTCAGAAACCCCCTGGCGGGCAGAGACGGGCAACACAGTAGAGCCGGGAACAACTAGGGCTGCGGCCGGCCCCAGTCCCTCAGAGCGACGGCCCGCAAAGCCTCCTGGTCACACGTCCGATGCTATCGCAAGGGCGTGCCACCTGACCTATACCTGGTCGGGAAGGTGTGGATGATGCCTCGCTTAGTTTCCTGCATGGCATACACGTAAACATTAAATACGAGCCTCGATCGGCTCTCGGGTTATCTCGTGAATCGGCTCAAAGAGCCGATCCACCCATGATTCGTACAAGGTGTCCGAATATATGGTGGTCCTGCTTGATCAAGATAAAGCTAATTAGATCTACGACGATTTAGGGTTTTCACCGCATAATCGGATCATCCTACTCACGATTGGGCCTCGCGCTCGCGCACGGTGACCGTAAGCCGATCCTAGACAGGGCCTAAAAACCAACACGAGGTTGATCCCCGGAACATCCTTTCTAGGGCTCGCAAACGTCACCCTAGACGCCGCTGGATCCTCCAACCCTTTGTAAGGCCTAACTATTGCGGATGTTAAACTAATCCTTGATGAACAAGGAGCAACCGTAACGGATCAGATCTACTAAACTATGATCAAGCGGGGTGCCGCCCCTACACCTAAGATATGTGTAAGGGCGGCTAGATGTGCAAGGGTTGCATAACGAAAGCATGTAATTCGAAGAACAATGCTAACCCTAACACATCTAAGATAACTACGTTGCTCGCCATCAAAAAGGCTTCGAGCACGAGCAACGCATGAACAACGTGGGCAGGCTTGTGCTGCCTAGATCGCGAGATGCGATCTAGGCAGCATGGTGTTTACCGGAGAAACCCTCGAGACGAAGGAGTTGGCGATGCGCCGAGATTTGTTTGTGTTGAACGTTGGTTGTTGTTTATTCCATAAACCCTAGATACATATTTATAGTCCAAGGGACTTTCTAACTGAGGCGTGCACCTAACCGTGCACGGGCTAAACTCTACCTGTTAATTTAGATACAATCTACTATAATTAAAGATACACGGGCAATCTAGCCCAAATTCTCCGTGCAAGGCCGCTTCAGAGATCTTCCACGTGTAATCTTCCAAGCCCATCTTGATCGCGGCCCACCTCCTGATTTAGCCAAAATCTGGTGATAACACATGCCCCCTGGTTTTGGTAATGATAATTTCAAAACCACTCGTTTTTCCTCCGAGGGGTCATGTCGTGGCAGAGCAGAACCGTCGCAGATATCTCCATCATGACAACTTGCCTTCCCAACTTCTCCGCACGATTTGACAGCTTTTTGGCACCACTTCCTCGAAAACCGTTCGGACATTAAATCCCCACTTCTTTTATCTAACCGTACCGAGCGGTTCTTCTCCTCATCCCTTCCGCATTAGCACTCCAAAAGCCCTTCTGCGCACCATGTCTTCTTCCTCCTCCGCCTCATCGGGACTTTCTCTCGAGTCCTCTTCTTCCCACGAGCCGACGCCAGAACCGAACCCACAAGAGGTCCATGCAGCCAACACCCGTCGCGCCATAGAAGCCGGGGAGGAGCCAGACCATGACTTCTCCATCTGGTCCGAGGACGACAAGTCCTCGACGGATGGGGAGAGCGACCTCTGCTTCCTTGCTGGCAGGGAATCGGAGGAGGAGAGCGATGACGATCGCTTCTCCTGGGATGACTTCACCTCCTCCGAGGAGGTGAAGGAGGAGGAAGAGGAGGAGGAGGACGACGACGACAGCCCCTCCGACGAGCCGCCGGCCAAACGCCACTGCCCCGGCCAGGGAATCTCAGTGACTACGACAGCGATGACGACGACGATGAGGAGGACGAGGACAACGAAGGTCCCGCCGGTGGCCGCTACAGCAGCGACGACGAGCCCGCCGGGAGCAGCGCCGACAGCGGCGGCGAGGGTGACGACGAGGGCAGCGACGGCCCGTAGATAGGACCTTTAGCATAGGACTAGCAGTAGTAGACGGGGCAATGTATCCCCTTAGTACTTCCTTTTGAGAGCAATCAGCTCTTCTATGTAAGAAATCTGGTTTATCAATGAAGAAATTCCCCAATTTGATTTTGCCGATTTCCTTTATGCCAAATTAGCCGATTTCCCTTTATGCTGATCCGCCGATCGTCACTCAGCCAATGCTTAATGAGCCGATGGCAACGCATCGGTCTCTCACGATAAATCTCGAGATAGATCCATCCGGACCCCCCAAACTCCCGGTCAAACAGGGCCAAGCCATAATCGTGCAACCCCTAGATCTTGTAAATGCAGATCCAACCGAATGAAATGTTAAACTTAGCGGCAAAACTCCTGAAATAATGTCCAGTCTCCTTATTAACTTTAAATTTCAGACATTCTTCTACCGCATCCCTCTCTTTCAGATCCTCTTTGCTTTCATGAGAGCCCCAGGACTGTTGCTGGGTCAACTCAAACGTTGAAGCTGCCACTTCTGCAGAACAGGCATCACTTGTCCACAAATTCCCTTGTGATAGTCTGCAATGACGTTTATAATCCTGCTTTGTTTTCTTACAGCAACCATCTCTCACGATAAATTGAAATGCAGAGCCAACCGATTTCAGCAAAATCGGCTCCTTATAGCAAAGGACCTTCCGTGGCAAGCTGCCCCCCGAGCCTCAGTCGGGGCGAGAACAACAGTGAGCCGACCAAGTCGGTCATCCTCGGTTTCCAACTCGTAATGCAGCATCAGCCGATTCCAACACAAATCGGTTCTTCAGAGTGAAGAAATTTCAAGGTGAGCTGCCCCCCGAGCTTCTCCAGCTCACATCTTGCGCCTGGCTGGTCAGATCGGCTCATCATCTTTGGCAGGCCGAAGTAACTTCCGGTGAGGATGCCTTTGAATTTCTGATGCCCTCCAAAACTCTGGACGTAACAACCCCTGGAAGTGACAGCTACCAAGTCACAACCTTGGTCAAGCCTTAGGCAAAAAACGTTACAGCTGATTGCTTCGTCATCGGCTGTTCTCCTGGTCCTAGAAGAGATATGCTCCCTTCGTTAGGCTCATCCTTACCCTTTTATGCTACTCTCGTCGTTGGTCCGGGTCATGATCCTCCAACTGCCCCAGCCGATGACGAACGAATACTCGCAAAGAGAAACCGGAGATCCTTGAAGAGAAGATCCACTTCCTGCTCCATTGATCCTCTAATTATCACAGTTATACCTCTTGAGTCGATGGCCATGCCTCGGCTTTATATCCTTAAGTCGATGTCTGCACATCGGCTGTGCTTAAAAAGTTTCGAATTTTTGGCCGATTTATGTATCGGCCCCTATCACCAAAGGATGAGACGCTTCTACTACATATCCTCGTGTTTTATCCACCTGGGTGCCCCCCGAGCCGATTCTGTCAAGAGAATTGATGGTATCGGCTCTGTTGGATTACATGTTGAACCCGAGCGAGAATGGATGGTGAGGATAATTTCGGCCGATTGCTGGAATCGGCCTCCACGTTGCTTGCTCGGTGAAGGTTTTGTAATGTCCCTTCAAAATTTTTTTTGGGGCCGATCACAAGGATCAACCTCGCCACGTTCATCCATCGACGTTTGCTTTGTTACACGGTCAGGCCGGTGGATAAAACCAGCCTAACCCCGTTCTTTGTCACGTCGATGCGCTCACAGTCGTCCAAATTGATGCCTGAGAGCGGCTCTTGGCCTGATGTCTCCCAAATGTCCATGCCGGACTGTTGAAACCTCGACTGAATCATCTGCGTGGACGACTTCTACTTCATCTCCATCCCACTGTATTAGGCATTGGTGCATCGTGGATGGAATGCAACAGTTGGCGTGGATCCAATCTCTCCCTAGTAGGAAAGCGTAGGTACTCTTGCTGTCGACAATAAAGAACGCCGTAGGGACGGTTTTCCTTCCTACGGTTAGATCCACATTCAGCACACCTTGTGCGTCAGATGCTTGGCCGTTGAAATCGCTCAGTGTCACATGGGTCTTGATCAGATCCGAGCTGGAACGTCCCAACCGACGTAGCATGGAGTATGGCATGATGTTAACTGCCGCTCCGGTGTCTACCAACATCTTGTTGACAGGCTGCCCATCGATGTAACCTCTCAAGTACAGGGCCTTCAGATGCCTGTAACTTCTTTCTTGTGGCTTCTCAAAGATGACCGGTCGTGGGCCGCAGTCCAATTGCGCCACAGGTGCTTCATATAATTTTGGAGCGCTAAACTCCGTTGGAAGAATGAAGACCATGTTTGTGCCAGCCGACGCATCATCATCGGCTTTCCTCTGCTTGGGGCGCCACTCTTTTCTTTGTGGCCGACCTTCTTCGTCCAGGGTTCGCTGAATTTTGGCGGCCAGATCAGGCCGTGCCTTCCTCAGCGTGTGCAGGTACAATCTTTCGGCTTCTTCCAACCCACGCAGACGCTGAACCCTTCGCTTTTGGGAACGGCTGAGCCCATCAGGGCACCACCTGGGCCGATGATATTTGTCTTCTTCATCATCGTCCTCTAGTTCCTCGAGATCTTCCACCTGAGCGGACTCAGCATGCTTGTTCCGAGGCGGGAGAGGCCCTAGACGCTTGAACACGGACAGGTTAGCTGCCTCCTTCTTCCTTTGTTTGCATTCTGGGCAGTTCTCGATTGTTGGCAATCGGCTCATTCCTGAGTCCCAGCAATGTTTGAAGAAAGGACAGTCCCAGTGCCTATCCATGTCATCCTGCCCCCTTGGCCTCTCTCGAGCGTGACGATTGTACCCGTTGTTGTTTCTATCATGCTGACGGTACCTCATGTCCTCTGCATCAGACCGACAATTTCTCTCATCATCTACGTCGTAGCGCCGACGTCGGTCGTACTGCTGCTCATATTTGTTGAGGAGATGTTCGGAGAGTGGACGTTGATATCGCACGCTTCTCACTTCCTCCTCTGTCAGGTACCGTCTGTCATTATCTTGGGGCCGGTCGCGCGGATCGGCCTCCACTTTATCCTTGCCACGGGAGTGGCTGCTTTCTGCTTCATCTTTGTCATGGCGGCTTGCAAGCCCTGCCATGTTGACACCAAAGGAGAACTCTGGCTGGCATATGGAGTGGCTGAGATCCACCATGCTGACGCCAGACAACGGACGTGAGCTTCTATCGAGCTTGATACCGTGCGGACGGGTCTTCTCAAAGAAGCCGATGAGTTCGGCTTCGAGGGTTGCCTTGATCTCGTCATGTTTCTTCTTGAGCTCATCAGGCAGATCCACGTACTTGACCGGAGTGCCTTCCGCCATCTTGGATGTAGATGGCGATGTGGTGGATGTCGAAGGTTGTCCCACCGAGCGTGCCAGAATGTGTTGACGTCAGAAACCCCCTGGCGGGCAGACACGGGCAACACAGTAGAGCCAGGAACAACTAGAGCTGCGGCTGGCCCCAGTCCCTCAGAGCGACGGCCCGCAAAGCCTCCTGGTCACACGTCCGATGCTATCGCAAGGGCGTGCCACCTGACCTATACCCGGTCGGGAAGGTGTGGATGATGCCTCGCTTAGTTTCCTGCATGGCATACACGTAAACATTAAATACGAGCCTCGATCGGCTCTCGAGGTTATCCCGTGAATCGGCTCAAAGAGCCGATCCACCCATGATTCGTACAAGGTGTCCGAATATATGGTGGTCCTGCTTGATCAAGATAAAGCTAATTAGATCTACGACGATTTAGGGTTTTCACCGCATAATCGGATCATCCTACTCACGATTGGGCCTCGCGCTCGCGCACGGTGACCGTAAGCCGATCCTAGACAGGGCCTAAAAACCAACACGAGGTTGATCCCCGGAACATCCTTTCTAGGGCTAGCATACGTCACCCTACACGCCGCTGGATCCTCCAACCCTTTCTAAGGCCTAACTATTGCGGATGTTAAACTAATCCTTGATGAACAAGGAGCAACCGTAACGGATCAGATCTACTAAACTATGATCAAGGGGGGTGCCGCCCCTACACCTAAGATAGGTGTAAGGGCGGCTAGATGTGCAAGGGTTGCATAACGAAAGCATGTAATTCGAAGAACAATGCTAACCCTAACACATCTAAGATAACTACGTTGCTCGCCATCAAAAAGGCTTCAACACGAGCAACGCATGAACAACGTGGGCAGGCTTGTGCTGCCTAGATCGCGAGATGCGATCTAGGCAGCATGGTGTTTACCGGAGAAACCCTCGAGACGAAGGAGTTGGCGATGCGCCGAGATTTGTTTGTGTTGAACGTTGGTTGTTGTTTATTCCATAAACCCTAGATACATATTTATAGTCCAAGGGACTTTCTAACTGAGGCGTGCACCTAACCGTGCACGGGCTAAACTCTACCTGTTAATTTAGATACAATCTACTGTAATTAAAGATACACGGGCAATCTAGCCCAAATTCTCCGTGCAAGGCCGCTTCAGGGATCTTCCACGTGTAATCTTCCAAGCCCATCTTGATCGCGGCCCACCTCCTGATTTAGCCAAAATCTGGTGATAACACTATGTTAATCCCTATGATTCATATTAATTGACTCAACTTTGTCTAGATATAGATATATCTAGATGCGTTTGTTGACTAGATACATCCGTATGTAAATAAAAAAGTGAGTCAATTAATATGAATTGCAGGGAGTACTTAATTTATTAAGTTTTTTCATTGGAAAAAATCATTCTGGACATCGAGGTTAACTCCTAAATCTCCTTGGTTTTGTGCCAACATACTACAGCCAAAGGGGGACACTTTTTTTGGTTAGAACTCCACCTCTTCCTCCACAACTCTATGGGAAATCGGTAAGAATACACCAACATTCTCAAAGGCCCACCCCATGCGCCATTGTCGCGCCAAGTTCTGCATTCTCGTTTCCTGTGGGTTGTGGTTTCGCCAAGTGCCGTCTTCTCCTTCGCGTGTTTCCCCAATGGGTGTCTGCATGTTTACCATGTATCGAGGAGAAAAACAAGATTAGTATGAGAGAGGGGAGGACACGGAAGAGGTGGGAGTACAATTTTCCCTCTTTTTTTTGAAACCGATACTTTAAAACAAAACATTGGAGAACCGTTCATCCAAATTACGAACCATTTTCACTTTTGAGTTTCTCACGTCAAGGTCATCAAACCTAGATCCCACTTTGGTAGGTTTTGTCGAAGTTTTTTTTACTTTCAAAACTACTACATGTGTACTCGGGTTGCAGTGTGAGTGTACTTCAATTTCTATCTATTTGTAGTTCAGTTTTTATTGTACTTTGTTCCTTGTTTTTTCAAACTAGTACTTGTATTTTGGCTAGTATGGTTTGTACTTTGTACTTCGGTTTTAGTATACTTGTACTTGGACTACACTTGTAGTTTGTACCTTCATTTAGCATACTTAGCTTTGATTTCTAGAATAGGAACAACATGTGAATAGGAAAAAATATAGAATTGAAATTCCATGCTTATTTGAATGCTATGGAAGTTTGTTTGATTGTGGCAAAAAGATTTTTCATGAGGTATGATCTAGTAGTTTTTCCTATGAAATTTACACTACGAGATTCATATAGGATATGTTCTTATAAATCAAACAACATTTGTAGAAAATTTTACCATAAGATCCAAATCCTACACAATTTCTATACAAATCCTATAAAAAGGAGGCTTAAGTATTCTGTGCCTTATTTTTAGAATAGCTGTACTTGAACTACACTCGTAGTTTGTACCTCCATTAATGTAATTTTGCACTCTGTACTTCGGTTTGTACACCTATATTTCGTGTTGCACTATGCACTTCTTTGTCTATTAAAACTAAAAACAAAAAAACATTCAAACATGCATCGCTCACTCGCTCGCTCTCTTCCGCTCGTTCGTGCCCACCCAGACGCACCTCAACGCCATTTATATTTATCAATTTTCTCCATAACCCCTTTATGAAATTCCACTCTCTCATCCGAATCTGCAACAAGTAATTTAGACCGGGGAGTATTTTTTGAAGAATTATTCACCCAAGTTTTCAAAGATAAATAAAAAAAATCCTCAAGGTTAGACTCATTTGAAACTTCCTATTGCAAATGCTTACAAACTATTCCGCTAGATCTTTTATAGTTTTTGTTCATGATCCTCTATTTTGGAGTATGACCATTGTTTTGACTCACACATATCTCAAACAGTGTTTTGCCAGCATCTAACGCCTAGACAGGCTGAGCCTAGTTGTGTATTTTTTGCGGGAACCCTATCGTCTCAGGATGGCAGTTTTCCCCATGAGGAGGCCCCATGGTGATAGTGGGGCGGGTACTCGGTAACGAAACGGGGTGGGTACGGGGAGGGAAACCCCCCGCGGATACTCCATGGGGACCCGAGACCCCACTTGTCAGTGTAATAAGGACACCATATATTAAAAAAAAAACCCTAACTTGCTCCACCCGGCCACCCCACTCCTCTTCTCTCCCTCACTCAAGCGCCGCCCGCCACTCACCCAAATCACGCGAGGGAGAGGCCTAGCCGTAGCACTCCGACGGTCCGCCCACGTTCCTTCCTCGCGTCTGGTCTTCGTCAGCAAGGAGCTCATCGTCGTCGCTAGTCCGAGCGCATATGCGAGCACATCCGTCGTTATACATCAGCTCATCGTCGATGTCGTGCCACATCACCTCATCGCAGACGCAGCGCCTTGTCACCTTGTCGCGGGCGTCCCCCACATCACCTCGTTGCCGGCGCAGGACTACATTCCCTCATCGCCGGCGCCTCACTTGCATCCCCGTAGAGAACCCGGCGAGGGCCAGCCGGGTATCCGATATTTCCGGGGACGGGGGCCATCCCCCCTACCCCGATAGGTTGGCGAGGACTGCCGGGTTTGGGGATCGGGGCGGGGACGGTGGAGGCATCCCCGATCATCCCCATCCTCATTGCCACCTTGACTATTGCCCGCTCGCGTGTGTGCGAGAGCGGTGTGCGTACGTTGCGCCTCACTCGTGTGTATGTGTGGGGTGGGGGGGGGGGGGAGGGGGGAACTCCCAATGCAGCCTAAGAAATAAAAAAACCATATAAAAAAGAACAGTAAATAAATGAGAAAAAACAAAAATGGCGATAGAAAACTAACAGAACCACTGGACCAGCGAAGAAGAAAAAAAGAAAACCAAGAGAAGTACAACCAGAAGGTTGTAGCATTTTCCCAAAACCGGAAAAAAAAAACCAGAATCCCAGAATGCTTTTTGCGGCTCTGCCGGTACACCCACGTTAACAGGCCGCGCCCAAAATCGCGAACCCGCGTGTGCGGCACGCATTCCATCCCGCACACACAAGCGGGTGATAGTGTTTCCGATTTTTGCGGGCTCTGATTTATTGTGGTGCTACCGGAAGTGCGTTTTGTTTTGCAGGCCTATTATCCTAGGCCTAGTAGTCTTTGAGCCGCAGAAATCACGTTAGCCTTTCTAACTACAGACGACACCAAAGGCCCAAATGCGACGAAAGGCAACTGATGTGATGACGTAAGCGTCTGAGGCGGCAATCCCTATTCCCCGCTTACTGCGGGAGCGAATCGCTCCCGCCTGAAGCGGCCGACGGGATGGGCCGGCCAATTAGCGGCGGCAGTAATTTTTTTCCCAGGGTTTCTTCCTTTTTAGGCGGTTTTCTCTTATTTGCTCTGGTTTTTTCTTCTGGTTGGTTTTTTGGTTTTCTATTGTTTTTCGTTTTTTCTTATCGGTTTTTTAATTTTTTTCAAATCTTGAATTTCAAAATTTTCGAATTTTTAAATCCGAACATTTTTTTTGAACTTTTTCGAATTTTGAACAGTTTTAATTTTGAACATTTTTCAACTCAGAACAATTTTTAGATTTGAACTTTTTAAAATTTGAACATTTTTACATTCAAATATTTATAAATTTTTCACATTTTTTGATTTGAACATTTTTAAATTCGAACATTTTTTAGATTTGAATTTTTTCTAAATTCGAACATTTTTTATATTTGAACAATTTTTAAATTCAAACATTTTTTAGGTTTAAACATTTTTTAAATTTGAACATTTTTAAATCCAAACTTATTCCAAATATGAACTTTTTTTATTTATTTTTTTGTAAAAATCAAACTGAAACAAAAAAAAATAGAGAAAGAAACAGTACCTTTATTGGGCCGTATTATAAACGGCCCAGGCAGGATGCCTTGAGCGGAGCCACGATCGCTCCCGCTAGAAGCGCTGTATAGGAGCTCCCGTCTGAGGCTGCACGTTACTGAGAAAATAACAGTGCTTGTCAATGAGCGATCGATCCAGAGAGATAGAGAGGGTGAGAGATTCTTCCAGATGAACTTAAATATCGTGGCAAAACTTGAAACCAATATTCCAAATTCTTGTACTAGTAAGAGATTCCTGATTCAAGCACAGGCGAGGAGACTAAGATTTATCGCCGTTTATGTCTGTGTAAGACAGTGTTCGACACCAGCTAGCTATCTATAGCCGCTCTCAGCCGGTAGTCCTATGTAAATCTCTGACTACTTCTTATTTAGTTACTCCAGCTAGGAGAAGAGAAAATAGAGTATATAAATTAGCTGCGCATGAGATTGCCTCCTACAATCTCGGTTACAGCTGCACCAGCTGCAGGACGTTGATGGGGTTGACGAACGTCCCGTTGCCGACGAAGAGCGTCTGCGCGGCGATGGCGGACACCGCCTGCGTCGGGTGGTTGCCGTCCCAGAACAGGTGGTCGTTGCGGTTGCCGCACAACGGGACCGTCTGGTTGCAGCCGGACGCTCCGAACGGCCCCTCGCCACAGCACGCCGCCACCAGCTCCGTGAAATCTATAAGAATCTTGTAGAATTTTAGTGTCCGAAAAGATCGACTGTACGTGTTCTTCCACACGCGAGAAACCATGCATGCCAAGGTAAAGAGAAATGACAGTTAACAGTTGCTTACGCCAGTCTTTTGTCTGTGGGTTGGCGAAGACGAAGGAGACCATGGTGTAGGCGTTTCCGAGGGAGTAGGCCATGCCGGGCAGCTCGTGCGCCAGCTCCTCCACCATCGCGGCCAGCATCGGGTATGACCGGAGCGAGAGGTCGTTCAAGGGGTCGAAGCAGCCCTGGGTGCCCATCTGCTCGAGCCGCCGCAGCCTCTGCGACGGAGTGCACCCCAGAGGCGGGATGCTGATGATGCTGAACTTCCTCGCGCCCAGCCGGTACAGGGACTGCGGAACAATGCAGGTTCAGTTTCAGTTTTATCTCAAGGTTTATCTGAAGGTTTCTGCTTCACGGGGGATGGGAAACTCGTGGTACCTTGAGATGATGCTTGTAGGAGGCGACGAGGCCGAGCAAGAACTTGCTGTCGTCGCTACGGGAGAAGGAGTACTCGAACATGTCGTTGCTGCCGGTGCTGATGAAGAAGATGGACTTGGAGAGGAAGCTGGCGGTTCTCCTCGAACCTGCACTCTTGGAAATGTGCTCGACAACCGTCGCAAAGTACTCCAGCTGCAGGCTCATCGGGATCACCTCACCAGCCTGCTTGCACATAATGTGGTTCAGATCAATCAGTCCTGCGCTGCTACTCCGACGTGTCATATGGATAAGGTTTAGAAATCTTTACGATTAAACGGCCGGTGTGTTTGCCAAGTCCTGAACCTCCTGACGCAAAGTTGACTCCCTTACTGAGCTGGTGTGATTTCAGCGGCCTCGACAGTGAGAGGTAGGCCGGAGGGCTCATCGGGAAGCCAAGTAGCTGAGCTGTTCATCATCCAAACATGTCAAATTGTTAAAACACTTACACGGAAGAAATATTATCTGATCTAGTTTGATGTGCAAGAGCAATGCGCGCACCTAGCTGGTCTGCGGTGTTGAAGCCATTGCTGAACCGGCCGGTGGGCATCGAGGTCGGGAAGTCCACGCCGTACTGCGGGAAGTTGGCTTTGCCCTCCTTTCGCGTGCCGCCCAGAAAGTTGTTGTTGCCGACGTCGACGGTGGAGTCGCCGAACACGAAGACCGCGGGCACAAGCCGGGGCGGCCTCGCCTCGGCGTGCTTCGCCACGAGCACGAACAGGCACAGAGCCACGAGCAGGTATGAAGCAGATTGGTTGGCCATTTTGGGGCTCTGCTGCTTGCTCTACTTGGACCTCTGTTTCTTTCAGGTGCTGGATTTGTCAGAGTATGTCATGAAGTATATATAGGTTCTAGGGAACACAAATTGTCCAGGACGAAGCATAGAATAATGGAGTTTTCATCGAGTATGTCGCCCGCGAGCACGCAAGCTGGTTGTTTTGGAGCATTATCAACTTGTAAGTTCAGGTAACTTATGTCCCTATTATGGATCCATCTGCTAAAGTGCTTAAAGCTGTATTAGAGTCAAAGAATCTACGGCCGTATAATCAAACGAAATAGGACTGGTTCAGATTGGCTTTAAACAAGTCCTGGCCTGCACAACGAAGCCCTGGCTGGTGGCCAGAGACGAGGAACCGCGACGGAGACGTCAGGCAGGCACACACAGCTGGTGCAGCTAGCTTAGGACATATCAGCTGGCAGTACGGGACAAAAATCGCCATGGCCTGCTCAAGTGTAGTTACATGTTTGGACCCTGTGCACCAGGTAAGGTCATACGTGATGTCCCTTGGCTCACCGGCCCGTTTGCAAATTCTCCTAAACTTTAGGACTGCATGTTGAGAAATTAGGCGAAACTATTTTGCAAAATGGATGTGAAAAATCTTAATGAGACGGATGTTAACGGTTGTTTGAGTTCCAAAATCGAATGGGCCATTCTAACGTATTGATTTGACATTTACTTTCCATATGAACATGTAAACAAAAAACATAAACCATTATACTGTGAAAAATGTTTTCCTTGAGAAATCTAATAATGTACAACATTATGGTATAGTTATGAATGCCTTGCCAAATTCCAATTATTCAGAATTTGAAAGCGTGATATCTGAAATGCCATATATTTCAGATTAAGATACCACCTTACTAGGGATATTACAAATTAGTAGTCCCTTGGTCCTGATTTATATAACCTGTTTTGATTGGTCAAGACCATATATTTACCAATAATTACTTCGTTGTGTTGGTTAAATTGATGCCATGTGGATACTTATAATTGGATTTTGTATTGTATAAACACAACTTAGTTCATCTATAGTTGATCAAAACCATATATTTTAATCAATAATATATTCAATGAAAAATAAAAATTAAGGTAAATACATTAACAAACATTAACAAAAAACATTCTTGTTGAAACAAAATACTAAGCCTAAATCTTTTGAAGCCGTCAATCTATCTCCACATTACTTCAACTAACATCCAATAAATTAAGTAATTTAAAAATTCCATGATATGGAATAGCATTGAGCCATGACACCGCGCAATTTTTTTTCCCTATGAGCTTTGTCTGTCATCGGTTCTATTGTCTGCTCCATAGAGTTTTCCGTAATTTCATATGCAGTATAGGATCTTTAGGGTTCTTGAGATGGTGTAAAACCAATAGATTGGCCTAGAGCTTAGGTATGTCCGAGATCTTGGCCTCATCGTTTCTTAACTACAACAAGATAAGTATTGATGATCTTAAGTCGGGTGGGGCTGTAGTATGCGGGTGATGTAAAATAGTCTTTTTATACTAAACTTTTATACTTATTGAATATACATTTGATAAAAAAATACTACATAGTTGTAATTGTTAACAGTACATCAATTTTGCCAAATATCATGGTGATCTTTTTTACAAATTTAAATCATATACCAATGAAAAAAATATTTACATTCGGTACTAAATTTTGAATGTAATTTGTACTGAAATTAACGTTATATTTTAGTTTGGGTGTATATTAAAAGGATCTCACACCAAATTTTCTTATATACGAAAACGGAAAAGTAAAAAAAAAAAACCCACATGACTCCATGGATTAAATCTGACATTTCCATCAATGTAGTATATATGCATAAGTAAATGCGTCCTCTCTTAATTCTGTACCATACGCTTTGATAAATATACCTATAGAATATGGCCTAGACAATGATTTTCTCTAGTGCGGGATTAGTAGATATATAAAAACCGAGAATTCAAGAATTGGCAGGGGAACCTATTGATGACTTCCTAAGCCATTTGTTTCATCGAAGAGCATCCTAGTAACATTACGTTGTAGTGCGCTGTTTAGGTCACTATAGTGACACTATTTCCGTCGAAGAGAAGTAGGAGTGCGCTAGAAACAGTTGAGGGCTCATCCCCCCGCACCACTCTCCTCTGCCCTCCCCTCTTGAGAGGGTCTCTATCCTTCCGGCTCCTTCCTCCACCTTCTCCGGCGGCCTCGCCGGCTGGAGGGGATGGAGGAAAGGAGGCTAGAATATGTATAGCTTTAGTGATAGGGATCTCGGCTTTAGGCCGTTAGTGGGCTTCTTGCCCGTAGTTTGGAGCAGGACCTCAGTTCTATGCGGCCAAATCAGAGGTGTCTTAGGGTTTTCCTGTTGTCTTTTTCAGCTCCGGTGGTCGAAGGGGAAGCTGGACAAGGGAGCCACAGTCTCCGTCAAAAAGGCCCTATCTTCTGATGAGCTTTCCTTATTGAAGCAAGCATTGTTTCCTCCTCCGGTCGTCTGTGGTGGCGGGAGGAAAAGGGGCGATGTTTGATGACCCACAAGTATAGGGGATCGCAACAGTCTTCGAGGGAAGTAAAACCCAATTTATTGATTCGACACAAGGGGAGCCAAAGAATATTTGTAAGCCTTAACAGCGGAGTTGTCAATTCAGCTGCACCTGGAAATAGACTTGCTCGCAAGAGTTTATCAGTAGCAATAGTTTTATAGCAGTAGAAGTAGTGAAATATAAGCAGCAGTGTAACAAAGACAACAATAGTGATTATAGTAAACATCAGGATTAAAATACTGTAGGCACATGGATGGATGAACGGGCGCTGCATGGATAAGAGAACTCATGTAACAATCAAGGCGGGGCATTTGCAGATAATAATAAAACGGTATCCAAGTACTAAACAACCATAGGCATGTGTTCCGTATATAGTCGTACGTGCTCGCAATGAGAAACTTGCACAACATCTTTTGTCCTACCGGCCGGTGGCAGCCGGGCCTCTAGGGAATCTACTGGTAATTAAGGTACTCCTTTTAATAGAGCACCGAAGCAAAGCATTAACACTCTGTGAACACATGTGATCCTCATATCACAGCCTTCCCCTCCGATTGTCCCAATTTCTGTCACTTTGGGACCTCGGGTTCCGGACAGCAATATGTGTATACAACTTGCAGGTAAGATCATAAAACAATGAATATCATCATGAAACAATAACATGCTTAGATCTGAAATCATGGCACTCGGGCCCTAGTGACAAGCATTAAGCATAACAAGTTGCAACAATATCATAAAAGTACCAACTACGGATACTAGGCACTATGCCCTAACAATCTTATGACTATTACATGATCAGTCTCATCCAATCCCTACCATCCCCTTCAGCCTACAGTGGGGGAATTACTCACACATGGATGGGGGAAACATGGATGGTCGATGGAGAGGCATCGGTGGTGATGATGGCGATGATCTCCTCCAATTCCCCGTCCCGGCGGGGTGCCAGAACGGAGTTTCTGGTCCCGAGACGGAGTTTCGCGATGGCGGCGGAGTTCTGGATGTCTTCTGGCAAATTGGTCGAACCCCCGTGCGTTTTTAGGTCGAAAGCCTTAAGTAATCCAGAGGGGAGCGTCGGGGGGCGGCCGAGGTGACGCCACCATAGGGCGGCGCGGCCCAGGGGCCCACCGTGCCGCCTTGTGGGGTGGGCGCCTCGTGGCCCCCCTCTGTCTCGTCTTCTGGCTCCGTCAATCTTCTGTGAAAATAGGCCCATTGCAATTATTTCCGGGGATTTTCCTGAAAGTTGAGTTTATGCACAAAAATAAGACACCAGGGCAATTCTGCTGAAAAACAGCGTTAGTCCGTGTTAGTTGTATCCAAAATACATAAATTAGAGGCAAAACAATAGCAAAAGTGTTCGGGAAAGTAGATACGTTTTGGACGTATCAATGTTCTTGGAGGTCTTGCCGTTCTCTGGCCGGCCGCAGAGGCGAGGAGAGAAGGGGAAACTCAGACAGCGGTTGCTCAACATCAAAAAGTGGGATCGATAGCTTCTCCGTTGTCCAAGGTGGAGTTGGCAGAGGGTTCTTTATTCTGCAGCACTGGAAAAGCTTTTCTTTCTCTTGGGAGTTCATCCACGCCGGCAACGAGCTCGCATGCGTCTTCTATGGTCGAACGGCGACCACTCCCTCCTCTGGCATCGCTCTTGGATACCTTCCGCCGATGCCTGCAGGTCTTCTTGAACCTCGTGGCCTTGATGCCGAGATGGAGGCTACATGACGACAGCGTAGTTGGCTCCCTCCTCACCGTCCCAAGAGGTGGTGTCCCCGACGACGGTGAGGGTGACTGCGATGGCGCTCTCTGCGGTGGAGAAGGAGTTGTCCTCAATTGCTTTTTCACGATTTCTTCTGAGGACCTTGATACAAATTGTAGGGACCTACTTGTAATTTTATATTTACTTTTGTCCCTCCTTGTAAAATGTATGTCCACTGCTGGAATGAAATAGAAAGCTCTCAGTCCTTCGGGACCGTCCCCTGTTCAAAAAAAAAGAAACAATTTTGGTTTTGTGGGATCGCAAACTTGCACTACTAGAAGCTAGCTTATCAACGACCAACCTCTAATAATACTTGGTTGTTACTAGTCCATGGGGCAACCCGACGTCTAACTTCGGCTCGCTAGCCCTACGTCACGATCAGGAGTTGGTGGAAATATATTGTAGAGGCAATAATAATATTGTTATTGTCATATCTTTTGCATGATAAGTGTTTAATATGAAATATTACTACATGTGTGGTTTATAAACATCAATACATGTGTTATCGATTAAAAATAGGGTCATGTCATTTGGAGAATGACATGATGAACAATACCTAAACAAGAGAAGCAATATAATCATATCAATGATTAAATTGCTATAGCATTTCAATGTGAAATATATACCGATCCTTAGACCATGAAATTATGTTGCTCCCTAGTACCGGAATAATACTTTGAGAGCATCAAACGTCACTTGGTGACCAAACAAGTGTCCTTACATATCTCAGAAAGTAGTTGATGGGTAGTACGTATCAAGAGTGGAATTTTTCCATCGATGTGACAGATAAATATACTCGAGACCCATTCATGTAATGCACATTCTATAGCATTAAGAAACCAAAATGGTCTATACATCTGCAGCTTATCCCCTCCTTGTCCATTAAGCATTAACACAATGATACCGTAGTTAAAATGATGGATATCTAACTTACCTCTATGAAAGTCTTCAAAAGGGAAAATTCTACCAGGAAACCATCAGGTGCGGGAGCCCTATTATGTTTCATTGAGAAAACAACATCCTTATCTCCTTAAGGGAAAAAGGTTCTATTAAAAAAACTCTAACGACTTCACTTAAATCAGGGCTTAAAGGAACAAAAGGACACACATGTAACCGTTTCATAGGTCAAGACAAGTCTTTATAAAAGGTGGTTGCATAATCCTGCAAAGGAAAATTCGTCGTTGGTCTCTGAAGTGATCTGAACATTTGTTCTCACGAGCACATCTATATTGTTCATGTACTAGTCTTTGCAGGTGCTTCATGATGCTTTGCACGACGGCGTGCGAGCTCCTGATGGAGTACTTGAAGCCACTCCAGCTCGCGCTGAGGCTATGCATGTCATCGTTGACGCCCTGGTTGAACCCACGAGTCAGGTCATTCTGAACATCGATGCAAGCACCAAGAGGGTGCAGTGCAGACTTCACGGGTAGGGGCAGCACCCGATTGGCGGGACGTCGATCACTGCGATTTTCCTCGCCCCGAGATCGTACAGAGCCTACCGTACAAATACAGGCTCTCTTCGGTGAGATCTCATACATTCACTATACTTTGTTAGAAAAGATAGGGCAGTGACAAGGATGTCACTAAATCATAGTTATTCTATCATTCAACAATTCTAAAGAAGGCCCCATAATTAAGACACTCTCTTGTGCTCTACTAACTAGAACACCTATGTTGATGTTAAAGAGTAAAATAGAGTGGGGGTCTCCTTGTCTAAGTTTCTTCTAGTATGAAAATAAGGTCCTAGTTTATAATTGATCATAATACAAAAATTTAACATTATTAACTACCTCCTTTGTCCATTGAATGGATTTGTACACCAAATTCTCTTATTAACTACCTTTCGCCCCTAAATTTTGAACGTAAATTGTAATAAAAAATATTTTATAGATTATTTATTAAATGGATTTGTACACCAAATTCTCTTATATACGAAAAAAATTAAAAAATCACACGACTCCGCGATTTTTTTTTTGAAATAACGACTCCACGGATTAAATGTGACATTTCCATCAATGTAGGGTATATGTATAAATAAATGTATGCTCGTAATTCAGTACCCTTACCTTTTGGTAGATATATCTATAGGATATGGCCTAGACAATAGCTATTTCTAGTGTATGCCTTATGCGCGGAGAATTACTACACTCGGGTTCAAAAATATATGGTGGAAACCAATAAAAACTTCATGGAAACATGGGAACTTGTTGCTCAAAACCACATTAAATTGGTGTTAAGAAACAAATTATGCACGCAAAAATGATATTGTACCGTTTAGAACGGTTCACCCATAGAGTTTTTTCCGTACCTCTCCAGTGAACTGATTTTAACCTTGAATTCTACATGTTTGTAGACCATTACCTGCCCAAAATACGAAATCAATATTGTTTTCAGAATTTGAAACATAGTTTTCACCGGTTTCCATCAGATCTTTTCTCATTTGGGTTTAAAAGGGCGCTTTTTTTTGCGGAATTAAAAGGGCACTTATTGAGAGAAGCCGGTACCAAGGCAATGGGAGAAGAGACATGATCATGCCAAAAAGACAAAAACATTGTACCAACGCAAGAATAAATGGTGATTTGGAAACCAAATAAACGAATTAAATAGGAACATGCTTATGCAAGAAAAGTAGGAGAGAAGCCTCCTAGTCTCAGTTTTCTGAGATTGGGAAAGTGACCTAGCAAACCTGAATGAAGGAAGTATCAACAAAGAAAGGGTTGAGAGATGTCATTTTGATTTTCATAATCCACACTACGCGACACCACCACACATAATGTACACAAGATAAACCAGAGACGAACATCGCCGTGCATATCCTACACTAGTACCACCAACAGACATATAAACCAAATTTATAACACAACTCGATCATGCACAGATCCGAGCTCTAGGACTGGTCCTCCACTAGCTGCCTGAAATTTATGGGCGCCGCGAAGTGCAGCGAGCCGTTGTAGATGGCCACGGCGGCGAGCTTGGAGGTGGCATGCGTGGGATGCAGCAGATCCCAGAAGAGGTACTCGTGCCGGTTGTCGCACAGCGTGGCGTTGGGCGTGCACCCCGTCTTGCCGTTGAACCTGCCTGAGCCGCAGCACGCCGTAGTGACCTCCTTGAACCCTGAAGAAATAAAAATTGCCGTCAGCCTGTGAAGACTGAACCTGTGTTCTCTAACGAGCACATCTGTGTTGATCACGTACCTAGTCTTTGTGGGTGCTTAATGATGCTCTGCACAACGGCGTGCGAGCTCCCTATGGAGTACTTGAAGCCACTCAAGCTGGCGCTGAGGCTATGCATGGCATCCTTGACGCCCTTGTTGAACCCACGAGTGAGCTCGTTCAGGACATCGATGCAGGCACCGAGAGGGTGCAGGCTTCTCGGGTAGGGGCAGCACCCGATCGGCGGGACGTCGATGACGGCGATCTTCCTCGCCCCGAGATCATATAGAGCCTTCCGTATAAACACACACTCGCACTTGTGAGATCATACTATATTTGTTAGAACAGATAGAGCACTGACAAGAGGCTGCCATACCTTCATATGTGTTTTGTACTGCGAAACGAGGTCGCGGGTGAAGAGCTGCTTCTGCTCTACCGTCGGCGTGCTGTTCGCCGAGAAGAATGCAAAGATGTCGTTGCCGCCGGTGCTGAGGAGGAACAAGGATCTCGACAGCACGTTGTCCGCTGCTTCCCTGCTGATACGTGCAGAAATGTTGCACCGAAGAGTCTCGAATTGTTCGACCTGCTTGCTCATTGCGACGATTGAGTCTCCCTGCGTGAAGAAGGAAATCATGGTGAGTTCAGAACATGCAGGAGGTTAAGATCGCTTTGGTCAGTTGCTTACCGTCGTGTCGAGAATGCCTGATCCTGCAGAGGCGAAGTTCACTCCCAGCAGTCCTGTGGCAATCTGCTTGTTGGTTCGGTTGGCAACCGAGAGGAATGGCGGGGGGCTGCGCTTGAATCCCATGTTAAGAGCTGACAAAGATCACGGAATATTATGGTCACAATCGCGTAACAAACAAACTGCATGCTAGTTAGGAATAGTACCAAATTCAGAACATCGGAAGGTCGTGCCTCTACTTTCTAATTTGGTGATCCTTTTAGTCTATGGTTTCTATCAGCAGAAATTGGAGAAAAACTTTTTGAAGTATTACCTCTGTTTCGAAATAGGCTTATATTTTAGGACAGGGTAGAAAACATCAGTTATATGCACAAAGATAAAGAACAAACTAAATTCTGAAATCGTGATCAAATCTGAAAACAACGGTGTGCCCTGATTTTTACCAAACCGTGTACGAGGGCATCTTCTGCGGCTCGATGCAAACAGCGGCCCGGCGCATGTCCATATCGACGTTTTCCCAGCTCAAACAGACCATAACATACATTTTTTATATTCATTTCATAACGGACGTTTTGTGATTGGAAGCTGAAGATGCCCTCATAAAAAACATCAGGGTGAAGCAACCAGATATGGGTGCGACCTGTGACCACGGAATGGGTCTGTGGGTTCACCATGCGAGGTGTACATTTTGCGTAGGCTAGAAGCAACTGTAGATCTGCAGTATTGTGTGGTATATAAACGAGTAAATCACAAAAAAAACTAATTTTTGCTAATTTTTGGGCTAGGGTAACAGGTTAGCTTTGCTAATTTTTGCAAAAACATACCAATTCTGGGGCGTGAAGTCACAGATCGCACTAATTCTAATCTAATAGCATTTTGACAACAATCCTGACAAGTGGGTCCCGCTCGTCAGGGCTTAGTTGGCAGCACAGATCCACGGGAGAGAGACGGAATAAGGGGAAAGAATGGGTGCTGACAGATTTCACAAAGAAAAAGAATGGGTGCTGACAGGTGAGCCCTACGTCCACCTCATCTCCAACTCAGCTCATCCTCCACAGTTGGCGGCCATGTCAGCTCTTACCCAATAGGCTATATATGGTTACACACGATTACAAGGATTGCATGAATTAGGCAGATTGACTAGATCGAAATATACTTTATACTTATATTCCGTTACATATATGGAAACATGTAATTCTAACACCTACCTACCAGGACTGTCGTCAAAATGTTCTTAGACATGAATTAGTGCGATTTGTGATGTTGTGCCCCTAAATTGGTAGCTTTTTTTTGCATAAATTAGCAAAGTTGGTACTGACCTATTACCCGAAACGTGGTACTTTTCTTTAATTTACTTGGTGTAAACTGAACTATGTTGGAGCCTACAAACCACGGCGTCACGGTTGCCAGACCGTCTCGTTTATGCGTGTTGGTAAATTGAATGTGTAGCAACAAACGATTCGACAGTTCTTTTTTTTTTTTACCTAAATGACTCTTTTTCAATATTAGACCATTTTTGGCGCGTTCTAAAATTTTAAATTATGTGGCTATAGTTTTTATGGTGGATGATTTAACTAAAGTACATGCATGCCAGCTGGCTAGACTAAAACCATTTAGCTATTTTTGCCGCGTCATTTCAGTTTGCTAGTTTGGATAGATCTTGGACCTTCAAAAAACGTTTGCAAATCCTCTAATAAGTAGAAAACAGAAAATATGTAGGTCACGCCATTTAGTATGACTAAAATGAAATGACTTAGCGATTTTTTGCACAAATTTTATAGAAACTTGCCAACTAAGAGCATCCCCACTCGTTTGGGCTCCCCACGCCCAAATCCGGACGAAACTACCGCCGGATTGGACGAAATTAAGTCGTGGGGAGTACCATATTTCCAGTCGTCCACCCGGAGTTCGGCGGATAGAGTTTAAATTCAAACAAATCGCCGTGTCCCGCGCTACAAGTACGGGCAGTTGATCGGCAAAAGGAGCAAAAGGATCAGCCACAGATCGGCGATCGGGGGAAATTACACGGAGACAGGCTCGTCGGCAGTCCCGGCCGGCACGGCGGTGTCCGACGGACCAGTTTCCTCACACGCCGAAGCGGCTGCGGCGGGCGACGATGAAGCGGCGGCGGCGGTGGACGTCGAAGCAGCCGCGGTCGACGAGGTAGATGGTGAGGTAGACGAGGTAGGAGCCGGCGGAGACGACGTAGTGGCTCGGAGGATGTCGTTGCGGTGGCCCTGGTACCAATTCCTCGTCTCCTCGTCCATCATTTCCATGTCGCCGCCGACCTCTTGGCGGCGGCTCTTTTCACCCTCTCCGCCCTGGCGCTTGTTTCCACGTCGCGCCGTTTCTCGTCCGCCGCCCACTCGGCGTTCGACATGCCCGGCGGCTTCGTCTTCTTCTTCCGCATCTTCCTCGCCGGCGCCTTCGGCGGCATTGTGGTGGACGAGAAGACGAGGAGGAGAGTGGTGGTGGACGAGAAGACGCCGCCAGGAAGCTGGAGCTGGAAGACGAGGAGATTGGGGGATTTCGGCGGGAGAGAATGGGGATATGCAAGCAAATTGGAGGGAATGGGGAAATGCAAGCAAATTAGAGGGAAAATCACAGGATTTGGTTTTCCAGTCGCCGACTACGCGGGTCCACACGCCGTTTCGCGCGCTTCGTTTCGTCCGGAGTCCCCGAGCGCGCCCCGGGGGCCGGGGTTGGCGTGGGCTCGCCGGATGGATTAAGGGCCAAATCCGGACGAAAACGAGGAACCGGGGGCGCGACTGGGCCGAATTTCGCCGTCCGGATGGAAAAAACGTCGCTCGGGGGCCTCGTCGGGGGACGAGAGTGGAGATGCTCTAAAATTGTGTGTCCTTCGTTTCGATTAACCATCCAGTATGACGTGACAAAAAAAAGGTTATATAAGTTTTAAAGTTTTGGGAAATGAGAAAGGTGGTCTAAATTTAAAAAAAGAAAAAACATGTAGGATAAAGATCACTCCGAGAGAGACTTGTCCCTTCACCGCACTGTGTGAGTCCCGAGTGTCTGCAGCCTGCACTACTGCCATAGTGTGTAGTCGCGCGGCGGGAAGCGACAAGCGAGACGCAGCGGAATTGATTGCGTGCGGGCCAGCTCTCTGTTCTACTGTAACTCTGTGACTGTGACCCTTGCCTCTCAATTTTTTTCTCCACGGGACTGCTAAAATGAGCACACTACCAAGAAAAAAACAACGATAAATGAGTTTGCTCAAGATCAAGAACACACACGCCAGGGAACAGGCATGCTTGAACTGATCAGTTTCAACCTCTGAGGCCTAACCCTTTCAGCAACTTATTTCTGATCAAAATCAAATTCAGCGATTCATCGTCCACGGTGAACTGAAACGGCGGATCCATGATTTCGTCCGGCCGCAAAATATCGCACACCATAAATGGGGCCGCTATACGGTAAGCTAGTCCAAGCTGGTGTTAGCTGAAGCTAACAGGCTGAGAGAAATGCAGCAGAGGAGGACGAAGCACGGGCGGCGCACGTACCCAGGAAGTCGACGCCGTTGTAGCCATTGCTGAACCGGCCGGTGGCGCGCGACGTGGGGAAGTCGACGCCGTTGTGCGGGAAGTTGGCCCGCGGCACCGCGCTGCCCGGAAGGTAGTTGTTGCTGCCGACGTCCGCCGTCGAGTCGCCGAACACGTACATCGCCGGCACCTTAGCCGCCTCCGCCACCGCGGAGAAGGCCACGAGCGCCAGCAGCGCCTGTATCATCCCCGCCGGCGACGCCGTAGCCATGGCCGCGTGCTGCTGAGGCTAGAGCTGCTCGGTGCAGTGTGGTGATGGCTGGCTAGAACCTGCTTTGGCTTTGGGAGAGGGCCGACTGGCCGAGTCCGGCAAGCCACTTTAAAGAAGGGAGGAGATGGCAAGGCAGGCTATAGTGGCTCGCTTTAAGACTGGTAGGGTAGGGTGTGGCATGGCACTAGCACTACCGCTGCTCGTAGCACTGTACAAAGTTCGCTTTGGTAAAGGAAGACGTACGTGACCCTTCAGACTTGACGCAGTCATGGTAGACGGAGGACTCGAGCATATTCTACACGTACTCATCATCATACATCTTTCATTTTTCTGTTGCCACCCAGGACCTGGAAAAGGAAAAAAAATAAGAGTGGTCGACGGCGACGGCAGCTCGATCTTGTACCTTGAACAAATTTCTCGACATACTTCTCCAGTACTTCATGGCTGGCCTCTTCCGTGGTGGGATCCGTGATGCTCCATTCTTCTGCCGTCAAATGTTGTAGCTAGCGTACGTCTTCAGATACCGTCTTGGCTAGAATAGTGAGTCTACTCGTGTGAGAAAATGCACAAACACCAAAACCGGTAACTTGGCTTAACTAGAACTTGTTGCTTCTCCCCGTACACTAGTCTAGAAATATATCCTAGGACAGAGATTTGGTGCACATGTGCACCACTGATCTTGTTTTTCAAATAAACCAAAAAAAATCTGAGTTTTAAAAAATTCTGACAAAAAAATCTGCTAGTCAATAATGTATTCCACAAACGTGTAAACTATTAATTTTCAAATAATTTATATTTTAAGCTACACAAAAAAGACAAAAGTTCAGATCTGATTTGTCATTTTCAAATCTTCAAAAAAAATGTCAGATTTTGTTATTTTTATCTAGCATGAAATAAAAAGAATTTTGGGTCCAGAGATTGTGAGATGTATCACGATAATCTTCAAAATTATTTTTCAATTTTTTTTTGATAACTAATTAAAAAAATTATATTTTTTTAAAATGGCGAGAGCACTGGAGCTCGGGAGTCAAAATCACTTTCCGTATATTCTACTCCTACGTAACAATCCTAGGGCATGTCCAGTGTACCGACCAAACAAATCAGGTCTGTGCGGTTTGGTCTGCCGACATGAGGACACCTAAGTACACCTCCTTCACATCCAACGCCTCCCTCATGGCGATCTCGGCCACCTCGGTATCGTCCCGGAAGTGGGCCATCTCGCTATGTTTGTCCTAGTTTGCCATGGGTGCTAGTGTTTGCCCGTCCACCCAAGCGGCAACCCTCTAGCCACAACCAACGTGGGAAACGGCCTGGCGGGAAGTTTATCAACGGGACGTAGATCACATCCGGGTCAATGGCGGTGAGAAGAAATGCGCCAGCCCGCTAAATCTGACCCCCGACCTAAACAAATAAGCGGTTTTGAGTCGCCATTATGTCCACGACCTAATCCAAACGAACCAAAACATATATTTAGTATTCAAAATAAATCATGCCGCTGCATCGAGATGCCCTGGGTGAAATTCGACCACCTCACCTACTATCGATTCGCTTGTACATGCTGGTACACGTTTGCAAGCCTTCAAGGATAGAAAACACGCTCGGAATCTAATGCCGGTTAATTACTTTTTGATGTGTGCATCTGATCATCGAAGCAAGCTTAGCTAGCTGGAGCCTAAAGACTGGCCGCCCAAGGTGTGCTAGCCCATTCTTGTACGTTTAAAGCATCTAATAATTCTCTCTTTACGCCTGGTTCTTTTCATATTGTTATTACCATTACTTACAACTGAAGCTAGGAGTGTCAGATGCAGCGGGCAGAAAAAGAAGATCCGCTGCACATATACTCGCATCACTTTTTTTTTCCTTTTTGAAAGCAACAAAAATAAAACGACAACAGTGGACAGAGGAGCCTTTTCCTTTCGAGACTGAGGTGATCTCATCTTCACTTTCGGACGCTGTGACCTGCATGCACGAGCACCTTTTTTTTTTACCCGTTCAGAGCCTCACCATATACATCCGGGCTTCCCATAGAAAACCGCGCTCAGCCGGGTGACTCAAAGGCTGTTTTCGTCTGACGCATCTAATAGCATGTTCGAAGGCCTCAGGGCATCTCCAACCGGGCGACCCAAACGGACGCGCTGGGCCGTCCGTTTTGGGCCGTTTGCGTGGCCGAACGGACACCCGGACAGCGGCCCGCGTCCGCGTGTCCGTTTGGGTCGCACGCTGCGCCCAACGCGCGGACGCAGCGCATTGGTAATAAAATAAAACAGAAATGAAAATAAAAAAGGAAAAGAACAAAACATAAATTTAAACTAGTTGGTCATTAAACTTAGCCCTATTTTGGGCAAATTTTACACAAAAGAAAGCCATATATGGCTTTAAACTAAAAAAAAAAGCAAACCCTAGCCAGGGTTTGCGAGCTCGCGGTGGCCGCCGGCGATACTACCCCCAGTGGTACTCGTCATCGTCGGCGTCGATGACGACGACGCCGCCCGGCGGCGACGCGCTGTTCCGGCTCGACACGCCGGAGGGCACCGGGGACTCCGGCCAGGGGTCCCACTGCGCCCTTTCCCAGGCGGAGTGCGCGTTCGGCGGGCTCGCCGGCCTGCGCAGCCGTGTCCTCCGCGCGGACTCCTGTCGGAGCTGCTCCTCCGCTGCGTGGCCGGGCGCTCCTCCTCCGCCGGGCGCGCGGCCCGGCGCTCCTCCTCCCGGAGCGCCGCCGACGCGTAGCGGCCTCCTCCCGACGGCGCGCCGGCTGGAGGAAGGCCCACGCGTCCGCCCGGGCGTCCTCCCGGGCCTTCCCGGCCGCCTCCTCCGGCGCGGAGGTGCGCGGCGTCTCGGCGAGGAGCGGCCATTTGGCCGGCTCGTCGAGGTCCTCGCTGCTCGCGGGACGCCGCGGCGCCGCCCTGCGGCTCCGGGTCGTTCTCCTCCTCCCGGGGCTGCGGTGCGGGGCCGGGGCCGGGCGCGGGCTCGCCGATGTAGAGGCCGCCGGGGCGGCGGCCAGCCCGCCTAGCGGCTGTGCTCGGCTGCGCGCGGGGCCGCGCCGTCGCGGATGTGAAGCACGTGCGCCGCCGCGCATCGTGCTCCACCTCGAACCACAAGTCCCGGTTGGGACTTGCGTCGCCGTACGCGGGGTCCTGCCGGAGGTCCGCCGGCGGCCGAGCGCGGCGCCTCGGATCTCGGCGTAGCGGGCGCGGCCGGACGCCGGGATGGGCGGCACCGGAACCCGATCCGGGCTCGGGTGCCGGCCGTGGGGAGGTGCACGTCCCCCACGGCATTGGGACGCCGGCGTCCCGGAACATCTGCGCCACCGCTACGGTGGCGTAGATCCGGTCGCGTACGGGCGTCGCCGGCGGCCCCATGGCGAACGGCGCCGGCGCGGCTGGCCGGCTGCTGCCGGCCTCGTGGTCGTTGGCGGATGGCGAGAACTCGCGCTTCGGGGCCATGGCGGCGCGGAAGCTTCGAGCTCGCGCGTGCGGCCGGAGTGGAAAGTGGGGACCTGGATAGGGACAGTCCCCTTCCCCAGTCCACATTTAATAGGACCGGGGCACCGACAGGTGGGCCAGCCACGCGGACAGGGCGGACACGCGAGGACGCCGCGTGCCATCCGCGGCCACGCAAACCCGGCCCGGATTTGGGCCGGGTTTGCGTCGTTCCGGACGCCGCGGCCGTCCGCTTTTGCGGTGCGTCCCCGCGTTGGGCCGGGTTTTTGTCCGGATCGACCCATCCGGACGCGCGGGCGCGGGATGGGTCGCCCCGTTGGAGATGCCCTCAAGGCCAACATATAGGATTTTCTAGCCGCGCCGGACACGAGCCGCACCTCTCGCCATGTAGAAGTCGGTCGGGTACCACCTGCAAGCGCTCCAGCCCAGTCACCATCTCTTACACGGCGCGCCTCTCCTCCCATCCCTCCTGCCACCCCATGTCGACACCGGTAATGCGCATGCGCCTGCTTCCACAACGCTTCCCCCTCTCCTCTTGCCCATTTTGCGGCCTAGAGTGTTCGTCGACTCGAGCCCCAAATGTGTCAGTCACTTCGCGTGTCCGCCCTGCATGCAAGGTGTTCAGCCTTTTGCTTTGGTAGGCGAGATCTTCGTAGTTCTTGCCTCTCTCTCGTCGCCGCTCGTTTGATTGATGATTTCTCATGTTGACTTGAAGACATGGACAACGGGGACAATATGATGATCTATCAATTGATGGAGGAGGAGGGTGCCGCCGCCGATGTTCAGGAGCACGTGTAACTTGTCTTCGAAAAATGCAAGCCGACGAGCAGAAGAAGGTACAACATGTAGGTTCTTAATTTTGGGAGAAGGAAAACCACGCTCTGGCAGAGGATGGAAGGTCATACCATGCTCTACACCAACTACTATACCAACAATGAACATAGAGCGCAAAGGATTTTCGGGGGTGCTATAGGATGAACAAGGAGTTATTCATGCAGATTCTTCATAGCGTGATAGAGTACGATAAGTACTTCGTTCTGAAACACGACTGTTATGGCATGGCTTGTTTCTCATCAATTCAGAAATGCACCGCTGCCATGAGGTTACTATGGAGCCTAGAGATTCAAAGGATGAATACAAGCGCATGAGTGAGTCCAAAACCATTGATTGCTTGTATAGATTTTGCAGAGCGGTTGTGGGAAAGTTTGGGTTAGACTATTTGAGAGAGCAAAATGAAGGAGAGACTGTTAGAGTCACACGTCAAGAGGATTTCTTGGAATGCTTGGAAGAATTTGTTGCATACACTGGTCATTAAAGAACTACCCGTTTGCTTGGCAAGGTTTGTACAAAGGTCATCGCAGATATTGTAGTGTGGCACTTGAAGTTGTGGCGAATCAAGAAATGTGGATTTCGCACTCTTTCTTGTGCATGGTGGGATCGCACAATAACATCAACGTATCAGAACCCTCTCAAGTGTTTGTCAAACTAGTTGAAGGTCATTCTCCACTATGCAACTATGAGATCAATGGTCACCTATATACCAGTGGATACTACCTAGTCAATGGATCTACCCAAGATGGTCGACATTTGTTAAAAAAAATCTTCAAGCGTCTAGATCAGATGAAGTCTCACTTTGCTTCGTGTCAAGTTGCATGAAGGACGTCGAACAAGCATTTGGTATGCTCCAATCTCAATTTATTATTATTTGATACCCTGCTTCTACCTGGTCTCAAGATCAAATGCATGAGATGATGAATGCTTGTGGGATCATGCACAACACGATCAACCAGAGTGAGCGCAAGAGTTCATTGATTGATGTGGGTCCCTATTAGTGTCAGCGTCCTCTTGCCCATGTTGATCACTAGGTGTCCGCTGATTTGGCTAGTTTTCTGGTCATGCAAAAATCTATACACACATGCTCATCACTAATTATAAAATAATCTCATGGAGCAGCTATGAAGGCTCAAAGGATAGTCAATTGTGCTCTCGTTTGGATCAGGGTTAACTACTTCAAATTATTAAAATTATTGTATTTTTTATTTTCATTCAAAACATATTATAAGACAGATTTATAGCATGCGTGCTCAAAGACTCATCGAAACAGGTTTTCGTCACGTATTTCGCCCCACTATATTAAT
This sequence comes from Lolium rigidum, assembly GCF_022539505.1. NCBI lineage: Eukaryota > Viridiplantae > Streptophyta > Magnoliopsida > Poales > Poaceae > Lolium > Lolium rigidum. The sequence continues at coordinate 209,055,291 of NC_061509.1, forward strand.
ATAGCAACCACATGATGCACTTGTGTGATCTCTGCTGGGGAAAATAGCACAAACAAACCCAAGACAAACAAAAAAGTAAGTAAGAGAAATTAATGCTAACAACACTAGTCGTGAAAAAGCAATGATGACCCGCAACCGTTATGCCATGTGGAGAAGTCCCACCATGCTCCTATGTCGCCGAATCGCCGCGTATGAAGCAACACCTTCAATAAGGAATGCGATCATGACGACGCTGCTGCCCCGACTGGTCCTAGCATTTCTTGCGGTACATGGAAGGGAGTGGGGAAGGGATACACCCGACGCCCTTTAATAAGGAACGACGGTGCCCGCAGGTGTCACCGCATCGATGCCAAACAAGCTGGCGGGGATTTCTCCCGACCCCCAAAAAACCACAACTCGAACAATCCCTAGCACTGCACCAAACTTGTCACCCACTAACATGCGCCACCACGATCTTGCGGTTACCATCTTCGTCTCACCATGGTGAACGTTGTGAGGCCGGACGGACCGAGAAGAAACGGCCGTAGACAAGGGGCGGTAGCACCGCAACCACGCTGGAAGGAACAACCCCCATCGCCATAGGCGATAGCCGGACGGGCACAACAATAGAAGCACGCCAGACCAATTGGAACCGTAGAGCGGAAATAGCGCAACCACCTGGAGGAATTCCTCCACCGCTAGTGGCGGGTGCAGACCAGACATGACAGCAGTGACAAGTCGTCATCGCTACGCTGCAGCTCTTAGGCCATCGCCACCTCTACCATCAAGCTCAGTGACATAGGTCCGACCGGGCCAGATAGGGTTGGTGAAGCTCCGACCGTCGCGCTGCAGCAGACACGTTGTCGTCACCGCCACCCCTATCCTGATTGGTTCTTTTGATCAACCGGAGGCGGCACGACCGCACGATCGAGCCCGAACCAGACCCCCTGACCCAGATCGATCCTAGTGGACCTAGATCTAGGACTGAAGGGCGCTGCCAGTCAAGGCTTGCACCTGTTGCACGCGTCACTAAGTGGCACCATCACCCAGAACCACGTCGGAACGCTGGCGGCCGATCTACACCGCCACCAGGACACACCTTCCCAAGCCGAGCCACGCTAGCACCAAGTAAAAGAAGGGGCCGCCACCGCCAGTGATGCATCGCACGCGGGCCCGGCCGAGCAACACCCGTCGGCGAAGACGACAGGAGGGAAGGAGGTCGGAGAGGAGCTCTAGGGGAGGAGGGGAGGGAGGGCCGCCCGATCACCTTGCTCGGGAAGGTGACACGGGGGTACCGGTGTGTTTGGAGGTCCCCCAATATACGACCGTGTGTGTTCAAAGACTAGAGATAGAAAAAAAAAATCAATTTGAAACATCGTTTGGAAAACCTGGTTGGAAACAGGTATATTCCAAATACGACATGACGTGACGTTTTTGTTGAACCGTTCGGGGAACGTGTTTAGAGATGGTTTTACCCCGTATCGCTATTGGATTTGCATCACCTCTTTTTAATTAGTAGTGCTACTCCAGAGCGCCGCCGTTTGACAAAGCACGCGGTAACAATGTGATATAAAAACTCAAGTGGTCGAGTCACCTTGTAATCGAGTATTCGAGTGTGTGCTGGATTGTTTAATCCGGAATCGCTGGTGTCAGGAGGAACTTGGTAATTGAGGCCAGCTTTTCTCTCCACTTCGCAAAGGCACATGATCGTATGATTCGTACGCACCCAACTTATATAATCCAGCCTTTCTTTTTCGCATCTTCTCTTTCCAGTACGTGCGGCCAGAAGCATTCGACTCATTGATCGCACACGAATCTGCAAGAATAATATCACAGGTTCCACGCACCACTCATTGAGATTCCGCACTCATCGACTCACTGCTACAGTGCTACTATCCTGGTTCCCATACGTACACAGCTAAACAAACGCTTTTCGAAATGCAATGGTGAAGAATCTTGCTGACCGGGAAGAGCCTAGAGGCCAAATTGGATCGAGATGCACTCATGAGTTGTTCCATTTCTTAGCTGTCTAACATGTGACATGGGCTGTTTGGGCAATAAGAGTCGAGGTGAAAGAGGCCTTGCAGGCTGCAGGCCTGCATCCTAGTATGGCCGAGCGATTGCCCACCACCCACCAGGCAGGTCCCCTTTTCTCTTGTTCTCTTCTACGCGCGTGATGAAGACCGCCGTGCACTCCATCCCGACTCACTCGTCTTGTTAAACCTAGCTAGTAGGCCTAGCCGGCTAGTGACATATGCATCAATCTAAAATAATTTTTTGTCATCGACCGAGCATGATTTGAGCCCGATGGGAGTTATCCTTAGAGCATCTCCACCGGTACCCCTCAAATATGCGTCGTCAAGTGCGCCGGCATAGCTTTATCGAAGACGCCGGCATGCCATCTTCCGTTTGGGTAACAGGTTTCCATCGGACAGAAAGTCAGGCTCTCCAGCCATTTGTTCACCTTTTGCTGTCAGCTCATGAGCTACCTGATTACAAGTTCTGGGGCAGTACAGAATCATAAAGTCACGAAAATTAGATCTAATGAGAACTTTGCTTCGTTCAATGCTAACTCCCACAGAAGAGAGGTAAATCTTAAAGTCACAAAAAATAGATCTAATGATTGTTTCGTTAACTTGCACTACTACCCCCCAAGCCCCCTTTCAGTTATGTTGATTTTGATCTATTCCTCTACAGGCAGCTGCTATTTCTTTGTCACAGCCACTTCGCTTTTGTTCTCCTCCTTGCAAAGCATCCAGAACTCCTTGTGTTGGTATTGGACTGTCCATGCATGATCCTCACTTGATCTTCCCTGTTTGTCTTCTCTGATATCACTACACTCACAGCACCAGCACAACAAGAGAGTGACAATAGTGGACAGAGAGCAACAAAAGCTTATATACAATCAGGGAAATACGGGAATGTTCTATGAAGAGTAATAGAAGTAGGGAGAGCCAACATTTACATAATCTGCCTATGGACAATGTGGCAACATGGTCTTCAAAGGCTACGACACAAAGGAAACGTGGCCATAATAGATGCTCACACCACTAAAAGAAAACACCGCTGTAAATGAGAAGATAAACAAATTGGCACTGAAAAGTGAGACAAATGAAATAAATGTTAAGAGTTGAAGATCAATTCATGTTTAATTCAAAGTACAAAAAAAATTGGACAATGTACCTCAGTTGTAGATTTTTTTTCAAGTATATGCGGCTCAATGACAAAAGTAACACTATAATATTCGTAGTCATATCAAATCAAATATGAGTTCTTTACAAAATAGAAGACCGTAGCATGTTGCCATCTATTTCTAAGGCAAGCACCACCAGTATCACATACTATTTGTATGTACTCCGCTGTGATTTAGGGGCATCTATACACCCATATTCATGTACAAACACTCCGCTAGCGGATCAGCCCACCAAAGATTCATACGCCACCGGAACCACCTCCCCAACCCCCTGCACCGCCTCGGCTTCTTTGGAGTCTCCAAGTTTAATTGATATAAGAAAGGACAAAAGTGTAAAACAGCTCTAGAGTGGAATGGAGTATTAGTACAGAAGACATACAGAAGTACACACTGTTTTCTAAGAAAACATTCTAAGAAAACATACTCAAAACAGTAAGCAGCTGAAAAAATTAAGTACTTCAGAGACTGGTGAAACGATTGGCATGGATGCGGACCTTCATTAGAAAGTCTATGCGCCTAACCTCAGCAAATTAGATAGATTCCTTGTTGTTTCCTTCGAAAGAAATGTTCAACTTATTCTTCAATTTCTATACAAGTTGATCATCCCTTTCCTTCTCAACAACCTACAGTACTTGCTAATGTACACAACATCACTAAGAGTATGGCAACCATTAGTAATGTCCAACACTCTAGCACCGAAAAAGAACAGCCATTTATAGAACTGCAAAAAACAGGACATGGCATTTTAACACTGTATGTACTTCCCGTATCAAGCAAAAAAAAGAATCATAATGTATGGTAACTATATATGAGCATATTCTAAAAATACCAAGAAAATGAGCAACTCTGCAAGAATATTTAATAGCAATGTTACTAAATTTTGATATCTAAGACCAGCTTTTCAGCATGTTTATGCTTTTTTTCCACATACGCAAAACTGCAGAGATGGCACTAAAAATATAAGAACATACAAATAAGTGACAGAAAGGTAAAATACTACTTAAACATGCTTAATTAGAGTGAGCGCATGCTAAACTGAGAGGCCCATGAATTTTATTTAGGCAATAACATTTATGCACCAGATGAAAATGGCATAGGAAAACATGACTACAGTTTGAGTAGTTTGTAAAAGTAGATAAGATCCTGAAATAAGCCCCATTAGTAATGCATAGCACCAGGGATTAAGCAAGACAAACGTTTCAGAAACCAATTTTTCTTTATGATGTTTCACAGATCACTGTTCGATGCAAGCCAAGAGCTTTCCTTTGATGGTTGTAGCTGAAGATAACAGCAGGACTGAAGTGGATCTTTGAAACTAATATTACACTGTAGCACCTGAAAAGAAAAAGGCAGAGACACGATTATCTGTCAACGCACATAATCTTAACTTCATAACATACAGGATGCATAAAGCAATATACCCTTTGTCTTGAGTTGCTGAGTAGTGTGCTCAGCTTAGAATCACGAACCGGTGTACACGAATCAAGCAGTAAGCAATCATTATCACGATTGAACGTGCCCCTTTCTTTTCCTTCTCTAATTTTTCTAAGGAGAAACTTTTTTATAAATGGAAAAGCCTCTGAAGATGGATTAGATCTACACAAACTGAAAGTGCATGGCATTTATACTTGCTAGTACAGCTAAAGGTAAGCACGCCTGCTTTCTTTATTTGCTAGGAATTTTAGTAGGACTTTTAATTAATAACCTGCAATATCGCCGATGATTCTTACATTTACTCACTGTATAAGCTCAACCTCACTGCCCAACCAAATGGAAGATTTCCATTTATTTAGACCATCTTTTTAACATCACCAGCACTTGTGGGCAGTGGGCACATGAGCACTGACCTTTATGGAATATAAAATGGCGAAGGGCGATGGATTACATGTTGCTTAGAAGTAATGCCTCCTCCAACTCCAAGTAAAACCATTTGAGTAAATCTTGACCTCACAGGATGCTATATCCGAGTTGGGAGATACACTGCAAGCTGTAAATGATGCTGACTACCTCTTGACAACAACACATGGGAATCCACATGTCTACTGACCTCATCCTAATCATGAAACACCATGAACAAAAACACGAGAAATTAACTATTTTCTAAAATTGCATCTCCAGAATATCCTGAATAAAATTATACTATATTGTAGCATGCCAGAGCAATATTTTATACATGAGAAACTATTTATTCGCTCAAACTGAATGGGGCTTTGCATTTGGAGCTATTAATCTATAGTTTCAATCATCAAACTTCCTAACCTCTAAACCATTTGCCTTGAAGATGTGGATCATATCCAGAGATGCGATCAGACAAGCCGTAGGTTGTCCTTGAACCTGCATTTTAATAGTGTTATAACTAAATCAGATGCAGAATTTGCAGAGTTAAAGAAAACTAAAGCACGCTCTATATCACCATAATAAAGGTTTATCCGTAATGCGTAAATTTTTAATCTGAACAAAAAGATCCCAACTCTCAAATACACTGTAGCCTACAATGGATTTTAGTGTAGCCAGATAAAATTCTTTTGGCCTCAGTGCCAAATTGCACATTAAGCATAAGCATCTGACCCATGGATTTGAATACTAATTATAAAGTGCATAACACCACAAAGTTTAGCACACAGTTGGTCAATACGTCACTACAACAAATAGCCTTATCAAACCCCCTTTATCTGTAGTATATTCCAACACATAACCCTTAATTTTGCTTGATATGATATAATCATATAGCAAAACACATGACACATTTTCTTACCACATGGATTAAGCACTGATAATCAAAAAATGCAGCTCTAGAAATAACAGTACATGTATAGAAAAGGCACAGAAACGGTAAACCACATTAACCAATGGTTCTTGAATAAAAGAACTCAAGATTTCTCTCGCGATCACGCATACACAAATCCGTATAATTGCATGATAGCATATATCAATGGAAAAAATCATTTATGCGAAAACAATAAAAGCCATCCAAGTTGGTGACTTGAGACCTGAAGGTGATTCCGTCGCACATCTTGTTTAGTCAGAACAGACACCCAATTTATTACTCAAACTTCTTTCTTTTATGGCCTAGCTAAAATTCATGGACAAACTTAAGAACCGAGGAGACCAACAAAATTTCCAGAAATCAATTATTTTCTAGATAGACCAATTTACAACCACCAAGAGCTCCATACACGATTAGATTTTGATATCAAACTTGCATCAAAACAAAGGGAGAGTAGTGTAGAAAAACTGACAATGTGATATACTTCAAATACATGATAAAATGTATTCATGCTGAGTAGTATAAAAAATACCTAGGGCAAGAGGGTACCGGCTGGTAGGCACTAGAGGTTGTTGATCTTTACATGAACTGGGATGTCACCATTGACCAGTGCAATACCGCATCTGTGAGCACCATCTTGGGTCAACGTATTCAAAGCTACTCATTTGGCAGTAGGATGACAATATGCATATCATTTAAACTTCATCTACAACTATGTTAAAAACTTACTGAAGAGAGTAGTACCTTCAGATCAGACGATCTGGCCATCAGACACATAAGCTTGGACCGAAGCAACAAAAAACAGTTTTGTAGCGGATGAAGAATATAACACCTTTCCCTCAGGAATATCACAAATCAAGTGTTATTAATCATGTAGAAGGAAATGAACGCAACTGTTGCTCAAGCAACTCAGTAGAAAACTGTACAGAAATAAAAGAACACCACTCTACACAACTGAAGTGGGCATTGCCAAGGGCATGAAGAGAAGGGGATAAAAATAACCTAGACAAAAAAGATGGATTTCATCAAATAAGGGAAAATAGATGTCCATGAATGAGGAAGTATCACTGGAGAGAGGCAACTGATCTACCTGAGGGTACTTTATGTCCAGGTGTAAGGTACCACATAGGATTGAAAAACTTCAGACCAGATGTTAGTACAGATCCCTCACAGGCCCATATTGTCCAACCGAGACACACAAAAGCTCGACTCGTTGGGCCATATATATATTTGACGGAAAAGGATCTACAAAACACTTAAATTCAATGGCTTTAGAGGGCAGATACAAATAAAGTATCAAAATAATATTTTAGTTAGTCAAAAGGTGCAGACATTCAAATATGAAAATATTGATATAGCCCATGCAAGTTTAGGACCAAGTTGACTTCGGTTTCAATAAAATGTCAAGAAGATTGATGAAAAGGCTTGAAATTCATAGCAGTTTCTAGTTCTCCATCACACAAAAGAGATACTACCATAGCCGGTGCAAGTTTAGGACCAAGTTCACTTCTGTTTCAACAAAAAGTCAAGAAGATTGATGAAAAGGCTTGAAATTCATAGCGGTTTCCAGTTCTCCATGACACAAAAGAGATAGTATCATAGCCAGTGCATGTTTAGGACCAAGTTCACTTCCGTTTTAACAAAAGTCAAGAAGATAAATGAAAAGGCTTGAAATTCATAGCGGTTTCTGGTTCACGCCACATTAACAATTAACATAATACACACCTATAGCTTTGAAGATCAAAAAAGTACTATCTTTTAAGAGAAGTAGGAATTGACAACTGATCGCAGTGCAGGAAAAATGTACTTGTTATGATTGGATATCTGCATAGCTCCTTCATCCTAGCTTGTGATCCTACCTACTGCAACATTGGTACCTGAAGAGTGGACTCCACGCACCAAGAGCCGACAACAATGTGTTCTGCCCAACCAGTTTCATTGTCGGAAACCACATCCACGCGTATAATTGACAAAGCATCTGATGAGAAGCAATAAGGCACTTTATTGACTGGCCAGCAGCATATATAATTATATATTGATAGAAAATATTCCCATAACTTGTTGCATAATTAAAGATGGTGGCAAATAATTAGTTACGACCAGACTGCCACAAGGGGAAAACTTCAAATACCTCGTGAATAAATTAGAAAGAAACATAAAGAATCAAAACATGTATGAATTGGGCGCTCAAACAAAGAAAATATGGAACCATTCTAGAACCATTTATTGTTCGTGAACCCGCACCATACAAATGACTAACATGTAGAAAAACATGGAATCAATTTTCTCAATTGAACAATTGGCAGCCACACCAAGAGCTCCATACTTAATTAAATTTCTGGATCAAATGGCTAGCAGGCATCACAAACCTAATCAAATAAAAAGATAGATCTGTAACCTGTGGGAACTAAATAGAGGAAAATAGCATAAATCTTGATCAGGGGGAGATGATTACTAATGTGGAGACCACGTCCTTAAGTCTTGCTGTCCATGCTCGAGCTGTTGACAGAGACGATATAGGCAAAGAATGCAAATCTGCAAAAGATAATTCAACTCTTACGTAAATATTTGAGAACTAGGCAGTGAACTTATGCGTCTATGTATTTGATATAGCTAAAAAGTACCAGATGCTGAGTAGTAAGTTACCTAGAGATAATTTGTTGGCATCCTAAAGGACCCTGCTCTTGCTCTTGATCAAGACAACAACCCTGTTCTTGATCAGCAAAAAAGGCACTGAAATTATCTAGTACTTCTCAAACAGCTGAGAAAGCTGTACATGGGCTTCCAGGGAGAGGTATATTATTTGATGGGTGTCTCAAACAGTCAAGCACATATTATTTTCCTAGAAATTTACTCATACATATCATTAGTGGTAGGTTGCACATGAAAGTCATATATCAAACATGCAAGTTGCACAAATGGGAGTCATCCTTATTGACGCTAAATTCAAGAAAAAATAATAATTAATTTCACCTATGGTCTGCCTGTATTTTCATCAAACACCTTGTATGCATCATGGAGAGAACCACCTGACATGTAAATTCCATCAACTCACGGGCAGGTACATCGATAGTCGTAGGCGTAGTAGATATGCAGATGTTGCTCAAGCATCTCACTGGCAATTTGTACAGAAGACCCCCACACACTCGTATAGACAAGAAAGCAGAGGAAACAAACCTGTATGTCTATCGCTCTGACGAGGTCGATGCGCTCCACAAGGTTAATCCCCTCCTAGTAGGGCAAACTCCCCTGCTTTGCTGGCACTGAGGAGCCCTCCTTGCGGCATCCGGGCCGAAGAACACGACGGCAACGGCAGCAACGTGACGAAGGAGGATGCCTTGGCGATGTGTTGTCGTTGCTCGGGCTTGGCCGGGGTCGAAGAGATGGAGCTCGACCAGCCGCTCAACAAGACGAAGAAGAGCAGGGGACGGAGTGAGATGCGACGGTGGGCGCGCGCGGAGAAGAGGGTGGGGAGGAGGAGCTACAACGCTCCATCGACATCGCCTCTCCCGCGCGCTCGCACCATGCCCCGCCAGCGGCGCTACTTCCACGGAGGAGAAAGGAGAGAATGAGATCGAGGCGAGGGAGTGGGAGGCGGCACGAGCGGCTATGGCGGCGGTCGAGCAGGCATATGGGAAGGAGGCGATGGGGAGGGGATTGGAGACGTAGGGATTAGGTTTGGTTTCTCTCTCAGGAGATATTTTTGCACAGGCCCAATCTTCAAGTGGCACGTCGCCCAACCGTGAGAGGAGGAAATCGCCCAGCCGGTGCACGCCTAGTGGCTAACGTGGATACGCTGTGAGGCCCCCGTGGGGGGCATCATATATACCTTCAGATACAAGGATTTCAGCATGGACAGAACCTCCCTCGTGCTTGTCTGTGACTTGAACAAAGAGTTCGAGGTAAATGGCTACACTATTCGTGATAGTAAATACAAACTTTTTCTAATGAACTCCTACATCTTACCTAGAGTGTACTGACTCGAACAACATCAAAAATAAAAGGCCAAGTGACAACGTCCTCTCCTCACCCAGAAATAAAATCAAGATACACGATGACACGACAGTACCGGGAACAAAGGAAAAGGATATCGACATGTAAGAATAGTGACTTCGTGTACTTCGAAGACTCTAAGCCACCTGGAAAACCAAAAAAAAAATACTCCAAAGACCAGTAGTACAAAATCATATAGTAGTACTCCAGTTGAAGATGTGCAAGGTGAGGTTATTGACTATATCAATGCATCACCGTAAAAACAAAATACTTGTGCACATAGATGATTTGACGCTGAATAAAGAGGAACTCAGCTGTCTAACATCTCCTGCAATTCGCACGTGTACGGAAGGATGGTCGCACACCCCTGTAAGTGCTTAATTATGAAAAATAGCCATTTTACGTCATGAATGCTAACTTGTTCTTGTAGTGTCATTCAGCTCATGAATACAATCATAACATGGATGCGTCACATGCGCCCCAATCTAGATATAAGGGCAAGTCGCATGTCTACATGCAGAGAGCATCGATAGTAGACATACTAGTTAGAGATGGGAGGAGTGATGCATATGAAAGGGATGTATGAAACAAGAATCATGGTACTCGCATGGAAAAACTTACATTTCTCGTGACATGGTAAGTCTCATTGTGTCAGTTCTGTACTTTATTTATTCAGATGCTCGAACGCTAATTATGTTTTTGCTATAGATTTGTCTATCAGTGAACTATGACAATATACACTGGTACGTGGTCAATGTGAATCCCGAATAGAGACTAATACAAGTTTTGGACTCCATGTGTAAAGAAACAAAAAAACTTCAAAAAAGCCCACCTAGAACTAGCAAGGATGGTATGTCCATTCAACAGTTGCTATAAAAAATTGTGATAAGCTAATTAATATTATATTTTCATACTTATAGCTCAAAGAAATGGAAGCACATCTAGATGTAACATCTCGATATAACTGCGAAAAAGAGTGATAGTTGGCTTGATTACGTCGTTAATAGTTGGTCAGTTCAAGTTGTACAGAATGTGCCACAACAAAAAGACGGATACATTGCATTATATTTTAACCACACCTTTAAAATTCCTAGTTTCCTACTGTAAATATTGATTACAATACAATTTACATGATTTTTTTTGCAGAATTTCATGCGAACAATCTACATGAATTCTGCAAAAAATTCATGTAGATTGTATTGTAATCAATATTTATAGTAGGAAACTAGAAATTTTAAAGGTGTGGTTAAAATATGATGCAATATACCCGTCTTTTTGTTGTGACACATTCTTTACAACTTAAACTGGCCAACTATTAACGGCGTAATCAGGCCAGATATCACTCTTTTCGCAGTCGTGTCGAGCTCTTACGTCTAGATGTGCTTCCATTCCTTTGAGCTGTAAGTATGAAAATATAATATTATTTATCTTAGCACAATTATTTATAGCAACAGTTCAATGGACTTAATATCTCAGTTTTTATCTTAGCACAATTGTTTATAGCAACAGTTGAATGGACTTAATATCTCAGTTTTTTGTTTCTTTACGCATGAAGTCCAAAACTTGTATTAGTCTCTCTTCGGGATTCACATTAACCACATACCAATGTATATTGTCATACTTCACTATTAGAAAAATCTGTGGCAAAAACATAATTAGCGTTTGAGCATCTGAATAAATAACGTATAGAACTGACACAATGAGACTCACCATGTCATGGCAAATGTAGGTTTCTCCCATGCAAGTACCATGATTCGTGTTTCATCTCTAACTAGTAAGTCCACTCTTCATGCCCTCTTCGCCCTCTTCATGTAGACGGTGCAACCTGCCCTTATATCTTGATTGGGGCGCATGTGACACATCCATGTTATGACTGTATCCATGAGCTGAATGGCACCACAAGAACAAGTTAGCATTCATGACGTAAAATAGAAACTGACTTTCATAATTAAGCACTTACAGGGGTGTGCAACCATCCTTCTATACATGTGCGAATTGCGGGAGATGTTAGATACTTGAGTCCTCTTTATTCAGCGTCCAATCATCTATGTGCACAAGTATTTTGTTTTCCGGTGATGCATTGATATAGTCAATGACCTCACCTTGCACATCTTCAACTGGAGTACTACTATATGATTTTGTAGTACTACTAGTATTTGGAGATTTTTTTTGATTTTCTAGGTGGTTTAGAGCCTTCGAAATACACAGAGTCACTATCCTTACATGTCGATGTCCTTTTCCTTTGTTCCCTTTTGTGTGGTACTGTCGTGTCATCTTATATCCTGATCTTCTTTGTGGGTGAGGAGAGGACGTTGTCACTTGGTCTTTTATTTTTGATGTTGTTCGCGCCAGTACATTGTATGTAACATGTAGGAGTTCATTAGAAAAAGTTTGTATTTGCTATCACGAATAATGTAGCCATTTATCTCGAACTTTTGGTTCAAGTCACGGACAAGCACGGGGGAGGTTCTGTCCGTGCTAAAGTCCTTGTATTCTCTGTACTCATACGTCGCTAGTCCACGCTCAAAGTCGCCGAGTCCTGCATGAATCCATGCATAATTTTTTTTTCTTTTGTATATGTAGGTGAAAAGTATTGTGGTGCATTCCAATAGGTTTGAGTCTCACCTTGGCTCGTTGCTCACAAAAGACATCTTGCTTCTGTTCAAATTTAAAAAGATAATCGCCATGTTTGTCGATCTTTATGCGAGTCAGTAGATTATCTTGAATTACATCACGTCTCATGTTCATGAACGACTCGTGCAGCTTTAGCACCAACTATAGACCAAAGAAATAATAGATTATTAAGAGGTTTCGGGAAGGATTTTCTTAATCCTATTTTCTTAATGCGAGTATATTGAATATATTGGCGAGAAGTGGTCAAACGAAGGTAATGGTGATGACGGAGGCTCCCAAACCTCATTTAGATCAAATACATACTTAAAAAGATAGATGTCACGGGTTATATTTATATACGTTGTGAGTAATAAATAATACGGACACTATAGAATATGTGTACCTCTTCAACGTCACGACCGTGCTCATTTAAAATGGCGCAGACCTTAAGAGCCTTTTCTCATCTTAATATTGGAGGAGCGGTGCCTCACGTCCTGTGTAGTTGATTGAAGCATCAAGTATGTCCACATGAAATTTCTCCCAAAACCAAAACTGCAAAATAGTGTAAATAGTTATTCACAAATTGTTCAGAACATGAATGCATGTAATATGTTTAAAAACATGTGAAAAATTATACTTGCAACAGCGGAAGATTCCCTTCAAGGTTTACAATCCCCTGAAGGCCTCTTTCGAGATCTTTAGGTCTATCTCCAAGATTGCTTCCCTGATAACCACATATGGCATATAGTCTGCACTGACGTAACATTGGGTATAGAATACACATGATTGTGTACAAAATAAATGCCTGAAGGAAAGGCAGCTCATCACTTAATGTACTAATTCCTTTTCTAATTGTCTGCTCCAATTCAGGGAAAGTTATTCGCCGCTTTTTCTTTTGTTTCATCTCATGGAACATCTGTACCACTTCTGGTCTTAGGTGCTCTTACCCGTGCAGGAAGACCAAGTGGTCGACCTCTGGTAAGGTGGTCAACTGAGCCATATCATCCCTACCGATAACAAATGCATCTAGTTCAGATTTGTACCGCTCTGCGATCCATCTGCATAAGTTTCAACGGATTTTGGCATAAGAAATGCGCTGGAGGCAACCAAGACGAACTGCCTCGATGGTCTTTCTCTCGGCTTCTCCTAAAGCTCCAATTATTTTTACAAACTAGATAATAAAAGCGGACGTTGCCGCGCCCATCCATCTTAAAAAGATAAATAGTATAAATATTTGAGAAATTTATAGTTGAATTAACATAATAATATGTGAGAAATGCACTCTACATCTTGTAGAAAGAACAAAACTACTTCTGGAGTACTACATAAACTGAAGCATAGAAGTGCATGCATGAAGCAGTAAACACATATGCAGGGAAGTACTGACAACAAAAATTGTCTAAATATCGATGTAAGCGGAATCCGAACAAATACATTGGACTCAGAAGCAAAGTGGCAGTTTATCATATGTTTTTTATAACTTTCTTTTACAACGGTGGCATATCATTTGCAGTTTTGAGGGGAAGAATCCTCTTTATTATGATGCCAGATTGTGCATTTCGTCCCTTACAAGTGGCAACCTCCGCCGGTATATGAAACTCCCACGATAGAAAGTCATTAAGAGAAAACAATCTACAAACTTACCTGACGTCATGAATGTTTCCTTCTCTTCTGCATTGGTTGATATCTCACCTAGAGAACCAAGTTTTGAGCTGCACCTTAACATCTTCCAATATACTCGCATATGTGGAGGAGTCAGCGATTCCATGGCATTGAGATGCAAATCTATTTCCAAACAGACTTTGATCCCGCCAAGTTGAGTAGCCAACCCAACAACTTCACACACAGTTCTGCTCAGATGGCATCATGGACGTGATCTTTCATTCCCGGTAGAGGAGCTACGACCTCCCCTTATCTGTGGTGATAACACCCCAACTGGCCAAGGCACCCCTATGAATTTAAGAGCCATTTATGTCAAAATGTCAATATCCTTCAGCCGAGGCTTTCACTTACCCCTCATCATTCTTCTCCTTGCCTTTTTTCCTTCTTGAAAATTTCTAGGTACTCCGATTGTATAGCACCGTTTTATGCACCACTTCATGCGCTGGCAGTGGTGCATCGATCATCCCCTTGAATTTTGTTTCTGTTATTCCACATGTACCACCAGCAAGGATCTGAAAAAGATTCAGTTCTGAAAATTTCCAAATTAGTTCACAGTAGCCCTAATCGATTGCATCTTTGCCAGCACAGATCTACATCAATCCAAACAGAGGCCACGTCATATTGCTTTAATCAATTTGCATTAGATAAAAAAGTTGATTCCCATCTTCATCTTCCCATCCACAAACAAGTCACTTCATATCCTCCATGACTATTCCCTCTTACTTTCAGGTTTACATGCAGAGCCAGAGAATTGTTGTCTACTCCCTGAGCAAACACCTTGATTTTGGAAGGACAAGACAAAACTCAAATGCGGCAGCAGAAGTTGTCACTACAGCTTCCAATGTTTCCCGGATTGATTGAGCTACTTCCCACATCCATCCCATGGAATTGATTGTCCAACTAAACCTGAAGCTTGTAGACTTGTTTAACGGACTGCAGACCTTTGCTATCCAAATGCCACACCACAAAATGTCCAGCCATTTTGAGCAAAAGTATCTGAAGAATTCTCATCACATCATCCTATCCCCAAAGGTAACTGGAAATCTCAATTAGAAGGTAAGGATGTAGCAAATAGAAGAATAACAATTTACCATGTTCATTTTCAGACTAACAAAAATGGTATCTCAGCTACATTTACTGGGTAATTAGCAGGAAGATACTTTTCAAAAGGATCTGGAACTGGTGGTTAATTCACAACCTCTTTACATTGTTAGACATGTGATTTTGGGACTGCTTGATTTCTAGAACAAATTCTTGCTAACCACGCACATCAAAAATCAGACTCAAAATAAATCTCGAGGAAGTAGAAAGAAAGGGTATGGTCATCATTATCCAAGCAATGCTCCTTATATAAACTTTCACCAACATAACTCCCTTTTCGCAACACTGATTCCTAGGAAAAGAAGGTGTTGAGCGTATAACTCTATATGTATTTATTCACCCATGAAAAGAAAGAGGTATCCTGAACACAATAAAATATTCACAGAAAACAAAAAAGAGAACACAATAATATAACTTTAGATGGAATGAAAATAAACAGCATGGTACCAAGCAATGGATGTGGTGTTCAAATCCATCAATATCGGTAATACATAATTTGCGAATGATTAATGAAAAGAACAATAAAAATGGACTAATTATTTTTTGCTACATCAGGTAATTTAATGGATAAGTTAAAGCCAAATGCTTCATGCTTTCAGATAAATGTATAAGGTGGAATCACAAGGGATGCTATGGATCGCCAGATCAAAATAAATTACCTTCAACAATGATTAGTGAATAATTAGATGTAACATACGGTTACAAGCAGTCATATTTGTTTGTGATATAACCATGACCAAGTCAGCATTTTGCCTCGGAAAAGAGTTAATCCATACATGAATAGCAGACCACATTGACTTGTAGCTGGCATTTACGGCTTTGCACACAGCTAAGGGATGCAAGCAAAATATTCATATTCTGGTCTTGGCTTTCATACATGATAAATCTTTCTTGCTGAAACAGGTCCTCCACTGCACGACCACTGAAATGACAATAACACAATTTCAGCGCAAAGAAACTGAAAATAAATTCTTAACTACCAAGATCTCAAGCGTTTTGTTTTGCCGGCAATAATGAAAAACTCACTACGCTATACACACGAGCAAGAACCAAGAGGTCAAGCTTGCTTATGGAAACAATGGTATATTAATATTTAACAGACATACCGACTAACAGCGAAATCAAAATTATGTAAGGAGACAAAATCAGTTCAGGAACACACTCAATTTGAGGCTAAAATGGGGTGGTACGTACCCGTCTTCAACTGTACAATCTGAAGTAAGTCCTTGGGTACAGGCACCAGCATATTCTAGAAAATTCATAAGAAAAAACACATGTGGAGAAATACACAAATAAATCCCATTGATTAAGGCTGATAGAAGGACAAGGAAGAAAAAGGGGCTTGTGCGGCTTGTAGCTTCCTCATGTGCGCATCATCTCCTTCCTTGCTCTTGTTCTTCCTGAGCCACGAGCCCCTAGAAATCCATCCGAGTATCCAGAGAGCTCTCTTCCGAGGGGAAAATGGGCCGTGGCGAGTGGCGATGGCGGCACACCATATCTCCTTCCCCGTCCCGTTTCTCCCCAAAAACCATAATCCCAGCTGGTTGCCCCTGTGCAGATAGAGGATCAGACGAACGTCTAGGAGACAGGTAGAAGCTAGAGTTTTTGGAAGGGACGAGACGCTGAGAGGAGACTACTGCTGCCGCCACCACCATTGCCTGTGCTACGATGCGAGGTAGGGTTCGTCGAATCATGGTAATAAAACCGAGGCGTCGGAAGATGGGCTCAAGGCATCTATCGGCCCATGGAAATCTTCTCAGCCCGGTTGATCACAGAACGTGTAACTGGCTCTGCGGAGTAGCAGCCCAGCAAGGAAATTCCTATACACCGACCGGGTACGTAGAGACCAACCTTCCGGAAGGGAACCGTCATTCCGCATTCCCGGCCGCTCATTCCCCCCCCCCCCACCCCCCCCCCCACACACACACGCACGCACACACACGGCTCTCCTCTCGCTACAGTGCCCTTGAGAGGCCACCGTCGTTGACCGGGCCTCCGCCAGATTAGCTGGCCGGAGTTGGTTTAGGTTGGCGCCGGAGTAGATTAGGTCCCTAGATCTGTAGTTTCTTGGTGTTTTCCGGCCTCTGCCGGCGTTTTGGGCGTTCTGCCCCTAGTTGAAGGCAGAGCTTCGGATCCCGGCCACCGGATCCATGGAGCTTCTAGGGTGGCTGCTGCTTGTTCTTCTTCTCCTGCGGCTGGAGGGAAGAAGGAGCATCGGCAATGCCGCCTTCCCCAATAATCTGGTGGTTCTAGCCCCTGCTTTTCCTCGATCTCTCGGTGTTGGTGAAGCTCTTCTTTCCGGCCGTGGTGGCGAGGGGGAGAGCCGATCTGGAGTGGAGAAGCGGTCTTCTGTTCATCCCCTTACTGGTCGTGGTGGTCTGGAGGAGGTGGAGCAAGATCTGCTGTTTTTGGATCTAGGAGGTGGTGGTTTCTGTCGCCGGAGCTGTTCGAGGTGGTGGGCGTTTCGGCCGCACGCTCTCCTGGCCTGCCGAGGTGGCGAGGAGGAGAGGTGCGGCGAACCAACTGCTCCTCAAGGCCAGCGTCGACGACCCTTGCCTGCGCGGTGCTATTCTTCTGAGTTCTTCCAAGCAGCTGGCGAGCTCGCCGTTGCTATCCATCGCCGTGAGGACGGCAACTCTACAACCTCCGATGAGGAGGCCATGATCTGTCCCCGTCGCGGGTGCTCGAAGCCTCTCTCATGCGAAGTGATTCGTTCCCCGCAGGATGGAGGTGGACCGCGGCAGCGGATTCTCGTCGGAAGGGGGCTCCCGAGCAGCTGGCCCTTGCTCCTCGGCGGCGACGCCTGGAGGACACCGGCGATTGGTGGCGGAGGCGCCCAGGGACCTGATCGCGTTTCTAGTTTTTGTCTCAGGGTGCTTGTTGTAATTTCTGGAGGGCCTTTCTACAATTTATGGTTTCTCTGTGCAATAGATGCCATAGGACCTCCTTGTAAATTGTACCTGCCACGTGTCATATAATGGAACCTCTGGGGCCTTCTAGGCCCTTATCTTGTTCAAAAAAAATCCGCATTCCCGTATACACTACAGGAATGGGCCGATATGCCGAGGGCAGGGAACCCTCGGTGTAGCCTGTTTTGACCGTCGGCATAGGCTACACCGAGGGCCGCCCTCGGCACAGTCATTATTGCCGTCGGCATAGTCAAAAATGATTTTTTTTTCAAATTTTTTTTGGATTTTTTTTGAAAATGGAAATTTGATTTTTTAAATTTGTATGCCGACGGTTTTGCCTTCGGGAATTTTAATTTATTATATACCATTATTTTCTTTTTTTTCTTTTTTTACTTATTTATCTTTCACCCAAGACACTTTTAACTCTAAGTACGCTTAATCTTAGGTAAAATTACAATCATGGTTAAACTTGCCAGTCGGTCACCCATCCTCACACTACTCCAGGCTCAGCACGTTTAACTTTTTGGTTTCATTCGAATGAGTATCCATTACAGAATTGACACCTTGCTGATAATAATAGCATATCAACCCAATTAACCCTTGAACCGTGATATCACACCTCTTTATTTTTGAATTACAAATAATTACTTAAGTAAACAACAAGAATATATAAGTAATAATAATAATGAATTCAAATAACAATAAAATTATTTTTTTGGTCTTTATTCTATTTAATATGGAATAATTAATATCTTCAAATCGGAAAACTGAAATTCCACAAATAATATGTCTAAATCGATAATAAAAATGAGAGGAATCTAAATATAACATCCATATCATCATTTGAACCTAAAAATTACAGGAATCCAAATATGACGTCCAGTTTGCCATCTGGCCAAAACAGCCCCCTCGGAGATGTGAAATGGTTGTACCGGGCGCGCTGGTGCACCGTCGCCAACACGCTAAACGGAAAAAAATTATCATATAAAGTGATGTGTTATAGACCTAAAAACATTTTTCGTGGAATTTATTGAGCGACGGAAAGCGTACCCCTAGTTCAAATCCGGTCAGTTTCCAGCGGATTCGGCGGGATGATACGTCTCCAACGTATATATAATTTATGATGTTCCATGCTAGTTTTATGACAATACCTACATGTTTTGCTCGCACTTTATAATGATTTCATGCATTTTTCGGAACTAACCTATTAACAAGATGCTGAAGTGCCCAGTTCCTGTTTTCTGTTGTTTTTTGTTCCAGAAATGCTGTTCGGACAATATTCTCGGAATTCGACGAAACGAAGACCAAATATCTTATTTTTCCCGAAAGGTTCCAGAACACCGAAGGAGAGTCGGAGGCGGGCCAGGGGGCCACCACACCACACCTGGGCGCGGGCCCAGGCCTGGCCGCGCCACCAGGTGGGGAGGGCGCCCTGGTGCCCCTCTTGCGCCGCCTCTTCGCCTATATAAGCCCTTGCGACCTAAAAACGCAATACGAATTGACGAAACTCCAGAAAGACTCCAGGGGCACCGCCGCCATCGCGAAAATCCAATTCGGGGGACAGAATCTCTGTTCCGGCACGCCGCCGGGAGGGGGAAGTGCCCCCGGAAGCCATCCCCATCGACGCCACCGCCTCCATCATGCTCCGTGAGTAGTTCCCCCATGGACTACGGGTTCTAGCTGTAGCTAGTTGGTACTCTCTCCCCCATGTACTTCAATACAATGATCTCATGAGCTGCCTTACATGATTGAGATTCATCTGATGTAACCGGTGTTGTGTTTGTTGGGATCCGATGGATTGTTACATTATGATTAGTCTATCTATAAAGTTTATGAAGTTACTCGTTGCTCGCAATCTTGTTGTGTTTAATGCTTGTCACTAGGGCCCGAGTGGCATGATCTTAGATTTAAGCTCTATACTTATTGCTTAGATTGTATCTACAAGTTGTTTGCACATGTCTATGTCCGGAACCCGAGGCCCCGGAGTGACAAAGAATCGGGATAACCGGAGGAGAAGGCTTAGATATGAGGATCACATGTTTTCACGGAGTGTTAATGCTTTGCTCCGGTGCTCTATTAAAAGGAGTACCTTAATTTCCGATAGATTCCCTAAAGGCCCGGCGCCACCAGCCTGGTAGGACAAAAGATGTTATGCAAGTTTCTCATTGCGAGCACGTATGACTATATATGGAAAACATGCCTACATGATTAATAATCTTGATGTTCTGTCTTAATGCTATTTCAATCCTATCAATTGCCCAACCGTAATTTGTTCACCCAACACTTGTTATTGGAGAGTTACCACTAGTGTAGATAGTCGGGAACCCCGGTCCATCTCTCATCATTATATACTCGGTCCTATATGTCATTGGAAGTAGTATCAACTATTTTCCGGTGCCATTGCTCTCATATTACCGCTACTACCGCTGTGTTACTCGTTACTATTGCTCCCATATTATCGTCGCTTTCACATCACCCCCGTTACTAGTGCTTTTCCAGTGTGCAACTGAATTGACAACTCAGTTGTTAAGGCTTATAAGTATTCTTTACCTCCCCTTGTGTCGAATCAATAAATTTGGGTTTTACTTCCCTCGAAGACTGTTGCGATCCCCTATACTTGTGGGTTATCTGTTATCACCAGAATTTGACCAAGTCTGGAGATGGGCCGTGATTAAATGGGCTTACAAGACATACATGGAAGATATTCCCGAATCGGCCTTGTACAAGGAGTTTGGGCAAGATTGCCCGTGTATCTGTAAATATAGTAGGATATGTGTCGGTTAGAATTAAGAGATAGAGTTTAGCTCGTACACGTTTGGGTTTTTTCCCAAGTTAGAGAGTCTACGGACTATAAATATGTATCTAGGGTTATTGAGAAAGGAGGACGATCACGTTCACAACAAATCAATCTAGGCGCATCGCCACCCCTTGTTTCGAGGGTTTCTCCCGGTAAGCAACATCTCGCCTAGATCGCATCTCGCGATCTAGGCGAGATCGCTTAGTCGTTCTTGGTGTTGCTCGTGCCGAAGCCTTTTTGATGGCGAGCAACACCCTTATCTTAGGTGTTTTGGGGTTGATCACAATGCTTTCACGATGCACTTGTTTAGCTATGCTTCCCCTCGATATCTAGCTGCCCTTACACCTATTTTAGGTGTAAGGGAAGCACCTTGCTTGTTCGTTATTGAGTAGATCTAATCCGTTATAGTTGCTCCTTGTTCTTCAAGGATTGGTTTGATATCCGTATGGTTAGGCCTTATAAACGAGTTGAAGGATCCGGCAGCGCGTAAGGTGTGGTTTACTAAGCTCTAGAGGGATTGTTCCGGGGATCGACTTCATGTTGGTTTTTAGGCCTCTTTAGGGTTGGTTTTCCATCACCTTACGTATCTGCTAGGCTCAATTACGCATAGGATGTTCTGATTATACGGTGAAAACCCTAAACTCTCGTAGATTAGCTTAGCTTGATTTTGATAAAGCATGATCCCCATGTCCTTATAAATCTAACATGAACCATGGGGCAATCGGCTCTTTGAGCCGATCCACAGAACAACTTAAGAGCCGATCGCGGCTCGTATTTAATGTTTACGTGTTTGCCATGCAGGAAACTAGTCGAAGCAATCCATCACCTTCCTGACCAGGTATAGGTCAAGTGGCACGCCCTCGTAATCACCAGGACGCGTGTGCCAGAAGGCATTGCGGGCCGTCGCCCGAGGGACCAGGGTCAGCCGCAATCCTGGGAGCCTCCCGGCTCTACTGTGTTGCATGTCGTTGCTCGCCGGTGGGTTTCTGACCGCAACACATTCTGGCACGCCCGGTGGGACACTCGCAACAACGACAACATCGACATCCGCAAGCAACCATGTCAAAAGCTGCGGAGGAGGTGGTCGGCGAACCGACCACGTACGCGGATCCGCCGGAAGAGCAAAAGAAGAAGTATGATGAGATGAAAGCCATCTTGGAAGCCGATCTCATCGGCTCTTTCGTGAGGACCCGTTCACATGGCGTAAGGTGGAAGGGGTTCTCCCCTGAAGGTGTTCTTGACGGAGTAGACCTGTCTACCCCCTCGGAGGAACGTACCAGAGCTCTGCGCTAGGAAATCAATTACATGGCGTCTCATTCTCTACACCGCTATTCTGAGAGCCTGGTGAATACTCTCGAGCGCGTCGCGGTCTGTGTGGTGCAGGAAATCATGAAGCATAAATACTCCCCATCAGGACCTACCCTAGGGACTCACCAGGGAGAAGTACCGCTCCAGATCAGGCCGCCGCTGCCATTCGCGCTTGCAGCCCCGCAGCCGCCGGGTTCACCGGCGTACGTCGTCTACAAGGTTGGAGGCGATCCTAGCGATTGCCAGTTCCTATATGAGCCGCCTAAGGAGATCCCGCATGGGTACGTGTGCACATACGTGCCGGACTGCAATGCCTGGGCGCGCACATGCCAGATCGCACCAACAGGGATTTCTGGAGTGGATGCTGATAAACAAGCATGGCTGGCCAAATATGCTACTGGAACGAGTCATGAAGGCTCGGTCCCTACAGCTAACACCATGGAGCAGATCAGCACCATCTTGAGAGACCAATTCGGCATCCTGCCGAAGAGGAAGACAATCGGCTATTCCAAGCCGTACCCTGACGAGTATGACCTGATCCCGCTGCCACCCAAGTATCGGCTCCATGAGTTCTCAAAATTCAATGGAGCATAAGGATCTAGCTCAATAGAGCACATAAGCCGATATTTGGCGCAGCTGGGCATGATTTCAGCGTCAGACCAGTTACGTGTGAGGTTTTTCGCACAATCTCTCACGGGTTCAGCCTTTGGATGGTACACGTCGTTGCCACCAAACTCAGTTCGGACGTGGAAGCAAATGGAGGAGCAGTTTCATGTGCAATATCACTCAGAAGCTACCGAGGCCGGCATTGCCGATCTGACACGGGTGCGGCAGAAGCGGGGAGAAATAGTATCTGAATACATCCAACGTTTCAGATCGTCGGGAACCGATGTTATTCGGTTCGTTTATCCGAGAAGGAAGCGATCGAGCCGGCAAGATCGGGCCTCGCAACGCCAATCAAGGATCCGACTTCCCAAGCGGAGTACGAGCTCATTGTCGCACATGGTGCAGAAACTCACATCCTATGAGCAGCGGCACCCTGAATTGTACCAAGACAAGTTCAAGCGTCTGGTGGGTCTGATTGAGATTGAAGAAACTGAAGATCCTACACCGGACCTGGAGGTGGCTGTAGCTGAATGGGCTCGGGGGGCACATCCCGTGTCCTGCAAGTGGGTAAAACCACAAGGGCCTCCAAAAGGGTTTGACTTCGATTTGAGCAAAGCTGAGCAGATTTTCGATCTATTGCTTAAGGAAAAATAGCTGAAGTTACCCGAAGGCCATAAAACCCCTACAAGACAAGAAATGAATGGGAGGCCGTACCGCAAATGGCATCATTCGTTCACCCATACCACCAAAGACCGCAAGGTGTTTCGTCGGCAGATCCAAATGGCGATAGAACAAGGCCGATTGCTCTTCGGACAGTTCGCCATGAAAGTGGACACACATCCGTTCCCTGGAGTCAACATGGTGGAACCTAACCACTCCGCGAGGCGTCGACTGGATTTCTCGTGCAATGTCAACATGGCAGGGCCTGCGCGCCACCATGGCAAGGATAAAGAGGAATGCAGTCACTCCCGCAACAAGGAAAAGGAGGAGGCCGATCCACGCGACCGGCCCCGATATGATGATAAGCGGTACCTTACCAAGGAACAAGTGAGAAGCGTGCGATACCAAAACCACTCTCCACGCACCTCCTCAACAAATATGAATATCAGTATGACCGACGTCGGCAGTACGACAGAAACGACGAAAGATACAATCGGTCCGATGAAGATAAAGGAAGGTACCATCGGCATGACAGAGACGACGAAGGGCGTGAGCACCACGCTAAGGAGAGGTCAAGGGAACAGGAAGACATGGATAAACACTGGGACTGTCCCTTCTTTAAACACTGCTGGGACTCAGGGATGAGCCGATTGCCTACAATCGAAAACTGCCCGGAGTGTAGACGCCGGAAGAAGGATGCAGGGGAAGTTTCAGTTTTCAAGCGTCTAGGACCTCTCCCGCCACAGAACAAGCGTGCTGAGTCCTCTCAAGATGAAGACTTTGAAGAGTCAGAAGATGAAGAAGAGGATAGGTACCACCGGCCAAGGTGGTGCCCCGATGGACTCAGCCATTCCCAAAAGCGTAGGGTGATGCGTGTAGTTGACACGTCCGTTGGGAACCCCAAGAGGAATGTGTGATGCGCACAGCGGCAAGTTTCCCTCAGTAAGAAACCAAGGTTTAATCGAACCAGTAGGAGTCAAGAAGCACGTTGAAGGTTGATGGCGGCGGGATGTAGTGCGGCGCAACACCAGAGATTCCGGCGCCAACGTGGAACCTGCACAACACAACCAAAGTACTTTGCCCCAACGAAACGAGTGAGGTTGTCAATCTCACCGGCTTGCCGTAACAAAGGATTAACCGTATTGTGTGGAAGATGATTGTTTGCAAGAAAACAAGTAAAGAACAAGTATTGCAAAGCAGATTTGTATTTCAGTATAAAAGAATGGACCTGGGTCAACAGTTCACTAGAGGTGTCTCTCCCATAAGATAAAAGCATGTTGGGTGAACAAATTACAGTCGGGCAATTGACAAATAGAGAGGGCATAACAATGCACATACATGTCATGATAAATATAGTGAGATTTAATTGGGCATTACGACAAAGTACATAGACCGCTATCCGAGCATGCATCTATGCCTAAAAAGTCCACCTTCGAGGTTATCGTCCGAACCCCTTCCGGTATTAAGTTGCAAAACAACAGACAATTGCATTAAGTATGGTGCGTAATGTAATCAATAACTACATCCTCGGACATAGCATCAATGTTTTATCCCTAGTGGCAACAACACATCCATAACCTTAGGGGTTTCGTCACTCCCTGCATTCACGGAGACATGAACCCACTATCGAGCATAAATACTCCCTCTTGGAGTTAATAGCGAAAACTTGGCCGCAGCCTCTACTAATAACGGAGAGCATGCAAGATCATAAACAACACATAGGTAATAACTTGATAATTAACATAACATAGTATTCTCTATCCATCGGATCCCGACAAACACAACATATAGCATTACGGATAGATGATCTTGATCATGTTAGGCAGCTCACAAGATCCAACAATGAAGCACAATGAGGAGAAGACAACCATCTAGCTACCGCTATGGACCCATAGTCCAGGGGTGAACTACTCACTCATCACTCCGGAGGCGACCATGGCGGTGAAGAGTCCTCCGGGAGATGAATCCCCTCTCGGCAGGGTGCCGGAGGAGATCTCCGAATCCCCCGAGATGGGATTCGCGGCGGCGGCGTCTCGCAAGGTTTTCCGTATCGTGGCTCTCGGTACCGGGGGTTTCGCGACGGAGGCTTTAAGTAGGCGGAAGGGCAGGTCGGGAGGCGACGCGAGGGGCCCACACGACAGGGCCGCGCGGCCGGGAGGTGGGCCGCGCCGCCCGGCGTGTCGCCGCCTCGTCGCCCCACTTCGTTACGTCTTCGGTCTTCCGGAAGCTTCGTGGCAAAATAGGACCCCGGGCATTGATTTCGTCCAATTCCGAGAATATTTCTTTACTAGGATTTCGAAACCAAAAACAGCTAGAAAACAAGAATCGGCTCTTCGGCATCTTGTTAATAGGTTAGTTCCGTAAAATGCACGAATATGACATAAAGTGTGCATAAAACATGTAGATATCATCAATAATGTGGCATGGAACATAAGAAATTATCGATACGTTGGAGACGTATCAGCATCCCCAAGCTTAGTTCCGCTCGTCCCGAGCGGTGTAAAACGATAACAAAGATAATTTCTGAAGTGACATGCCATCATAACCTTGATCATACTATTTGTAAACATAAGTAATGAATGCAGCGATCAAAACAATGGTAATGACATGAGTAAACAAGTGAATCATAAAGCAAAGACTTTTCATGAATAGTACTTCAAGACAAGCATCAATAAGTCTTGCATAAGAGTTAACTCATAAAGCAATAAATCAAAGTAAAGGTATTGAAGCAACACAAAGGAAGATTAAGTTTCAGCGGTTGCTTTCAACTTATAACATGTGTATCTCATGGATAATTGTCAACATAGAGTAATATAACAAATGCAATATGCAAGTATGTAGGAATCAATGCAGAGTTCACACAAGTGTTTGCTTCTTGAGGTGGAGAGAAATAGGTGAACTGACTCAACATAAAAGTAAAAAGAATGGTCCTTCAAAGAGGAAAGCATCGATTGCTATATTTGTGCTAGAGCTTTTATTTTGAAAACATGAAACAATTTTGTCAACGGTAGTAATAAAGCATATGAGTTATGTAAATTATATCTTACAAGTTGCAAGCCTCATGCATAGTATACTAATAGTGCCCGCACCTTGTCCTAATTAGCTTGGACTACCGGATCATCGCAATACACATGTTTTAACCAAGTGTCACAATGGGGTACCTCCATGCCGCCTCGTACAAAGGTCTAAGGAGAAAGCTCGCATTTTGGATTTCTCGCTTTTGATTATTCTCAACTTAGACATCCATACCGGGACAACATGGACAACGAGATAATGGACTCCTCTTTAATGCATAAGCATGTGGCAACAATTATTATTCTCATATGAGATTGAGGATATATGTCCAAAACTCGAAACTTCCACCATGAATCATGGCTTTAGTTAGCGGCCCAATGTTCTTCTCTAACAATATGCATGCTCCAACCATTAAGGTGGTAGATCTCTCTTACTTCGGACAAGACGGACATGCATAGCAACTCACATGATATTCAACAAAGAATAGTTGATGGCGTCCCCGAAACATGGTTATCGCACAACAAGCAACTTAATAAGAGATAAAGTGCATAAGTACATATTCAATACCACAATAGTTTTTAAGCTATTTGTCCCATGAGCTATATATTGCAAAGGCGAATGATGGAATTTTAAAGGTAGCACTCAAGCAATTTACTTTGGAATGGCGGAGAAATACCATGTAGTAGGTAGGTATGGTGGACACAAATGGCATAGTGGTTGGCTCAAGGATTTTGGATGCATGAGAAGTATTCCCTCTCGATACAAGGTTTAGGCTAGCAAGGTTTATTTGAAACAAACACAAGGATGAACGGTGCAGCAAAACTCACATAAAAGACATATTGTAAACATTATAAGACTCTACACCGTCTTCCTTGTTGTTCAAAACTCAATACTAGAAATTATCTAGACTTTAGAGAAACCAAATATGCAAACCAAATTAGCAAGCTCTAGGTGTTTCTTCATTAATGGGTGCAAAGTATATGATGCAAGAGCTTAAACATGAGCACAACAATTGCCAAGTATCAAATTATCCAAGACATTTTAGAATTACTACATGTAGCATTTTCTAATTCCAACCATATAACAATTTAACGAAGAAGAAACTTCGCCATGAATATTATGAGTAAAGCCTAAGGACATATTTGTCCATATGCTACAACGGAGCGTGTCTCTCTCCCATACAATGAATGCTAGGATCCATTTTATTCAAACAAAACAAAAACAAAAACAAACCGACGCTCCAAGCAAAGTGCATAAGATGTGACGGAATAAAAATATAGTTTCAGGGGAGGAACCTGATAATGTTGTCGATGAAGAATGGGATGCCTTGGGCATCCCCAAGCTTAGACGCTTGAGTCTTCTTAAAATATGCAGGGGTGAACCACCGGGGCATCCCCAAGCTTAGAGCTTTCACTCTCCTTGATCATATTGTATCATACTCCTCTCTTGATCCTTGAAAACTTCCTCCACACCAAACTCGAAACAACTCATTAGAGGGTTAGTGGACAATAAAAATTAACATGTTCAGAGGTGACACAATCATTCTTAACACTTCTGGACATTGCATAAAGCTACTGGATATTAATGGATCAAAGAAATTCATCCAACATAGCAAAAGAGGCAATGCGAAATAAAAGGCAGAATCTGTCAAAACAGAACAGTCCGTAAAGATGGATTTTATTGAGCCACCAGACTTGGTCAAATGAAAATGCCCAAATTTAATGAAAGTTGCGTACATATCTGAGGATCACTCACGTAAATTGGCTTAATTTTCTGAGTTACCTACAGAGAATTAGACCCGCATTCGTGACAAGAAAGAAATCATGTTTCGCGCGAGTAATCCAAATCTAGTATTCACTTTACTATCAAAGACTTTACTTGGCACAACAAAACATAAAACTAAGATAAGGAGAGGTTGCTACAGTAGTAAACAACTTCCAAGACTCAAATATAAAACAAAAATACTGTAGTAAAAACATGGGTTGTCTCCCATAAGCGCTTTTCTTTAACGCCTTTCAGCCTAGGCGCAGAAAGTGTATATCAAGTAACATCAAGAGACGAAGCATCAACATCATAATTTGTTCTAATAATAGAATTATAAGGTAACTTCATTCTCTTTCTAGGGAAGTGTTCCATACCTTTCTTGAGAGGAAATTGATATTTAATATTACCTTCCTTCATATCAATAGTAGCACCAACTGTTCGAAGAAAAGGTCTTCCCAATATAATGGGGCAAGATGCATTGCATTCAATATCCAAGACAACAAAATCAACGGGGACAAGGTTATTGTTAACCATAATATGAACATTATCAACTCTCCCCAAAGGTTTCTTTTTAGCATTATCAGCGAGATTAACATCCAAATAACAATTTTTCAATGGTGGCAAGTCAAGCATATCATAGACTTTCTTAGGCATAACAGAAATACTTGCACCAAGATCACATAAAGCATTACAATCAAAATCATTGACCCTCATTTTAATGATGGGCTCCCAACCATCTTCTAGCTTCCTAGGAATAGAAGTTTCAAGTTTTAGTTTCTCTTCTCTAGCTTTTATGAGAGCATTTGTAATATGTTTTGTGAAAGCCAGGTTTACAGCGCTAGCATTGGGACTCTTAGCAAGTTTTTGTAAGAACTTTATAACTTCAGAGATGTGGCAATCATCAAAATCTAAATCATTACAATCTAAAGCAATGGGATTATCATCCCCAAGGTTGGAAAAAATTTCAGCAGCTTTATCACGAGTCGGTTTCAACAGTTTTAGCAATTTCGGGTAATTTTGCGCGCTTTGCACTAGGAGTAGAAACATTGCCAACACCAATTATTTTACCATTAATAGTAGGAGGTGCAGCAACATGTGAATCATTAGCATTGCTAGTGGTGGTAATAGTCCAAACTTTAGCTACATTTTTCTCTTTAGCTAGTTTTTCGTTTTCTTCTCTATCCCACCTAGCACGCAGTTCAGCCATTAATCTTATATTCTCATTAATTCTAACTTGGATGGCATTTGCTATAGTAACAATTTTATTTTCAATATCCCTATTAGGCATAACTTTCGATTTCAAAAGATCAACATCAGAGGCAAGACTATCAACCTTAGAAGCGAGAATATCAATTTTATTGAGCTTTTCCTCAACAGATTTGTTAAAGGTAGTTTGTGTACTAATAAATTCTTTAAGCATAGCTTCAAGTCCAGGGGGTGTGTTCCTATTATTGTTTTAAGAATTCCCATAAGAATTAGCATAACCGTTACCATTATTATAAGGATATGGCCTATAGTTATTACTAGAATTGTTCCGATAAGCATTGTTGTTGAAATTACTATTTTTAATGAAGTTTACATCAACATGTTCTTCTTGGGCAACCAATGAAGCTAACGGAACATTATTAGGATCAACATTAGTCCTATCATTCACAAGCATAGACATAATAGCATCAATCTTATCACTCAAGGAAGAGGATTCTTCAACGAATTTACCTTCTTACCTTGTGGAGCTCTTTCCGTGTGCCATTCAGAGTAATTAATCATCATATTATCAAGGAGCTTTGTTGCTTCACCAAGAGTGATGGACATAAAGGTACCTCCAGCAGACTGAATCCAATAAATTCCGCGAAGAAAAATTTAGTCCCGCATAGAAGGTTTGGATGATCATCCAAGTAGTCGATCCATGGGTTGGGCAATTTTTAACCAAAGATTTCATTCTTTCCCAAGCTTGAGCAACATGTTCATTATCCAATTGTTTAAAATTCATTATGCTACTTCTCAAAGATATAATTTTAGCAGGGGGATAATATCTACCAATAAAAGCATCCTTGCATTTAGTCCAGGAATCAATACTATTCTTAGGCAGAGATAGCAACCAATCTTTAGCTCTTCCTCTTAATGAGAAAGGAAACAATTTCAATTTAATAATATCACCATCTACATCCTTATACTTTTGCATTTCACATAGTTCAACAAAATTATTAAGATGGGCAGCAGCAGCATCGTAACTAACACCGTAAAATTGCTCTCGCATAACAAGATTCAGTAAAGCAGGTTTAATTTCAAAGAATTCTGCTGTAGTAGCAGGTGGAGCAATAGGTGTGCATAAGAAATCATTATTATTTGTGGTTGTGAAGTCACACAACTTGGTATTTTCAGGGGTGGTCATTTTAGCAGTAGTAAATAAAGCAAACTAGATAAAGTAAATGCAAGTAACTAATTTTTTTGTGTTTTTGATATAGCAAACAAGATAGTAAATAAAGTAAAGCTAGCAACTAATTTTTTTGTGTTTTGATATAATGCAGCAAACAAAGTAGTAAATAAAATAAAGCAAGACAAAAACAAAGTAAAGAGATTGGGAAGTGAAGACTCCCCTTGCAGCGTGTCTTGATCTCCCCGGCAACGGCGCCAGAAATTTGTTGCCGGCGCAAAGTTGACGTGGGAGTTAGAGATCCCCGTGGTGTAACTTTTCTTCGGTTCCCGGCAACGGCGCCGTAAATTTGCTTGATGCGTGTAGTTGACACGTCCGTTGGGAACCCCAAGAGGAAGGTGTGATGCGCAATACGGCAAGTTTCCTCGATAAGAAACCAAGGTTTAATCGAACCGAGTAGGAGTCAAGAAGCACGTTGACGGTTGATGGCGGCGGGCTGTAGTGCGGCGCAACACCGTAGATTCCGGCGCCAACGTGGAACCCGCACAACACAACCAAAGTACTTTGCCCCAACGAAACAAGTGAGGTTGTCAATCTCACCGGCTTGATGTAACAAAGGATTAACCGTATTGTGTGGAAGATGATTGTTTGCAAGAAAACAAGAAAGAACAAGTATTGCAACAGATTTGTATTTCAAGTATAAAAGAATGGACCGGGGTCCACAGTTCACTAGAGGTGTCTCTCCCATAAGATAAAAGCATGTTGGGTGAACAAATTACAGTCGGGCAATTGACAAATAGAGAGGGCATAACAATGCACATACATGTCATGATAAATATAGTGAGATTTAATTGGGCATTACGACAAAGTACATAGACCGCTATCCAGCATGCATCTATGCCTAAAAAGTCCACCTTCAGGTTATCGTCCGAACCCTTCCAGTATTAAGTTGCAAAACAACAGACAATTGCATTAAGTATGGTGCGTAATGTAATCAATAACTACATCCTCGGACATAGCATCAATGTTTTATCCCTAGTGGCAACAACACATCCATAACCTTAGGGGTTTCGTCACTCCCCGCATTCACGGAGACATGAACCCACTATCGAGCATAAATACTCCCTCTTGGAGTTAATAGCGAAAACTTAGCCAGAGCCTCTACTAATAACGGAGAGCATGCAATATCATAAACAACACATAGGTAATAACTTGATAATTAACATAACATAGTATTCTCTATCCATCGGATCCCGACAAACACAACATATAGCATTACAGATAGATGATCTTGATCATGTTAGGCAGCTCACAAGATCCAACAATGAAGCACAATGAGGAGAAGACAACCATCTAGCTACCGCTATGGACCCATAGTCCAGGGGTGAACTACTCACTCATCACTCCGGAGGCGACCATGGCGGTGAAGAGTCCTCCGGGAGATGAATCCCCTCTCCGGCAGGGTGCCGGAGGAGATCTCCAGAATCCCCCGAGATGGGATTGGCGGCGGCGGCGTCTCAGTAAGGTTTTCCGTATCGTGGCTCTCGGTACTGGGGGTTTCGCGATGGAGGCTTTAAGTAGGCGGAAGGGCAGGTCAGGAGGCGACGCGAGGGGCTGATACGTCCAAAACGTATCTACTTTCCCGAACACTTTTGCTATTGTTTGGCCTCGAATTTGTGTATTTTGGATGCAACTAACACGGACTAACGCTGTTTTCAGCAGAATTGCTCTGGTGTCTCGTTTTTGTGCAGAAATCCAACTTTCGGGAAAAACCTCGGAATTTATGCAGAAGGCCCTATTTTCCCAGGAAACTAACGGAGCCGTAAGGGCAATTGAAGTGGAGGCCCGAGGGCCCCACACCATAGGGCGGCGCGGCCCAGGGGGGCTCGCGCGGCCCGTGGTGTGGCCCCTCGGCCGGCCTCCGACGCCCTCCTTCGGACTACTTATTCGCCTCGACCTAAAAACGCACGGAGAGAAGTCGAAGTTGCAAGAAACCCTCCAGAACGCCGCCACATCGCGAAACTCCGTCGCGGGAGCCAGAAGTCTCCGTTCTGGCACTCCGCCAGGACGGGGAATTGGAGGAGATCATCACCGCCATCACCGCCAATGCCTCTACATCAACCAGCCATGTTTCCCCCATCCATGTGTGAGTAATTCCCCCGCTGTAGGCCGAAGGGGATGGTAGGGATTGGATGAGATTGGTCATGTAATAGCATAAGATTGTTAGGGCATAGTGCCTAGTGTCCGTAGATGGTACTTTTATGATATTGTTGCAACTTGTTATGCTTAATGCTTGTCACTAGGGCCCGAGTGCCATGATCTCGAGATCTGAACATGTTATTATTTCATCATGATATTCGTTGTTTATGATCTTACCCGCAAGTTGTATACACATGTCGCCGTCCGGAACCAATGGCCCCGAAGTGACGAAATTGGGACAACCGGAGGGGATGGTAGTGATGTGAGGATCACATGTGTTCACGGAGTGTTAATGCTTTGCTCCGGTACTCTATTAAAAGGAGTACCTTAATATCCAGATGAGTTTCCCTTGAGGCCCGGCTGCCACCGGCCGGTAGGACAAAAGATGTTGTGCAAGTTTCTCATTGCGAGCACGTACGACTATAATTGGAACACATGCCTATTGATTGATTAGTACTTGGATACCGTTTTATTATTATCCGCAAATGCCCCGCTATGATTGTTACATGAGTTTCTCTCATCCATGCAACGCCCGTCATCCGTCCCCGTGCCTACGATATTTTAATCCTCGCTCGTTTACTATAATCAC
>NC_061509.1:209088919-209147076 GCF_022539505.1 Lolium rigidum
CTTGTGGGTCATCATAAGGCAGCTCATGAGATTATTGTATTGAAGTACACAGGAGAGAGATTAACCACATAGCTACCGGTACAGCCCCGAGCCTCGATGGAGAACTACTCCCTCCTCATGGGAGACAACAGCGTTGATGAAGATGGCGGTGGTGTCGATGGAGAAGCCTTCCGGGGCACTTCCCGTCCCGGCGGCGTGCCGGAACGGAGACTCCTGTCCCCCGGATCTTGGCTTCGCGATGGCGGCGGCTGCGGAAGGTTTCTCGTACCGTGGCTTTTTCGTATCGAGGTTTTAGGTCCGGGACCTTTATATAGGCGAAGAGGCGGCGTCGGAAGGTCGAAGGGGCGACGACACCATAAGGCGGCGCGGCCGGGGCTCGGGCCGCGCCGGCCTCATCATCCGGGGCTCGTGTGGCCCCCCTGCGGCCTCTCTCGGGTGTTCCGGATGCTTCCGGATTCTAAGATCTTCGGTGTTGATTTCGTCCGATTCGAGAATATTTCCTTACTAGGATTTCTGAAACCAAAAACAGCGAGAAACGAACTGGCCCTTCGGCATCTCGTCAATAGGTTAGTTCCGGAAAACGCATAAATATAACATAAAGTATGCATAAAACATGTAGATATCATCAATAATGTGGCATGGAACACAAGAAATTATCGATACGTCGGAGACGTATCAACGGTGTAGAGTCTTATAATGTTTACAGTATGTCTTTTATGTGAGTTTTGCTGCACCGGTTCATCCTTGTGTTTGTTTCAAATAACCTTGCTAGCCTAAACCTTGTATCGAGAGGGAATACTTCTCATGCATCCAAAATCCTTGAGCCAACCACTATGCCATTTGTGTCCACCATACCTACCTACTACATGGTATTTCTCCGCCATTCCAAAGTAAATTGCTTGAGTGCTACCTTTAAAATTTCCATTCTTTACCTTTTGCAATATATAGCTCATGGGACAAATAGCTTAAAAACTATTGTGGTATTGAATATGTACTTATGCACTTTATCTCTTATTAAGTTGCTTGTTGTGCGATAACCATGTTCCTGGGGACGCCATCAACTACTCTTTGTTGAATATCATGTGAGTTGCTATGCATGTCCGTCTTGTCCGAAGTAAGGGAGATCTACCACTTTAATGGTTAGAGCATGCATATTGTTAGAGAAGAACATTTGGCCGCTAACTAAAGCCATGAATCATGGTGGAAGTTTCGAGTTTTGGACATATATCCTCAATCTCATATGAGAACATTAATTGTTGCTACATGCTTATGCATTAAAGAGGAGTCCATTATCCGTTGTCTATGTTGTCCCGAGTATGGATGTCTAAGTTGAGAATAATCAAAAGCGAGAAATCCAAAATGCGAGCTTTCTCCTTAGACCTTTGTACAGGCGGCATAGAGGTACCCCTTTGTGAAACTTGGTTAAAACATGTGTATTGCGATGATCCCGGTAATCCTAGCTAATTAGGACAAGGTGCGGGCACTATTAGTATACTATGCATGAGGCTTGCAACTTGTAAGATATAATTTACATGATACATATGCTTTATTACTACCGTTGACAAAATTGTTTCTTGTTTTCAAAACCAAAGCTCTAACACAAATATAGCAATCAATGCTCCCCTCTGCGAAGGGCCTTTCTTTTACTTTTATGTTGAGTCAGTTCACCTATCTCTCTCCACCTCAAGAAGCAAACGCTTGTGTGAACTGTGCATTGATTCCTACATACTTGCATATTGCACTTGTTATATTACTCTATGTTGACAATATCCATGAGATATACATGTTACAAGTTGAAAGCAACCGCTGAAACTTAATCTTCTTTTGTGTTGCTTCACTACCTTTACTTTGATTTATTGCTTTATGAGATAACTCTTATGCAAGACTTATTGATGCTTGTCTTGAAGTACTATTCATGAAAAGTCTTTGCTTTATGATTCAGTTGTTTACTCATGTCATTACCATTGTTTTGATCGCTGCATTCATTACATATGCTTACAATAGTATGATCAAGGTTATGATGGCATGTCACTCCGGAAATTATCTTTGTTATCGTTTACGCTCGGGACGAGCAGGAACTAAGCTTAGGGATGCTGATACGTCTCCAACGTATCGATAATTTCTTATGTTCCATGCCACATTATTGATGATATCTACATGTTTTATACACATTATATGTCGTATTTATGCATTTTCCGGCACTAACCTATTAACGAGATGCCGAAGAGCCGATTCTTGTTTTCTAGCTGTTTTTGGTTTCAGAAATTCTACAAAGGAAATATTCTCGGAATTGGACGAAATCAACGCCCGGGGTCCTATTTTTGCACGAAGCTTCCGGAAGACCGAAGGGGAAGGAAGTGGGGCCACGAGGCGCCGACACCACGGGGCGGCGCGGCGGCCGGCCTTGG
Source organism: Lolium rigidum (assembly GCF_022539505.1). Classification (NCBI taxonomy): domain Eukaryota; kingdom Viridiplantae; phylum Streptophyta; class Magnoliopsida; order Poales; family Poaceae; genus Lolium; species Lolium rigidum. Next base: position 209,091,328 of record NC_061509.1, read on the forward strand.
CCGCGCGGCCTCGGTGTGTGGGGCCCTCGTGTGGCCCCCGTGTTGCCCTTCCGCCTACTTAAAGCCTTTGTCGCGAAACCCCCGATGCCGAGAGCCACGATACGGAAAACCTTGCGAGACGCCGCCGCCGCCAACCCCATCTCGGGGGATTCCGGAGATCGCCTCCGGCACCACCGCCGGAGAGGGGAATCATCTCCCGGAGGACTCTTCACCGCCATGGTCGCCTCCGGAGTGATGAGTGAGTAGTTCACCCCTGGACTATGGGTCCATAGCGGTAGCTATATGGTTGTCTTCTCCTCATGTGCTTCATTGTCGGATCTTGTGAGCTGCCTAACATGATCAAGATCATCTATCTCGTAATTCTATATGTTGTGTTTGTCGGGATCCGATGGATAGAGAATACTATGTTATGTTGATTATCAATCTATTACCTATGTGTTGTTTATGATCTTGCATGCTCTCCGTTATTAGTAGAGGCTCGGCCAAGTTTTTACTCTTAACTCCAAGAGGGAGTATTTATGCTCGATAGTGGGTTCATGCCTCCATTAAATGCGGGACGTTGATGATGAAAGTTCTAAGGTTGTGGATGTCGTTGTTGCCACTAGGGATAAAACATTGATGCTATGTCCGAGGATGTAGTTATTGATTACATTACGCACCATACTTAATGCAATTGTCTCGTTGTTTGCAACTTAATACTGGAAGGGGTTCGGATGATAACTACGAAGGTGGACTTTTTAGGCATAGATGCATGCTTGGATAGCGGTCTATGTACTTTGTCGTAATGCCCAATTAAATCTCACAATACTCATCATATCATGTATGTGCATTGTCATGCTCTCTCTATTTGTCAATTGCCCGACCGTAATTTGTTCACCCAACATGCTATTTATCTTATGGGAGAGACACCTCTAGTGAACTGTGGACCCCGGTCCATTCTTTTATATCGAATACAATCTATCGCAATACGTGTTTTACTGTTTTTCGCAAACAATCATCATCCACACTATACATCTAATCCTTTGTTACAACAAGCCGGTGAGATTGACAACCTCAACTGTTTCGTTGGGGCAAAGTACTTTGGTTGTGTTGTGCGAGTTCCACGTTGGCGCCGGAATTCCCGGTGTTGCGCCGCACTACATCTCGCCGCCATCAACCTTCAACGTGCTTCTTGGCTCCTCCTGGTTCGATAAACCTTGGTTTCTTTTACGAAAGAAAACTTGCCGCTGTACGCATCACACCTTCCTCTTGGGGTTCCCAACGGACGCGTGCTGTACGCGTATCAGCGACGTGGCCTCGGCGAGCGGCGCTCCGTGGCAGCGGTGTGGTCGCCGTTTTGGCGGTGCCCCTACCCTGTGCTGGTGGCGGAGATGTGTTGCCGGGGGGAAACCCTTGCTCGGGTCTTCCCGAGACGCGACGGCGACGTCTACTGACGCCCCGTCCCCTTCTTGAAGGCGTCGATGCGGCTTTTCTCGGCTTCCCTAGGTGCTCCGGGCGAAAGCCCAAGATTTTCGGATCGGGTGGTGGCGGCGCCCTTGCGTCGTTCTCTTCTTGAAGACACCACCTTGGAGCTCACGGTGTGCGGCTCCCCGTCGGTTGGTCAGCGGAGGTGCGAGGCTTCTTCATGACGCCGACTCTTCGTTTGACAATCTTCGGCAAGGCTTGCTTCGTGTCCTTCCCCTGTCGAGCTTCCTTGGCGCTGCTCTTCGGTGTGTGAGCAACGTGGGTCGGCCCCCGGTGGTGGTCGGCTTCCGGTGGCGTCTCTGCGACGGAGGAGTTCTGTTGAGGCGCGCGTGAAAATGGCTCGCTCTCGAGTGAGCTCCGGCCCGACACTGTAGACTCCAGTTCTTCTCCGAGTCCTCGTAGACGCTTTGGCTGAGCTTGTTGGTCGCGCTTCCGGCTGTAGCTTCTTTGGTAGTTCGTGTGGGTGGGTGGTGTCGTTCTGTAAGCTGGGTTCAGCACTTTGTATCATTCTCGTCGTTGGTGGCTTTGTTAATTCAAAGTCGGACACTTGCCTTTGATCTAAAAAAAATAAGTGGAACATGGCGCATATGCTTAGAGATGATTGACACCTGGTCAATGAGGCACTAAGGCAGACATGTTTACATGTCAGGAGGCTAATGTGAACAACTGAACATGGGGCAGGACCAACTCGGCTGAGTGGGCCAAACCCAAATCCGCAACGATGTATATAATCGGTGAGACTCTCGAACTGTAGCCTGTATAGTGAGAGGACCATGTAGTATTATTATCTAGGCCCATATCACCCTCTTTAAAAAAGTTAGGCCCAGCTCAAGGATTTGTACGTGTTATGGATATGAAACCATTTTTCATACTCTCTCGGATAATAGGGTGAACGCTTCAAATAAACTTTTTTTTGTCTTTTGGAAAAACATGATCCTACTGGGGCGCTCCTATACGTCGCTTCTAGCGCCATCCGCGAGCAATTCCTATACACCGACTAGGTCGGCCGTTACCGCACGCCGCACACCCCCCGCGGGCGGGGTATGGGCTGGCCTGATCGGCCCAGTTCGTGGTTTACTTCCGTTTTCTGTTTTTTTTTTGTTTTTTCTTTCCTTTTCCTTTTTTCTTATACGTCTCTTTTTTTCTCTTTTGATTCTTTTTAATTTTTCGGATTTGAAAAATATTTAGATTTAAAAAAATGGTGAGAGTTTGAAAAATAGCCATATTCAAATAATGGTCATATTTAAAAACTGGATTTAAAACAATGGTCAAATTTTAAAAATGTTCAAATCTCAAAAAATGTTCAATCGCCAAAAATGTTCACAGTTAAAAAAAATATTCAACCTCAAAAAAAATTCAAATTTAAAAAATGTTCATATTTAAAAATTGTTCAAAATTTTAAATAGTTACATTGTGAAAAAATGTTCATTTATTTTCGAAAATATTTAGACTTTAAAAAGAAAAAGATAATAAAAAGGGTAAATAAAAAGATAACTACCAGTCTTGTTGGGCCGCGGCCCAATAGAGCCTTGGTGAGCGGCAGCCGGCAGCAGGCAGCTGTCGCACGGGAGTGCACACGGGGGGTGTTGTATGCCGACCTGATCGGCACGGACCAGGCGCCGCACACCCCCCAGGCGGGTTGTTGGGCCGGCCCAACATTCCCAGTTTTTTTTGCTATTTCGTTTTTTTTGTTTGATTTTTCTTTTTACGTTTTTCTAAAAGCTGATTTCTTATAAAACCGATTTTTAAAATCTGGAATTTTCAAATTAAGTTTTTCTGAAATTTAAATATTTTCAACATTTGAACATTTTTCGAATTTGATACATTTTTTAGATTTTTTTTTCAAAATTTGAATAATTTTTGAATTTTAACATTTTTTTTATTTTTTGTTCAAAATTTGAAAATTTTCGAATATGAACATTTATTAAAAATATGAATATTTTTCATGTTCGAACGGTTTTCAAATTTGAACGGTTTTTAGATTTGAACGGTTTTTTAATTCGAACGATTTTCAAATTTGAACATTTTTGAATTTAAACATTTTCTCAATTTGAACAATTTTAAAAAATTAGAATTTTCGAATCTGAAAAAATATAAACAAAACCGAAAACAGAAAAAGAAAACAAAACAAAAAAAGAAACCAGAAAAAAAAAGGAAAAACGAACTACTATAGACTAAACAGACATAAATGGGCCTGGCCCATACCCGACCAGGGGGTGTGCGATGGCCGGTAGCCACCGACCTGGTCGGTGTATAGGTTTTGCCAGTGCACACACCAGTACGTCGCCTTATATGGGCTAGCGTTCGTTGATTTCTTTCCTCCTTTCGCTCGGTGACTCCGTTCGCGTGTCTGGCATAACATTGTTTCTTCGATGTTTTGTCATTTTTTAAAATTTGAATTTAACAGTTTTTTTAATTTTAATGAACTAAATCTGAACAATTTTTAAAAACTAAACATTTTAAAAACTAAAAATTTAAATCTGAAACATTTTTGGGAAATCTGAACACTTTTTAAAATATGAACATTTTCTTCAAATCTGGACACTTTCAAAAATTCTGAATATTTTCAAATTCTGAACATTTTTTGAATCTAAAATAATTTTTTGATCTGAACGTTAAAAAAACTAAATTTTTAAGTAAAAATACTTTTGTAAATCTGAACATTTTTAAATCTAAACGTGAAAAAGAAAAAAAAACTGACAACAAAAAAGATAAAGAAAAACCAATCAGAAAATAGAATATTTGGTGATTAAAATCTAAACAGAAAGACAATGGCTCGAAAAAACCGAATAGAAACATAAACCCAAACAATAAAACTGTTAAACCAGCTACATCGGAAAACTACACAAAAAATCGCCTTGCAAAACAGAAAACCGCTGGCAAAAACAGAAAACCGCCAGCAAAAAATAGAACGAAACCATGAAGATGCGGAAACAATGTAAGACATCTCGTAACTGGACCAGACCCACTAAGTGTCACTAGCGTTAAGAGGTACCGACGCCATCCTTATACACCGTGACGGGCAGTCTATAGGATTCACCCCCTATCCTCTATCCCCACATGCATCCCTCGGCTAAAGGAAGGTGACCTTGTCTTTATTCGGTCTCTCTCCTCTAACTTAGCAAAAACCCGATGTGGCAAATGCAAAGGAAGGTTGCCTTCGCCTTATTATACATGCTTATAAAATAATAAACTTGTAAAGGATCAAACTTGATTCGATACATTAAATCTCAACCATCAAACCCTGTTGATCCAACAGCCTAGATGGCATGGATGTTGAGGTCAACTGTGTTGTGAAATGTATATGTGGATTGCCTAGCCATTTTCATCAGTTCGGACTTTTGGTTCAAGTGGCTAGTGCATGAAGCTTAACATGGTATCAGAGCCCCAGGTCTCGAGTTCAAATCCTGGTTTTCACATGGTTTTCGCAATTAAGCCTAAAAATTGTTGTTGCCCCCCTCTTTAGCCACCGCTGATGTCCTGTTTCGGTGTGCTCTTCTTCTTTCACATGTTGACTTTCTCTTCTCCTGTCACACGCGAGTGAGGGTGTTGTGAAATGTATATGTGGATTGCCTAGCCTTTTCCATCAGTTCGGACTTTTGGTTCAAGTGGCTAGTGCATGAAGCTTAACAAACTGAACACACATTTAAAACCCGCGTCGCCCCAAAGAAGAAGAAAAAGCGAGAATCACGAAGCAAAGTTCAATAAAATGGGAGAATCGCGGATCAAATTAACTGCCCTGCATGGCCCTGTGCGCTCCTCTGATGGAGGTCTGGCCGCGTCCATCGTTGTTGCTTAGCAATTACACATATACATTACTCCCTCCAATTTAAATTAGTTGGCTCAAATTTTACATAGATATGGATGTATCCGGTCAACATTAATCTCTACTACTTATAAAGGCACGAAGTGCCGTTGGAAAATAAGATCTCAGCCGTGTATACATATCAATCAAATGGTCTACATCCACCCATTCTCCCCACCCAAAATTTACGCAACCGCTCTGGAGCAAATAAGAGAAACTTAATATGGGATCTGGATCATGATCGCCCCATCGTTTTCAGGCTCCCTTTGCCATGCCGCCTCCTCTGCACTCGACACCGTCGCTCCATGCGCCGCCGCTGACCTGCAACGCTATCTCTTCCGTGCGATGCAACAATCCATGCCACGGCGCTTGACCGCCGCCTGCCGATGCCGCCTCCCCACCTGGCCCACGATGCAGCCTACACTCGCTCTCTGCCCGCAACGTCGGAAGGGCGAACCTATGCCCAATTTCAGGTTCCCCTCATCTTCAAGATCCAATTTGAGTGATGCAAATTTTGGCCCAATCTGACAGGAATTGACGTTTGGATCACAGTTGGTGGGCTATTTTGGAAAGCTGGGAATTGTGCAAATTTGGTTCCTGTGTCTATTGATTTCATTATTTAGGATACTTAAATACTCCGATACCGTTTCGGGCTATTTCCTTTTAGTCTAGGGCTCAAAATTTGAGAAAAGGAGATCGTGTCATCCTTGCAATCGAATTTCCGCATTTTGTTCCTTGCAATTGAAGGATTTCTAACCCGATGTGAAACTCAAATGATTGTATGGAAATATCAGTTCTTATTATTACGTAAGTACAATATTTGCATTAAGTAATTCAATTAATCTTAGTGCAGGTTGAGCAGTTAGCGATATCCGTAGTGATCGACCATGCAAAATTGTAATATAGAGGTATTTGTCATATAAGATATTTCGTTTGGAAGTTACAGATCTGGTTCATCTACTTTTTTAGAGGCTAAGTAATATACCAAGTGACCAAAATATATGTCGGTTCAGAAAGCAATTCAGACGTGAGATGCAACATCACCCCCAGCCACCCATATATGCGCTTTGCCTATATTATATTGATTTTTTTGTGAAGTGGTGTAGCTGAAGTTGCATAATGCTCACACTATGTTAAATTGCAGGCATGTGAATGGTAACCTTTTGCTTATTTGGCAAAGGCCACATGACTTCTTTCTTGGGTTCTTATTATGTATCATCATGCAAAAGGCAGGTTTTCTTTGATAATCCATGATGTGCTACACTACAGTTTGCTGCTTCGACTTACGATAACTGAACTGAAATCTTCATGTTTGTTTATCTCTACTACTTATAAAGGCACGAAGTGCCGTTGGAAAATAAGATCTCAGCCGTGTATACATATCAATCAAATGGTCTACATCCACCCATTCTCCCCACCCAAAATTTACGCAACCGCTCTGGAGCAAATAAGAGAAACTTAATATGGGATCTGGATCATGATCGCCCCATCGTTTTCAGGCTCCCTTTGCCATGCCGCCCCTCTCGCACTCGACACCGTCGCTCCATGCGCCGCCGCTGACCTGCAACGCTATCTCTTCCGTGCGATGCAACAATCCATGCCACGGCGCTTGACCGCCGCCTGCCGATGCCGCCTCCCCACCTGGCCCACGATGCAGCCTACACTCGCTCTCTGCCCGCAACGTCGGAAGGGCGAACCTATGCCCAATTTCAGGTTCCCCTCATCTTCAAGATCCAATTTGAGTGATGCAAATTTTGGCCCAATCTGACAGGAATTGACGTTTGGATCACAGTTGGTGGGCTATTTTGGAAAGCTGGGAATTGTGCAAATTTGGTTCATGTGTCTATTGATTTCATTATTTAGGATACTTAAATACTCCGATCACCGTTTTCAGGCTATTTCCTTTTAGTCTAGGGCTCAAAATTTGAGAAAAGGAGATCGTGTCATCCTTGCAATCGAATTTCTGCATTTTGTTCCTTGCAATCGAAGGATTTCTAACCTGATGTGAAACTCAAATGATTGTATGGAAATATCAGTTCTTATTATTCTGTAAGTACAATATTTGCATTAAGTAATTCAATTAATCTTAGTGCAGGTTGAACAGATTAGCAGTATCTGTAGTGATCGACCATGCAAAATTGTAATATAGAGGTATTTGTCATATAAGATATTTCTGTTTGGAAGTTACAGATCTGGTTCATCTACTTTTTTAGAGGCTAAGTAATATACCAAGTGACCAAAATATATGTCGGTTGAGAAAGCAATTCAGACGTGAGATGCAACATCACCCCCAGCCACCCATTCATGCGCTTTGCCTATATTATATTGATTTTTTTGTGAAGTGGTGTAGCTGAAGTTGCATAATGCTCACACTATGTTAAACTAGTTGAATATCCGTGCGTTGCAACGGCTCTTTATTACATGTTTCTATAAAAATAATAATAAAATACCTAATATCTTACGCTCTCCGCAACTGGTTTTGAACAACAATCGCATACTATCTCGCCTACAGGGAGTATTGAACTATCAATCTCTCAAACTCTAAAAACTATTCTCATGCGAGGTTGCTATCACCTAACAACAATGCTACGTAGTTGGCACTGAGTTACAACAAAGGGATTTTTGTTGCAATAACTTTTTTCTACTAAAACACATTGGAGCATCTATATGAATTGCTAAGTGTCATTCACTTCTCCTTCTTGTTCCTGTGATATGCGCAAATTTACGATGAACTCTTCCACTACGAAAATAAGCTTATATGTGAAAGAGAAACGGCTGTCTAGGTTTTGCAGCATACAAGATGTGTAATGAAAGGGGTTAATTTTTCAGCGCCTATGACTCAAAAGTCCTAAGTTAAAAGCAATGAAAAGAGAGAAATGATGAACCAACAAACTGTTAGATACCAAAGTGACAGTGCTTGATACATTAACCAATAAAAAACATTAGAATTACTCTCCCGGTATACTTATCATAAGTTTCAAACTGATTGAAGTATTCACATGCTAACCTTTCTCTAAATAATCAACTCAAAATTTAAAAAGTGAAGACGACATCACAATAGGAAACTTCGATTTTCTGTTTCGGAAAAGCCAAGGAGGAAGAGCAACATTACAAACAAATTTTTGGATGTGATATTGGGGAGTTACCTTTTAGATACTTAGGAATTCCAATTCATTTTAGGAAGCTTAACAATTCAGATTGGTATCCAGTGGAGACCCGATTTGAAGGTAAATTGGGATGCTGGAAAGGAAAATTGTTATCGTATGGCGATCGATTAGTACTTATCAATTCTGTTTTAACAAGTCTTCCAATGTTCATGTTATCGTTCCTGAAAATACCCGTTGGGGTGAGGAAGCGTCTTGATTTTTATAGGTCTAGATTCTTCTGGCAGTCAGATGAAGCTAAGAGAAAATATAGACTCACAAGATGGAACATAATCTGCCGACCAAAAGATCAAGGAGGTTTAGGTATTGAGGTTCTTGAACTCAAAAATAGATGTTTATTGAGTAAATGGCTCTTTAAACTACTAAATGAGGAAGGGGTGTGGCAAGAGTTGCTACATAATAAATATCTCAGCCAAAAAACCCTTGCTGAGGTGCAGGCAAAACCGACTGATTCCCCTTTTTGGAAGGGACTCAATACCCATCTTTCGTAAAGGATATTTTAAAATTGGAAATGGTGCTACGACAAGATTTTGGGAAGATATTTGGTTAGGAGAATCCTCATTAGCTACTCAATACCCATCTTTATATAATATTGTGAACCATAAGAATGTGTTAGTGGCTCATGTATTGGCACAAGCACCACTAAACATTGGTTTCAGACGTGTGCTATCTACGGTAATAAATGGACGGCGTGGCTACACTTATGCCAAAGATTAATGATGGTCAATTTAAATAATGAACCGGACTGTTTTATGTGGAAACTAACAACTAATGGGTTGTTTACAGTCAAATCTATGTATGAGGATCTTATGAATGATCATACAACATACTTGCGGAAATATCTTTGGAAAATGAAAATCCCCCTAAAAATTAAAATTTTTATGTGGTTCCTGAGTAATAAGGTGCTATTGACAAAAGATAATTTAGCAAAGAGACAATGGTCTGGGTGTACTAAATGTGTTTTTTGCGGAGAACAAGAGACGGTAGAACACTTATTCCTAACATGCCCATTTGCTAAACTAATATGGCGAAGCTGTTAATTTTACTCATAATCTCCCTCCACCAACCAATATTACAAATATGTTTGGAAATTGGTTAAAAGGAGTTGACAAACAATCCAAGGTTTTAATACGCATTGGTGTATCAGCCTTATGTTGGTCAATATGGAGATGCCACAATGATATAATCTTTAACAACAAGAAAAATTTCAATTTTTTACGGAGTTATCTTCACCATGGTGCATTGGATCCAACTACGGGCTCTCCTCTCACCACCGAACAACGGGATGTCATGGCTTCTGGATGCACACGGCTCCAGACGGTCGCTCAGAATATCTTGTGCCGGGCTGGCTGGCAGCATATTAGTCGACTAGAGGATGCATAGTCGGCTCCTGCTGTTTTCCTTTTTTCGCTGGTTGATTTTTGTATCGACTTTAGGCGATTCTTGAGATGTAATAAGTACTGAACAACGATTACTGGTTTCTTAATAAAAGGCTGTGTGCATCATCACGATGCAGAAGCCGGGTTTTTCCCTTTTCAAAAAAAAAATAGGAAACTTCGATGAAGAGATTGGAACCAGCTTGGTCAACTCTATTTTGGAACACAATTGAAGGCTACACTCATACCGTTGACTGACTAAAAACTCGAATGTCAGTGAGAAAATTTAGCACTTACATCACCACAGTGGTTACATGTTAACCATTATTATTCATGCCAAAGTAGTAGTAGGAGATTCATTATGTATCATGCACTGTAGACTCTACACATATTGCGTGTCCACATATTTGTTCGCTCTTGCCAACATTATATTAGGTGTGACACGACGACAAAACCAACCTGAGAGTTGCCGTTGTAGCAATGAAGAGTTCCATAAGCTACAGGTTTACCATAATTACCATCCAACAAAACATATATACAATGGAATACTATCGAGGGCTTCAAAATTACCATTAGAACTATGGTGTATGATTTGCTTCCTATGTTCATGATTTCAAATATACAACTAAAAAAGAACAGGAATCTGAAAATAGACCAAAGAACCAAAATAAGGTGATCCTTGTAGCATGATTACCAACATCCTCTAGCATGATGAGCTTGAACATTTTGTGCAGCCGCTGCTTGTTTCATGGATTTTCAAAACCTGGGAAAATGACACATTACCCGAAAAGTGCACAAAAGAGGTAATAACAACATATACAAACATAGCAAGGCACGTGCGAGAAGAACAAAATTTCCTAATCCAATACAGGGTTAATATCTACATGTTTATTCCTCACAATTTACCACCTTCATTTTCATTTCAACCTCACTGTGCATCAACAACTTGAAATAATCCATCCGAAGGAACAAAGAAAATGTAATTTGTGTAAAGGAGTTCAGAAATTATCAATGAAAGGAAAAGATGGTATGCACACGATAACCATGTAGGTGTCTCAAGCCATCCATGGTCAAGCTCCTTAAGGGCTCAAGGCTGATCAACTCGTTGCCATTGCGATCGACCATGTCCTCCGCCTCAATGTCTGTTGTCATAGCCTCATCTCCAAATAATTTACAATGCAAGTCATTGGACATGTAATCACTGAAGGTATAATCAGAGGAAGACCTGAAGAAATCTAAGGCTGAGATGAGGACCGTCAGTTTCTTGCATGGTACACATACAACCAGAACAGACACTTGAATTGTCAATATTAATTAACTCTTCGTACTTGAAATCCAAAGCAAATGAAACCTGAACCCAAAAAAGCAACATTATTAACAAAATAATAAGCCACTCCCACCCTCGTACATCTGAACTTGATGATGACAGTAAAAAGACCCAATAACTATACATAATAAGTATACAAGTTTTCATGCAGCAAAAGAATTAAACTTTCATACTGTAACCTTCTATCTCTAGAGTAGCCGTCTATCCATGAACACATCTTATATTGTCACAGCCTACCTACATCTGCGTAGTACATTGATGTGTACGGGGGAGTGCACCTCAATATTGTTTCAAATGTACGTATATATTATAAAACAACAATTGCCTATTTAAATAACAATTTATTTACAGATGATAATTGAATCTGTTATGATTTTATAGTACCATTAAACGGCACAGTGCTATACTATCGCCAATGGCACCTACACGCTAGAGCCTCTAGACCCCTCCCTCTTGGTCTTGCCTCTCCTGTGGCCGGGCTTGAATGATGCCATTGTTTGCCATGTTAGTTCTTCAGGAGACCTGACAAAATATTTTATGCATTAATTAACAATCTTGAAAATAACATGCGGGTGTTTGGTGCATTAATCCACTTCATTGGAGGTAATAGGAGAACTCAGGGTGCATAGTCAGTAAAAAATGATATTTGTTGTAGCCTAAAGTTCAACACTTCTCCTATACATACATCAGAATATCATTCTTTCAGCCCTCTGTAAAATGGAATACACCAACTAATAATATCCAACAAAATTTTGCTGAGCTCATATGCTCAACCACCTGCAATATATCTGTCGTTATGTGTTCACCAAGTCAGCCTGGGTCTGTACTTTTTGCTTCTATGATCTGCTGAGTGTAATTGACCTAGAAGAATTTTTTCTGCTGGAGAACAAAAGCAACATGAGAAGCAGGAGAGGTTCAACTTGGTCCTAAACATCAGTGTGATATCTACCATATTCATACAAAGCTCTCTATGCACCAACAAAGATGTCTGTTTCAGACTTAATTGATCCTTGAATGTCAAACTGGAGAGAATTCTACGTTTCAAACGTAAACAAGAAAGGGTTGAGCATATCAGTGTACCTTAAAAGCGACTCAGATATGATGGGAAAGAAAGTGTAGGTATGAGAAGTATGCTAGCGCTGAGGGTACTTGCGCTGTGCAGCATGGATTCCACAGAGTGGTCAGTCGACGATCCGTGAGTGTCCTGTGCAGAACATATGCACAAAAAGAAATTAGGTAGCCTGAATGGCATAAGAAAAATAAGGACAAAGTCAAACTCTGAATTCTATTTCTTTGCTCAGAAAAAAGCACTGAATTTGGAGGCTGTACATACAGTTGTTTGCGGTTGAGAGCCGGTGACATTGGCGTTGCTCAGCTTCACGAAAATTATGTTCATCAGTACCTGCCGACAATAGCTAAACCATAAAGCATGTACGCATCTCCCCTGCTTTTGTGCGTGCTCGAGTAAGCAGGATACCTGCCAACAATTTACCTGTTTGGAGTAACAAATTTACATTCAACCAAACGATCAGAAGCCACCTTTACACCACCAACTGCAGCCTGGCAAGATGCAAGCAGAGAACAACAGTAGCATGTGTTGGCGCATCTTTTCTCGGTGAGAAACGAAGAGGCAGTTCCTTGCCGCAGGTTCTCCCGGATGGTCTAACATTGCACGGACGAAAAAACATGCAGCGATGGCCGGGGTGGGACGGACGTACCAACCATCCTACCACCTCTAGCCATTTAATATAGTAGAGATGGCACACATAAAAAGCAGTCAAAACTTTTTCGAGAAAAAAAATTAGGGTGGAGTAAAGAGATATGGTTATGTAGACAAATGCAAAGACTGAATAAAAGGCAATGAAATTCCATACACAAGTGAGTTGTATGTCTCCTCCAAGTTTGACTCTGCTCGTGAGACATTCACAAACATTAAGGTTTGTGCATTACCTCCAAGCGAAACACTCGTAAGCATTGTAACTTATGATTGCGGTAAGGTAAATTCTGTGCATCAGAAGATAAATCACCAATAACGCCATGAAGTTCAGGAACAGAGTTATTGATGCTTTGTGCTTGTTTTAATTATTCTCCTGCTGAACCAGACTTTTTCACCCTCTCAGAACCAGCATGGTCAACGAAGCTTTGCTGTCAAACAGAAGAACACTGTCAATGTTACTAATTGATTAAGAAAATTAAATTACCATCTTATAACGTCCTTTCGCAGCGAGGAGAAATTCAATTTAGATGCACTGATTTGTGTATTCTGTATAAGAGATTGCATACAAAGATATATAAAAATTGACGCTGACACAATCATCAGACTGAATCGTAATGGCAACAGAATGCCGCAAGTAGTGGCTCATTTCATCGAACAATTTGAGAGCATAATACATGGAAGATTTACTACCTGATTGTGGAGTTAATGTCAGCCATCTGAGTGAACAGAAAGTGGCCCGCTCTGACTGGTATTGCAAGGGCTGCCGGAGGCCGGGTTGGCAGGCCGAGATCGGCCTCAACGCAACACATCTTCTGGATGCGGATGTCCGGGTTTGGGTAGAGACCCTGCTTGGTCGTGTAACCGGTCCTCCACCGCCGGCCGCCACCACGCTCCTCCTGGGCACCACGACACTGCTCGTGGCCGCCATCCTCGCCTCTCCCGGGACGAGAACGCCGCGCTCGCCGACGCCGTGGCCTTACACTTCCAGGTCGAGGCCGACCTGCTCTTCACCCAGAGGAGATGCCCTTATCCAACTCACCAATGTGGATGAGATCTTGTCAGGGTGGTGTTCCTCCATGCCCCTGGGGGTGGAGGCTTGTACAACATCCATGTTGGGGTGACTCCCTGTTGTGGATGCTGTGGAGAAGGCCAAATCCGGCCTCCCCATGGGATGCGCGACCCTGGGCCACCTCCGCCTTGGATGAGCTCCGACGGCCTTGCATGTGACCTCGCATGGCGAGGATTAGGGGAAATCAGTTGTTGGATGTGAGATGGCGGGGGTGGCGGGGTGACCAACCGTGCGCTAATCGGGGGAGTAGATGGGCGGGTTTTCTTTGTTTCGCGCGCAGGGTTTTTTTTTTTTAGATTGCGTTGAGATAAATCATCTTGTTAGGATAAAGGCGTGGGGATATTATTGTCCCATCCTGAAAATGTGACACCAGACATTCACCAGTTTGCTCTTAATAGTAGAGATTGCAGGCATGTGAATGGTAACCTTTTGCTTATTTGGCAAAGGCCACATGACTTCTTTCTTGGGTTCTTATTATGTATCATCATGCAAAAGGCAGGTTATCTTTGATAATCCATGATGTGCTACACTACAGTTTGCTGCTTCGACTTACGATAACTGAACTGAAATCTTCATGTTTGTTTATCTCTACTACTTATAAAGGCACGAAGTGCCGATTGGAAAATAAGATCTCAGCTCGTGTATACATATCAATCAAATGGTCTACATCCACCCATTCTCCCCGCCCAAAATTTACGCAACCGCTCCGGAGCAAATAAGAGAAACTTAATATGGGATCCGGATCATGATCGCCCCATCGTTTTCGGGCTCCCTTTGCCATGCCGCCTCCCTCCGCACTCGACACGCCGTCGCTCCATGCGCCGTTGCTGACTCGCAACGCTATCTCTTCCGTGCGATGCAACAATCCATGCCACGGCGCTTGACCGCCGCCCTGCCGATGCCGCCTCCCCACCGGCCCACGATGCGGCCTACACTCACTCTCCTCGCCGCAACGTCGGAAGGGCGAACCTATGCCCAATTTCAGGTTCCCCTCATCTTCAAGATCCAATTTGAGTGATGCAAATTTTGGCCCAATCCGACGAGGAATTGACGTTTGGATCACAGTTGGTGGGCTATTTTGGAAAGCTGGGAATTGTGCAAATTTGGTTCATGTGTCTATTGATTTCATTTTTTAGGATACTTAAATACTCCAGTACCGTTTCAGGCTATTTCCTTTTAGTCTAGGGCTCAAAATTTGAGAAAAGGAGATCGTGTCATCCTTGCAATCGAATTTCTACATTTTGTTCCTTCCAATCGAAGGATTTCTAACCTGATGTGAAACTCAAATGATTGTATGGAAATATCAGTTCTTATTATTCTGTAAGTACAATATTTGCATTAAGTAATTCAATTAATCTTAGTGCAGGTTGAACAGATTAGCAGTATCTGTAGTGATCGACCATGCAAAATTGTAATATAGAGGTATTTGTCATATAAGATATTTCTGTTTGGAAGTTACAGATCTGGTTCATCTACTTTTTTAGAGGCTAAGTAATATACCAAGTGACCAAAATATATGTCGGTTCAGAAAGCAATTCAGACGCTGAGATGCAACATCACCCCCAGCCACCCATTCATGCGCTTTGCTATATTATATTGATTTTTTTGTGAAGTGGTGTAGCTGAAGTTGCATAATGCTCACACTATGTTAAATTGCAGGCATGTGAATGGTAACCTTTTGCTTATTTGGCAAAGGCCACATGACTTCTTTCTTGGGTTCTTATTACGTATCATCATGCAAAAGGCAGGTTATCTTTGATAATCCATGATGTGCTACACTACAGTTTGCTGCTTCGACTTACGATAACTGAACTGAAATCTTCATGTTTGTTTACAGTAAAAGTTTGGGTACTGAAATCTTCATGTCTGTTTACAGTAAAAGTTTGGCTACTCAAATCTTCATGTCTGCTTACAAATATCACATTTGAGATTAGGGCATTTGCTGATGATCCATGATTTGCTACACTGCACGTTGCTGCTTCGATGTACGATTTATAGTTTGGCTCGGCACGGCTTGATTCCACCCCTATGTTTACTATTTTTTGTGGCCTTATATTTTCTGACAGGTCAGATCAATGCCATTGGTTTACCTCTGATATATATTAGAATCAAGGTTCAGCATACATCTTCTGGAAATATTATTGGTGCTGAATCATAATATCTCTAATGGTGAATTGGGAAAATCATAATATGAAGGAACTGAAGTGCCTTGTATCAGGGTAGCACCCACTAAAAGGAATCATTTTTTCATGGTACATACCTGCAAGATTCTTGAAATAAATGAGATCTTTATCCTGCGTATTTGATTTTGTTTAGTTCTTCAGTCCATTTTTGTACTATTTGTAACTCTGGGAGAGCACATATTCTACCAGTTTGCACATTTTAGTGGTATTTTAGTTTTACCTGAGATAAGTAGGAACCAGCAACCAAAGTAAAGACACATGGAATGGGAAGAAATATGGTAGTGTAGACTTGATTTCAGGTGTAAGTGACCAACCTCTTTGATCCAGTTGTAAAAAAATTGTAACTGTTTTTTGTTAATATGTTGTTGTTTTGCTAAGATAAGAAATTGACTGCTACATTTTTTGGAGATGCTTCTAGACCGAACTGGAAATAGGATAGATATTAAAGCTATTTTAGTTGTTTGAGAACTTGAGGTGGGATGCAGGCGCGATACTAATGGACACGATACATGCACCTTGTATGTGGCAGGTGATATTTATCTAAAAAAATGTGGCAGGTGATATATGCACGCAGCAAACCTGAAAGTAGCAATTTCATCATGGTTACTTAGGTAATTTTATTGACGTGATTTCTTCTAGGAGAGCATAGAAAGCAGCTTGATTCACAACCACGTCCTACCTGCTTGCAACCATGTTTGATCTCATGTCTCATGATCTGGTGTTCGCTTAATAATTTAATGTTCAGTGCAATACTGCAATATCACATCATGTTAGATTCAGACAAAGAATGGTTTCCTTGTTTTTATTTCCCGGAAGAATCAGGTTTCCAAATGTAGCCAGCATATGAAGATGATTCATCGCCAATTCCCAATTTCGTTTGATAGTATGATCTATTACTTCTTCAAGACGTGATCTTTTTATCTCAACATGTGGATCTTGACACTTGTGTGCCAATTACAACTAGGAGATTTTATTTGAAGATTTACTTATATGTTGAGTAACCATGTATATACAATTGTTCTCCAAACGGGTACTCAGTCATTACCACTAATTATGTGGAGATCCATGAACTATTTACCTGTTTCTTCTATTCAGAATTGTTACATTTTCTTCCCCGAATGATGTCATGTTAGTTGGATATATAATATGTGTATAACTTACGAAGTGAAAATTCTGCAGATGTCAATATCCAGGATGAGTTGGATCAGTTCGTCCTCCCTGATGAAATTAGCTGGACGCTCACCTCAAAAAAAACCTACAAGGCTTATTCAGCATAGGACCTCCAAATCTAGCCCTAGATTCAGCAAGTGATGTTGGAGAATGTATGGAAAGGAGATTGGTGGATGACGCTATTTGATATTCGCCCCAATGAGCTGAAGAAGAGCTAAATTACATCTGCACCACATCTTGGCATCCATGGAAAGAAAGAAATGGAAACGTATTTGAGGGTAAATAATTTTGGTGGCTTCCTTTGTTGGATTCGTAACTAAGAACATTAGCCTCTTGGATGAGGCGCATATAAAATAGACTTCCGCTTATGTACAACGAACTCTATGCTTTCACTTCCAATTTTTGAGTTTGACTTTTTCCTTGTTTTCCGGGCACTGTTGTGATCTCTTTTCTTTACATGAAATGAGATTCTTAATCGTATAAAAAAGTGGGCCTTCATGTGAGAATAAGCAGTGTTACACGCTTAGTTGTTTGCTTTTCAGTTTTGCTTCAAGGTGAGGTTGAATTGTAATATTTTGTAACTAAATATACTACTCCATCCTAAAAAACAGTTGCTCAAATTTTTCTAGATATGAATGTATCTATAATTAAACAACGTCTACGTACCTCCGTATATAGACAAAGTTGAGCAGTTTTTTAGAAATAATTTTGTACTTATGAGAACTTTAATCGTGCGTTGCACGTGCACACTTACTAGTATGAACTGAAGGGAGTCGTTTCTCCTAGACCGGGCCTCTCAGCGGTAAATTGTTTCCATAACGAGATATTCTGCTTGCATTGTACTGTTTGCCTGTTGTAGCTCTTGGGATGTATCATTAACATTGACATTAAGTAGGTAATCAATGGGATGTCAAATGAGAATGAAACTAGCTAATGGCAAGGCTTAATTTTATTTGGTATAATGGCTCGATACACGGCTGTTGATAAAATGTTAGGTTTTTTAATAATTTATTTTAATAGTTGTTGTAGGATTACCACTGCAACCATCCTCAAGGCACTGACGCCACCTTTGCTGAGCTGAGTATCGGGGCAACAAGCATCACTCCTTAGAGCACCTCCACTCGTTTGCCCTCCCCACGTCGAAATCCGGGAAAATTTACGTCCGGATTGGACGTAAATTTGGCGTGGGGAGGACTAATTTCCCAGCCGCGATCTCAGGCGAAGACGCCGATCTAAATTTGAAAAACAGAAACTTGACAAAATACGGCAAAAAACGATTGAATTTAGACTAACTTTAATGATATTTACTATATAGAGGGCGAAGTTCATACATAGGGGCCGAATTCGACTATATTTCGAATTTGGCCAGGGGAATACAAGTCTAAATATTAAAACACGGCGCTCTACATGCCGAATGGCGGTAGAACACCGTGTAGTCGCCGCCGGCGCCATCATCGTCGGAGCCGTCGTCGTCGAACTGCGGCGGCGCCGATGCCGCCTGGCTGCTGCCTTGGCCGGCGTCTCCCCACCGGCCATTGGTGCGAGGCGGAGACGGCGATGGCTTGTACCAGTCGTCGTCGGACTCCTCGAGGTCGATGACGGGGACGGTGACGCCGGATGGAGGAGTCGCAGGCCGGCGGTAGCGAGCGATGTCCTCGAGGAGCCTCGCCTGCCGCTCCGCCTCCTCCTTCTCCCACTGCTCCCTCGACCAAGCGCAGGCCTGGTCGAGGGGCATGGCGTTCTCGGCGGGGACGAGGTCCTGGAGGGACCTCGCCATGACGGCCTCGAGGATGGCGGCGTCCTCGGAGCTTTCGGCCTCCTCCACCTTCACCTTCGCCGGCTTGCGCTTCCGCTCGCCGGAGGTGTCGGCTTCGCGCTTGGGCCGGAGCGTCCTTGTGCCGTCGAGGGCTCGCGGATGACGATCCCGCCGCTGCCGCACGCGCGGGTGCTCGGCGGGGAAGACGGTTCCTTTTTCACCGGCACCCAAGATGGCGCCGACCTGGAGATCGACCTCGACGCCGAACCGGACGACGAGGAACTGGCAGCCATGCACCGTGGCTGCCGGTCGCTACCCGGCGGCGGGCTGGCCGATGCCCTCGACGGCGGGGGCATCGTCAGAAGGGGGAAGTTGCCGCCCTCGATGTGCTCGAGGACGGCCTCGAGCGTCCGGCCCGGCACGCTCCGCCACCACTTGCATCCGGCGGTGTTGTTGCGCGGAGGCGGAGGCGGCGGGCCGTCGTACGCGGTGAGCTCCTGCTCCCACCGGCGAAGGAAGTAGGAGTTCCACGCCGTCAGGTTGTCGGGGTGGTAGCGTGGCTCGGCGCGGTCCTGGTCCGACAATGTTAGTCGGACCTCCTCGATGGCGGCTTCGAGGGCGCGTCCCTGGGCGGCGGCGGGATTGGCACGCCGCCCGCACTTAGCCGCCACCCGCCGCCGGGAGGCCTCGTGTCCGGCGGGCAGGGGTACCCCGCCTGGTGGAGGAGGTGTCCCTCCCACGCGTGGAGCGACCGGCGGGGGAAGTCGTTGTTGGCCGCACCGTCTTCGTCGTTGAACGCCATGGATCTCGTCGAGGGTCGAGGGAAGGAAGAGGAAGAGGAAGAGGAAGAGGAAGGGTGGTGCGACGCGTCGCGGCGAGCGGGGTGTTTAGGCGGCGCTGGAGCCGGCGATTTAATGCCGCGTGGATGCTAAGCGTCCGCGGCGAGCTGACCGGCGGCAGCCTTTACTGCACGCGGAAGACGATGCGTCTGTCGCTGACCGGCCGGGTCCATCTCTCGCGCGGAAGCCGAAGCGAAAGCGCGGGAGAGAAATCTCGGCGTTTCCCGCGCTTTTGCTTCGTCTGGAGTCCCCGAGCGCGCCTCGGGGGACTGGGGATGGCATGGGCTTGCCGGATGTATTTAGGCCCAAATCCGGAGAAAAACGAGGAATCGGGGGCGCGACTGGACCGAAATTCACCGTCCGGATGAGAAAAACGGCGCTCGGGGGCCAAGTCGGGGAGACGAGTGGGGATGCTCTTAGGGAGACATGTCCTGCTGCTGCCGAGCGACGTGCTTGTTGCCATCTACTCCTGTTATCACCGGAATTTGACCAAGTCAGAGGTGGGCCGCGATCAAAGATGGATGTGAAGAAATATATAGAAGAAGTATGTGGATCGGCCTTTTATACCAAGTTGGGCTTAATTGCCCGTGTATCTGTAACATATTAGATCGTATTTTAGTTTAGAGATAGAGTTTTATTCGTGCACGGTTTGGTGCACGCCCGCATTAGAGAGTCCGCTGGACTATAAATATGTACCTAGGGTTTATGGAATAAACAACAACTCACGTTCAACCCCAAAAACAAACCAATCTCGGCGCATCGCCAACTCCTTCATCTCGAGGGTTTCTATCGGTAAGCGACATGCTGCCTAGATCGCATCTTGCGATCTAGGCAGCACAAGCCCCACGTTGTTCATGCGTTGCTCGTATCGAAGCGTTTTTGATGGCGAGCAACGTAGTTATCTTTAGATGTGTTAGGGTTAGCATTGTTCTTCGTTTAAGCATGCTTACGTAGTGCAACCCTAGCATATCTAGCCGTCCTCACGCCTATCTCAGGTGTGGGGGCGGCACCCCGCTTGATCATTATTTAGTAGATCTGATCCGTTACGATTGCTCCTTGTTCTACAAGGATTAGTTTAATATCTGCAATAGTTTGGCCTTACAATGGGGGGAGGATCCAGTGGCACGTAGGGTGGCGTTCGCAAGTCCTAAACGGGATGTTCCTAGGATCAACTTCATGTTGGTTTTTTGGCCTTGTTTAGGATCGGCTTACGAGCACTGTGCGTGGCCGCAAGGCCCAACTTGGAGTAGGATGATCCGGTTATGCGGTGAAAACCCTAAATCGTCGTAGATCTCATTAGCTTCATCTTGATCAAGCAGGACCACCAAGTATTCGTGCACCCCGTACGGATCATGGGTGGATCGGCTCTTTGAGCCGATTCACAGGATAACCTGAGAGCCGATCGAGGCTCGTATCTAACGTTTACATGTATGCCCTGCAGGAAACTAAGCGAGGCAACCTCATCACCTTCCTGACCAGGTATAGGTCAGGTGGCACGCCCTTGCACCTCGCAACGCCGCGTGTGACCAGAAGAGCATTGCGGGCCGTCGCTCGGAGGGGTCTCAGCCAGCCGCAGCTCTAGGCTCCCCCCGGCTCTACAGTGTTGACAAGGCCGCTGCCCGCCGGTGGGTTTTGGCAGTCAACACATTCTGGCACGCCCGGTGGGACATCGGCTGATGCGCAAAACAAACAAGCAAAGGAAAGCCGATGGCGAGACTTCGGCTGATGCGAACGCATTACTCGTCCTCCCGACGCGAGCCTAGTGCCCCGCATTTACACGAGGGGAACTACGATACCTTCATGAGAGGGCTTTGATCCAACGAGCCGGCTGAGATTATGTTCACCACATGGTTGCTTGGGTCCAGCGGCGATCTAACGGACAGCAGCCACGTCGACTACACGAATCCCAACGGGGCTGACTTGCGAGTACAGCGCCTGGGCGTAACGCAAAGCCGATATCTGTAGTTACCAGACAGATTCGGCTCGAGGGGGCATATGGTCACCACACCAGACAGATGGTAAATGATAGCCGGTGGAAAATCGGCCAATAAAAAACAAGAAGGAGAGAAGCAAAACGTTGTAAACGTAGCGATTAACACATCAAGGCCCTACCGAGAAGCAGAATCATTTGTCTATGAAAGCCCTACTGGAGAAACACACCGAGGGCGATGATAGCATCAACACGGATGCGTTCCGCCTCGGCGATCTCAGCCTCGTCATCTGCGTCTTTGCCCGTCACCGGCTGATTGCTCGGGGAACGGATTTCAGCCGGATCGGTCTTCGGATCGGGCTGTGAGACCTTTGCTTCTTCTTCAGAGCGGGCAACAAGGGCCTCCTTATCTTGGATGAGCTGTTTGGTCACCCTTACCCTCTCTTCGAGGTCCTCCAACTCCTTGTGCAAGGTCTCGAGTTCGGTACGGGTGGCAGAAGTATCCGTCTTGGCGTCCAGAGCAGCCTTCTTCTCATTGAGCCGTCGGCACTTCTCGGCAATATCGGCTCTCAGCGGAAGTTGGGAGTGGCGAAGAGTAATCCTTTGGCGAGCTGATTGAATCCGTGACTTAAAGACCGACAGGGTGACGGCGGGCCAAAGCTTCACTTGCAGGGTCATAGGGAGATGAGAATGGATATCCGCGAGGATGCCTTTGACTTCTTCGGAATTCTCAATCAGAGCCTCAATAGAGGTAGAGAGCAAGTCCTTGAGGCGCTGGAGCTGGCCACGGACCGTGCTGATGTCTGGCTCCCCACTTGCCTTGGAAGGGGTGGGATCGATGGATGCTGGGTCGAACGTAAGCAAGCTCGAGAGATCACAACCCTGATAAGGCAAACACAGTGAGTTTAGCAGGTGACAAGGAACTGATAGAGCCAAAAGGGGGAGACATACCTCTCCCAAGGGGGAAGGAGCGGCCGGCGCGAGTAACGATCGGCTTTTCACGGGGACTCGGTTGGATCAACCGCTCGTGCAGCCGCGGGCGTCGGGGCAGCTAGATCCGGGGTAGCGGACGGCCTCTCGTACCTCCTCAACATCCCCGCTAGAAGTTTCGGCGACCTACAAGAGGAAGTGATTAGCCGATCCAAGTGATAACGGGACAACATGAGAGCATGACCACGAAGATAATTACATTTGAGACCTCCCGGCTTGATGGAGAGGTTGGTGGGTTCTTGCGAGCCCTCTTAACGCAGCGATGCTTCGTACGTAACCCTGATCTGGTCGGGGCCTGAGGAGTAGGGGTTCCGGTGATCGACCTTTTCTTGGAAGCCGGCGCTGGCGAAGCCGTCTGACTCCGGGTAGTGGACCTCTCGGAATCACCTGAGCTCGATTCTCCCTGGCTGGTTTCTTCGGCTCCACTGGAGGATCCATCAGTGGAGGCCTGTAGGAAAGGATGCAAGTGCGTTATGAACAAATTCTTTGGGAAAAAATGGACAAGCGCCTGCAGGGTCTAAACCAACTTACACGCAAGCTTTCCTGGGCCGGAGCTTTACGCTTCAGGGTTTTCCTGACCGCTACCTTCCTCACCGCCGTCCTCGCCTGAGTCGAGGCTCGGGGGGCAACGAGCCCCGAAGACGCTTTGCTCTTGGAAGCCGATTTCGGTGAAATCGGTTGACCCCGCATTATAACTTTCTTCGGGGAGGCGAACTCGCGCGAAGAGAACCACTCGGTGCCGGAGGAAGAAAGACGAAGGGGAGCCGTCGGCTTGTGTAGGGGCGGGGCCATCTTGTTGCTGCCAAGAGAAGAGAGTCAGTTCACGGGCAATCACCATAAGGCAGTTACAAGAAATACTTAAGTGACGGTACCTGGTCGGCAGGGGGATCATATTCGGCGTCAAGCTCCTTCGAGCTGCGGTCCTAGTGCCCTCCTGAAGACATGGGTCTTCCACATGGACCACCAAGTTTCAAAGCCATCGGTGGTAAAGGAGAAACGGAGGTCGTGGGGGATTGGTATGGCCAGAGCGTCAAAGAAGGTGTAGCACCTTTGGGCGGTGAGGATGTCAGGCAGTTCAGCTCTACTTGCTGTCAGGTGGTGTAGGAAGAAGTGTGGGGGCACCTGTCCGAGACCAAGCTGCCGAGCCGCTACTACTGGTTGATAACACTCATAACCGGGCTTGATGATCCGGTTCGAGGTGCTCATGCCAACAGGGAGAAAGCAAGGACGAATCATGAGGGAGTACAAGTGCTGTGTGTCGGCGTCATCGGCAAGGTCGTCCAATCGGAAAGAAACGGGGTTTTCAAAGTTCACCGATTCAGTATAAGGGTGGAACAGGGGGTTGTCTAAACCCTGGAAGAAAATCTTAAACCACCCTCGTTGCTTCCTTGGGGATCAATCGCTACCGGGAGACCATACGGAGGCTTGGCCGTAGCTGGTACACCGAATTTCCTTGCCATTTTCATCCGGAAAGGTGCGGTTGGTCGGCGATGGGAAGTCCGGGATTTGGCTTTGGAAGTATAGTTGGGCCCACAGTTGGATGAACCACCAGGGGCCGCCAGTTTTAATTGTCTTGCGAGTGAACAGTTTGACGGACATCGGTTGAAGGGATCGATAAATCTCTCCAAGGAATAGCTTGCCTGGACCAAGTTGGGTGCCTTTAGCGAGTTCATAGGCCGGGGAGAGGTAATTCTTGGTAGGAGCAAGTGACGGACCACGGAAAATGAAGTGCTCCAACCAGAAATTCAAGAAGAGCTGTGTGCTCCCTCTCTGTCACCGGGCCTTTGGTTTTCATATAACGATTAAGATAGGCACCCCAGCTGGTACACTCTTTTTTGGAGGAGAGAGTAAAGGGGACCTTTGGCAGCTTGAATGCAGAAGGGCTGGGAGATGCAATGTCTAGCCCTGTGATCATGGCCACATCCAGCAGGGTCGGAGTCATAGGACCATGACCAAACATGAAACAGTTCAGTGCGTCAGACCAGAAGTAGCCGATGGTTTTCAAGATGTTCTCATTCTTCTCAAGAGAAGACAGCGATAATGACAGGGCATCGGCTATTCCTATGGTTTCCCAAGTGGCATAGTGAGACTTTGATACCCTACTGTACCATGCCACCCAACCTTCAGGGGGATTGGGCCAGGCTCGCAGGCAGTCGGCCCAGGAAGTCAGATCTAGGTTTTGGCTCACAAAGGGGATTCTGTTAGCTTCGCATGAGATCAACAGGGCAGGGCTCTCGGAAGAACGAGGGCCGAGGCACATCGAATTTGCGAGAGAAGGATGTGGCAGAAGAATGTCTGAAACCTAGATTAATGGCGGAACAAGGTATTAATTCAAGTGTTTGCATTAATCCCGTGTCAAAACCAAACGGCAAGAGGAGGTTGAGGATTACCTTCAGTCCGGAGACCGTGGTGTCAGTGTTAGCTGATTCCGCCATGGGATGCGTTGAAGAGATTGGAAGCCGCGCGGTCGAGATCTGTGAAGGGGGTGTTGGATTGGAACTGCTCAGGCGGCGATTTGGGGATCTGACTCTGTCTTTGCAGATAGAGGTCGCGAGTTACCGTTTGGAGGATGGCTAGCTCAACGTTGCCCGGTGTGTTTATAAGAGAGACTGATGCGGCGCCATCGGTTTCCCTTTTTTTTTTAAAAAAAGGAGGTCGTCTGATTTCGACTATCGGCAGAGCAGTTGGCTGGGAACGCTTCTTCAGTATTAAAAGAGGGTTTTTTTAGTAAAGAGCCGATTTGCTCAAGGAGAGCCGATTGTTTGCATACCACTGATGCCATGTTACTAATCTTCGCTGCCTTCGTTATCGGCATCATGGCTCCTTACTGTAAAATATGAAGAGACAAGAGGTACTGCAACGGTGATGCCACGACATGACCCGACGAGAGAAGAGCATGATGATTTTGGAAATAATATTTCCAAAACCAGGGGGGCATGTGTTATCACCGGAATTTGACCAAGTCAGAGGTGGGCCGCGATCAAAGATGGATGTGAAGAAATATATAGAAGAAGTATGTGGATCGGCCTTTTATACCAAGTTGGGCTTAATTGCCCGTGTATCTGTAACATATTAGATCGTATTTTAGTTTAGAGATAGAGTTTTATTCGTGCACGGTTTGGTGCACGCCCGCATTAGAGAGTCCGCCTGGACTATAAATATGTACCTAGGGTTTATGGAATAAACAACAACTCACGTTCAACCCCAAAAACAAACCAATCTCGGCGCATCGCCAACTCCTTCATCTCGAGGGTTTCTATCAGGTAAGCGACATGCTGCCTAGATCGCATCTTGCGATCTAGGCAGCACAAGCCCCACGTTGTTCATGCGTTGCTCGTACTGAAGCGTTTTTGATGGCGAGCAACGTAGTTATCTTTAGATGTGTTAGGGTTAGCATTGTTCTTCGTTTAAGCATGCTTACGTAGTGCAACCCTAGCATATCTAGCCGTCCTCACGCCTATCTCAGGTGTGGGGGCGGCACCCCGCTTGATCATTATTTAGTAGATCCGATCCGTTACGATTGCTCCTTGTTCTACAAGGATTAGTTTAATATCCGCAATAGTTTGGCCTTACAATGGGGGGAGGATCCAAGTGGCACGTAGGGTGGCGTTCGCAAGTCCTAAACGGGATGTTCCTAGGATCAACTTCATGTTGGTTTTTTGGCCTTGTTTAGGATCGGCTTACGAGCACCGTGCGTGGCCGCAAGGCCCAACTCGGAGTAGGATGATCCGGTTATGCGGTGAAAACCCTAAATCGTCGTAGATCTCATTAGCTTCATCTTGATCAAGCAGGACCACCAAGTATTCGTGCACCCCGTACGGATCATGGGTGGATCGGCTCTTTGAGCCGATTCACGGGATAACCCGAGAGCCGATCGAGGCTCGTATTTAACGTTTACATGTATGCCCTGCGCAGAAACTAAGCGAGGCAACCTCATCACCTTCCCGACCAGGTATAGGTCAGGTGGCACGCCCTTGCACTTCGCAACGCCGCGTGTGACCGGGAAGAGCATTGCGGGCCGTCGCTCGGAGGGGTCTCAGCCAGCCGCAGCTCTAGGCTCCCCCCGGCTCTACAGTGTTGACAAGGCCGCTGCCCGCCGGTGGGTTTTGGCAGTCAACAACTCCTCCATGACACAATGCACTGCCCCTTCTCTGGTCATCCTCTACAATCATAACCCCGTTGTTAGATAGTAGGTCTGCCGAACTGTCACTGGGTGTCATAGGTTATCACAATCACAAATACTAAGTTAAATCATGGTTCTATCGTCTCATCACATAGTCGTATTCATAATTATAAAAGTAATACTTTATTTTTAGATGCACGAATCATATGAATAATACTGTGTAAGTAATTTTATAAAAATAATTAAAATGGCACGAGGAAGTGATGAATTTTCCTGGTTGACGCCAAGATTAATTATATAGGCAAAGACATCGATATGTGATAACTCCAAATTCTGAAAATAGCATCATCGTTCGGTAGGAACAATGTTTAAAAATTTGGCAAAGAAGCTATTATGGAGAAGATATAATATGCACTCGTTCTAAGCATAACTTAACCCGGATAATTTATGATTAGTGATTTATAATGATTTCTTTAGAATATGTTACACTGTAGAGTGGATTTACAAACAAGGTTATTATTAGTTGAGCATAAACATGCAAGTCAAATTACATTGACATTACTACACATGGTTGCCTTTATAGTTGTTAATATCCTTATTATATCAAGGAAGGGTGATTAATTTTGTTGATATGATAGTAACAATTTAGGGTTCATATTCATCTTCTACTACTTGATCATATAGTGGTTATGAAAGATGAAGACATGGCATTAATGATTTAGCTTGCATGTAAAGTTTCATTTGTTTGGTGGGGATTCTAAAATAATTACTTTAGGGTTTATTATATGTTCTCAACTATTAGGAAATAATAGCTATTAAGGTTGAAGACATGAAGTGAATAATTTATTTTGCATGTAGGACTTGTAAACATTTAGTATAAGTTGAACATGTACTTTGTTTACTTAGTGAAGTCCTAAATTAATTATTAAGTTATAACTATTTTTTATTATTTTGTAATGCTTAAATTATAGTTTCAAGTGGTTGTAAAATTTAATAAGGGGTTTCTTTCGGGAGTGGTGTTTTGGAACATGGGAGCATATGCTCCCTCTATTTTGAAATGCATCTTACACATATTTTGAATTTCAAAAAAATTGAAACCAAAAATTCGCATGTAAATCTTCTCGTGCTACACGCTTACAAAGTTGTTTCATAAAAAATCGACTTATCATGTGACGTGTGTAAAAAAGACAAAACTCAGTGCTAAAAATAATGCTTTTCACAAGATAAGTTTTCTCTTTTTTATATAGACCACACAAAATATTGGTTTTTCGTGAAACTTGACGAACAAACATATATTATGAAGATGTACATGTAAAAAAAATTGTTAAATTTTTTCGACATTTCGAAATATGATTTTTTGGTAGAGGGTGCATACGCACATGGGAGCCGAATTGAATTTCCGGTTTCTTATGATTAAATATAACTTCAGAGAATATATAATAAAAACATTAATTTCATAGTTGATGTTAAATATTATTTTTAAGATTTTGCTTTATGGAGCAAACTTGGGCTAGGCGATGCTAGTTTAGAGGTAGCCATGGCACGGTCAATTCCGACCAGGTGCCCATGGTCGAAACAAAGAAGAGGAAGGGGCGAAATGAGGAGCGTCCAAGAGTAGGAAAAAAAAGAAGATTTATCCGTCACCGCTAGCACCTCCACTCCCCTACTACCACCACCGCCCTCGGTCTAAACATTGTCTTCTTCACCCGCCGCCAGCGCTTCCACGATGCCTTGCCCAGAGCTCTTCCTCCGATGGTCCACCATCTCCCCCGACATCCCGACTAAGCTTCCACCGCAACATAATTTTATTCTTCATCGTCGGTGAGCTCCATATCAAACTAGTGTCTGCGGCTCGAGCCTAAACTATTCGAAAGAGACAATTTTTGTGTTTAAAATGCGTCGGACCACTGATGATAACCTTAGCCGCCGTAACCTCATCACCTCAGCGTGTGCTAGCATTGGTGCCACACCCCTCGCAGCAGCGGCAATACGTGCTCCGTCGAAGGTGCCCCGAGGCTTCCCTCGGCATCCGTGCTCCTCGACACGTGGCCGATGTCTAGATCTGGCACGACGTTCCATATGGGGATCTCCCTTTGCGAGGAACACATGTCAAGATGAAGACCCGTCGTTCGGCTGGAGTCGGGATTTTCCTACCAGCGGGGGCGAGGAGAGGAGGGACTAGCGATGCGGCTGTTAGGGTTTCACGTGAGCTGATACGCGGACGTTTCCTTGTCTGGAACTTAAGTTCCTCCATGTAATCTGTCTTCAAATAATCACATCCTCAGTGACGATCTCACCGCCGTTCTCAAAGTTTATTTTTATTGCACTGCTTGCACATAGCCTGGTTGCAGTAACGAGCTCCCCGACGCGACTCGCGGTAAACGACGCAAGGATGCCAGCTGGCCCACGTAGTCGGCACCGTACGTGTGGGTGCACCGAGCAGCGAGCCTACCTGCGTAAACTGTGAAGGCAGTACAGATTTGCCCTGTTGAGGCATGTGGCGGGGGGCATCAACGCTCGAGTGAGCGCCTCGCGTGCCGCTGGACTGAAATCGATTCCTGGTGCCCGTGTCTGCTGCATGCCTCGTACTGTACGATCCGTGTGCGAAAGCCGGACCAGTGGCCGGCCGTCCAGGCACAGGCAGGATCCGATGTTGCTGACTGGACTAGTTTACGCGCCGATCCGTTCGAGCCCCTATGCGACGGGGATACAATTCGCCAAGCTGATTACTGCCGGTTTACCGGTGCTGCTGATCTGATGCATATGCTGTCCTTGTATACGGTATACCATCGTGCAAAGTTCAGGAATGGGAAGTGTTCAGAAAATACATAGTAGCTGGGGAACGAGAAAGTTAGTTTGATCCATCGCGATCGCGCAGCGCCGAACCTTTCCCCGCTTCTGGTTGTCACGGCATCTCCAGAAAAAGATAGTCAATAATGGCTCCAGCTAATTCCGTAGCCCGTAGGGTCTCTGCCCGGACTTGGGCGGTGCCGGTGAGCTTTCCAGGGCTGGACGGTGAAAAGAAAAAGGCCGACACGCCACCGACATTTGCCTAAGATAGCTTCGTCAAAGCGAGAAAAGATGGAGGAAAAGAACAGCCAGTTCGATCGATCTGATTACGAGCGCTGCACACATCGGGGGCGGCAGTTTAATCAGCCTGGTTTTGATGATGATAACATATCCTGCCGAACCAAATCCACTCACGGAAGGAAGCAAACCCCTCCTGCTTCACTAGGCTCCGGTGGACCTGTAGGTGTGCTTCGACCCCACATGTCAACGTCGAGGTCTCTGGATCTCTCTTCGTCGTCCTCGTCACGCGCCTCGGTGGCCGGTTCAATCACTCGCTCTCCCCCGACGTGCGGCCCATTGCCAACTTGATGCAATGATGCTTGATTTAGTAACGAAATCTACCACGAACTCTCCTCCTCCTGATCCTCATCAGCACCCGAAAGAAAGAAATCGATGTTAAGGCTATCTTATTATACCCCGACGAATCGTGTCTGGACAAAATGCTTTACGCCACTATTCAAAAATGGATTGAATACTTGATCAATCGGTTAAATAATCTCAATAATGGGTTATGGGAGAGTGACGTTACGTGGACAGGCGTCCAGTCGGCAATGTAACCGGAGAAAACGCCAGGAAGAATGGGGGAGAGGGCACGCCGACCCGTCGCAGCCGGCCACGCCTCGGTGAGCGCTACTGCCTACCATTCCACATGGCGCCGCCGACCTCTCCCGATGTAATAGTACGCTGCGTCCACCGCGCGTTCTCGTCAGTCGACGCACCGCCATCCACGTCGGACGGACCGCCCCACGCACGGCACCGACACGCGTCGCGGCGCCACTGGGCAGGCTGGCTCACGCGCATCTGGCCGACACGCTGTCGCTCGCGACGTGGAACCCCTCCTTCCTGTTTCTTTTCTCCTCTTTCTTCTGCGTCGATTGCTTGTGTCGACACAGCTACAGATGTGTGTGTATATCTTTCGGCAGCGCTTCTCCATCTCCCTTGAGACGCCCTTGAGACGCCTATATATACCGGCTCCAGCCCGGATACCTTCATCATTCATTCACAAAGCAAACCCCACAAGCAAAGAACCAGTACTCTCGCTGATCTCTCGTTTTCTTTAGCTCTCACAAGCTTTTAGCTGCACCACCGACCGATCGAGATCATGGAGGACGAGAGGAACACCCAGCCCCAGCAGACCGGCGAGGCCGATCAGGTGGAGGTCACGGACAGGGGCTTCTTCAACCACCTCATCGGCAAGAAGGAGGAGAAAGTCGAGCAACAGAAGCACGACGAGGCGGAGCTCTCCGCCGGCATGGAGAAGGTCTCCGTGGAAGAGCCCGCCGAGGCCAAGCACGAGGAGCACTACGACGCCGAGAAGCACGAGAGCCTCCTCACCAAGCTGCAGAGGTCCAGCTCCAGCTCAAGCTCGGTACGTGTAATAAACCACTAAATTAAATCTAAATCATCATCGTCATCCATCTCAGTATTCACACTTTCTATAATCTTTGGCAAGATTATTACGTATGCTGACCTCGTATTCATGCACAGTCGAGCGACGAGGAGGAGGAGGAGGAGGTGATCGACGACAACGGCGAGGTGATCAAGAGGAAGAAGAAGAAGGGCCTCAAGGAGAAGCTCAAGGAGAAGCTGCCCGGCCACAAGGACGCCACCGCCGCCGAGGGCCAGCACGCGACGGGCCTGCCCGCGCCCGCGCCCCCCGCGGCTCTGCAGACCCACCACGACACCGCCGTCCCCGTCGAGAAGGTCGAGACGGAGGCGGTGCCCGAGGAGGAGAAGAAGGGCTTCCTCGAGAAGATCAAGGAGAAGCTCCCCGGCGCCCACAAGAAGCCGGAGGACGCTGCCGTCGCGCCGGCGGTCACGCACGATGCCCCGGCACCGGTGCACGCGCCGGCGCCGGCCGCGGAGGAGGCGGTGAGCAGCCCTGATGGGAAGGAGAAGAAGGGCCTCCTGGGCAAGATCATGGACAAGATTCCGGGGTACCACAAGACCCCTGCAGCTGGGGAGGAGGACAAGGCCGCTGCACCCGCAGCCGACCACAAGACCAGCGCTTAATCGCGAGACTCCATCAGCAAGACCGGACCTTGATTCAGTGTTGGCGTGTGTTTTGTTCTGTTTTTGCGTTTTTAAGTTCGTGTCCTGGTGGTGGGAGGGGGTTGGTCGTCTTTGATTTGAAGGTCGCTACGTGTGTTTAGTTCAGGGTTCACACACGGGCTTCAGTTTGGTTCAGAGTCAGGCTCTGGGTGTCAAGTTTGTCTACGTGTATGTGTATTGGTTTATTACTGGGCATTATGCCTCGGCATTAAAGATTTCCGCCCAGTACATGCTGTTGCATTTCTCCAATTACATATATTGTTCCGTGTATTCCATGTAAATTGTCGTTTAAAAGGTGCTCCCTAGATTCAGTGCTCCTCTCATTTTCTAAATAAAAAACAAAAACCATCTAGCTTACAAAAAAAAATCTGTCAGTATTCAAATGTTGCATCCTACAAGCATGCAAAATCCTATCCCTGGACTATTTAATTTCTAAGTTACAGAAAAATGAAAAAATCTGCCAATCTTTAGAGTTCTCAAAATATGGACAATCACTACACTCGGGTACATACCTTTTATTTTCGGGTAGCCAGGAATACAAAAGAAATCAATTTTAGAATTTGAACTTTGTTCATTGGCTACATCTGAAGAAATTAAGATCTGTAAACTTATAAATATAACTTTCAAAAAAATAGTAAAGAGAGAGTTTTTACGGTACCCTATACTGCATGTTGTAGTAAAGAATATCTCACCCTTGATTTGCTGAGGGTATGATAGACAATTCCATCTTTCCTAATTAGTCAGGAAAAAAACTTAAGGCGAGTATGATGGGACAAGTTCCCAGGTCGTATCTCCTTAGCCCGTCTCTACTCACGCCGCCGCCGCATCTTGCCGCCACCGTCAGCCAAGTCGCCCGCTCGTCTAACTTGCCGCAGCGTCGCCATCGTGTTCAACTCAGGTCGTCGCCACAGCCAGATTGCCCGATCGTCGAGCTTGCCACACCGTCGCCGCATGCGCGCTCCCGCCATCACCCGCTCATCGACTACGCCGCAGCCTCTCCGCGTCCTGATCCAGGAAACCTCGGTGTAAGTAAATACAAACTCAGAGATGAAGTTAGACTATATCAACAAGCTTTTTACTACCTCCATCCTAGAGCTTAAGGCTTTTTTTTTTTTTGAAAAGTCGGACCAAGTAAGCTTGACCAAACTTTTAGAACAATCTATCATCAAATATAATATTTTGTAGATACTATACGAAAATATATTTTATTATCTATTTAATGATATAAATTTTGTATTTTGCATGTTAATTTTTTGGTAAAAGTTTAATCAAACTTGGTATAGTTTGACTTTTGAAAAATAATATAATTCTTAAGCTTTAGGATGGAGTTAGTAGTTAAGATTAGAAATTCGATGTCTATTTCATAAAAAATTCCACCTGCACCAATCTCAATCCCCTGTAGATTCAATGGCTAGTTTCACCTTTTGTAAACCTCTGTAATAGTCTTTATTTATTTTCTCGTTGCATAGATGATGTTAGCAGATTTATAAACTGAATGTATAGGTTGATTGAGTCGTTGTGCAGATCCATCGTGAGTTAGACAGCATGTGGCAAACCATGTGAATAGTTTTCTTCTTTTCTTTCTGTCCATATGCTGATACTAGCACTTGAAACTGAATGTATATGGTGATTTGTAATGTGTTGCATATACTTTATGTCAAGTCAGAATCATTGTTAAATTGAGTATGGACTAAGTAGTTCAGTTTAGAAGGATAATCCTGAAGCAAATTATTCAAGCACTGAATGGTAGTGATATTGCATTATTCGTACTGAAACATGTTAGTTTTATTACTACCAGACTTGTAATAATATAGCTTTGATGCATAACGTCATGGAGGGCATGGAGGACAATGAAGTGCACGATATGGTCGTTAATTAAACTTTTAGTAGCGAGGAAGGTTACAAGTACTACAATGCATATGCTAAGTTCACAGCTTTATTGCTCTGGCTCCGCCACTGCCCTGCAGCTGGGGAGGACGACAAGGCCGCTGCACCCGCAGCCGACCACAAGACCAGCGCTTAATCTCCCATCAGCAAGACCGGACCTATTCCTTCAATGTTTGCGTGTGTTTTCTTTTGCTTTGCGTTGTAAGTTCGTGTCGATTGTCTTTGAAGGTCCGGAGCCCGCCATGTGATGGAAGTTTGTGTTTAGTTCAGGGTCGGGCTCTTGGTGTGTTAAGTCTGTCCACGTATGTGGTCATGCGTATTGTTTATTGCTGGGCAATATGCCTCAAAATTAAAATATTTCCGCCTTGCATATGTTGCTGCATTTTCTTGAATCGAATATATTGTTTCATTGTACATGTGAATGGTGGACGGTACATTGTAATGCGTTACATTCGTTCTCGTGTGTGGAATGTGTTTGCAGGAGTGAAACAGCATTTCAGGACATAGGGGCGACTCATTTTATTGTCCGCGAGCCTTCGTTTGCATCGCCTCGCGGACGCGAAATGACCGTTTTTATCCGCGCGTTCGTTTGCGTCTGGGGGTGGCTCCAGCGGAGCGACGCATTTTTTTTGTACTTTTTTTTCATCTTCTTCATTTAAACATAGTTCAAAACATTAACATATTAGAACATGGTTTACACAAATTAATACATAATTTGAACCATGGCTAGCACAAATAAAAACATTGTAAAAAAACCAGTTATGTTAATTCCGTATATTAGCTGCTGAGAAAGAATATTCTCAGGCACTCCCAGTCACCCAAACTGGAAAATCTAGCTGGTGACGGTACCCCTGTTGGTTCTTTCGAGGAAGAACAACCAAAATCTTCACTACTGGCTTCAACTGGCCCGTAGCCATATTCGCTGCAAAGAAAGAACACTCTAAGTTCTAACTATCGGTGTCCGAGCCGGATTCGCCGGTGTGGTAGTGCATGCGGCACGTTGTGTCGTCGAACACCTTGACTATCATCTCGCCGTCCCCCTCGTAGAGGAAGGTGAGCTGGCAGCCGGGCTCGAGCGCGAGGTCGCGCGCGAACTTGTCCCACCCCGTGTGCAGGTACATATTGCCATGCCCGTCGAATAATACCTCGACAGTCCACCGGCAGAAGTTGCAGCTGGCCTCCCGCAGCTGCAAGTGCGCCGGCTCGACGCCATCGACGAACTTATCCGGGAGCCGCTTGATGCCGAGTGGCTCGTCGTCGATGCGGAGGAGGAACTCGAAGCAGCGGTCCTCCTGCGAAGACGAGGAGGGTGCAGGCGACAGCGACCGTGGGGCCGTAGCTACTCCACCACGGCGGCCCTTGCCCCGGCCCCGGCCCCGGGGGCGCCAAGACCCGCAGCCTCGACCGCCTCGCAGGCCACCAGGACCCGCCATGGACTTCCTCGCGGGCTTGGCTGCGTCGCAGGAAAAGCTAGGCGGCGCTACGGTGGAGCTTGTGGCGGCTAGAATTTGTTTGGAGGAGTGGATGAGGAAGAAGAACGCGCCCCCTCTTTATATAGGCCGGAGGCAGGAGACGGCCGCGGGACGCGTTGGCGGAGGTGGGCGGTGGCCGCTCGGCAGCCGAGGCATCGCCATTAACATGGCGCAGACTGCTGATGCGATGCCTCGACGCCAGTCGTTGGCGCGCCTGAGAAGACGCATCGACGCAGGGTCGCTGCCAGGCGGGCCCGACGAAACGTCCGTCAGACGCGAGCGGACACTTCGCGCGTCCACGCGGCGTCCGCAGAGACGCATCTGAGGCGCATATTTGGGCCAGGTTTGCATCGCCGCGGACGGCCCGGTCACTTTGTGTCGCCCCGTTGGAGATGCCCTCACGAGAAGAAAAAGTCGCCCGCTCCCGTCCTTGTGTGGCTGAGCCGAGCTGCACCGGGGGGCCTCAGATCCGGCGAGCGACCGGCCTCCCCCGCCCTCGCCGCCACCGGTGGGCGTCGTCGGGGAAAACCCTGGCGGCGCGGTGGCGGCAGGGCGCCCTCCGGTGCGCGAGATCTGGGCGGCCTGGCTCCGGCGTCCTTCTCCGGCGGTTGCGGCTGGCGGCGGCGGAAGGGGAGGCGCGGCTGCTACGCGCGGTGGCTGCTACGTGTTCTGCCTATTCCGGTGGCTTCCTCCCTAGAGGTTGGTGGTTGGGATCCGGGCGGCGGCCCGCGGTGGTTTTTGGCGGTGGCGGCCGGCGTGGCCGCGTCGGGCGACGCATCGGGCGGTGTTGGAGGTCCTGCTGCTGCCCTCTATCTTCTCCCAAGCCGGCATGCCTAGGAGGATCCCTTGAAGACCAGGCTGCGCTCGATCTAGAGCGGCATGTCTCTCTAGGCTGGCGTTTGGGAGGGATGTTGTGTGGTGCTCCTGCCAGCATGGTGCTGGGCGGAGCTGTCGTCTCTGTTGTTGTTTCCCTCCATGTGGTGTGACGCTTCCGGTTCGGGTCGACGAGTTCCCCAATTCTGGCAGTTCGGTGGTGGTCGACGTTCGGCCATCTTCGCGGCAGTATATGCTGGCCACCTGCTGGTCGGTGTTGTGGCTGCGAGGATCGCCTCCTCTTTACTAAGCCATCAACATGCAGCGGATCGCAACTGGGGTTGGTGGGTGCCGTGGTTTCGCAGTGGCGGCCATGGTGGTGACGCGCTCCCCACACGGGGGGTCGTCGTGGCTGGGTGTTGAGCCCCTCTGTCTTGCCATCAGTGGGAGAGGACGCTGCTCCTGTCTGTACCGGTGTGCCCCATGGTGATGCAGATGGCGGCCATGGGTGCGGTCGATCTCCTCTCCGATGCAAGGTGAGCCGTGGTAGTGGTGGTGGTGGCTTCTTCTTGCCGGTTGCTGGGCTCCGGTGTCGGGTCCTTGTCGGAGCTCTTCGGCGTGTCGAGGGTGCTCCATGTGCGAATGCTCAATGGGCGTGTATGTGCTTTGTGATGCCCTTCGACTCCAGCTAGTGGCACACACGCGTCGTGGCGTCGTCTCGACCATGTATGACCATTCGGCCACACCCTCGACACAGGTGGTGTCGATACGTAGTGTGGTCTCGGATGCACGTGGCCCTTCGATTACGTCGATGGTGCAGTGTCGTTGATGGGTCTCGGCGGACCAAAGCCGTTCGATTACTCCAGTGGAGCCTCGAGTTGGGTTGTCCCTCTGGTGTGTCCTCGGGACTCTTACTTGTGATTGTTGTGCTTGGGTCGCGATGAGTATTCTCATCGGCCAACTGCCCCCGTTTTGTGGGGTGGTCACTTTTTTCTCCTCGGTCTTGTGTGTTGTCGGTGTGTGTTTTTCTTCTTCTTCTTCTCCGTGTACTCTGGTCCATTTGAACCTATGTTGTAGAGGCTGAAAAGCTTCATAGGCAACTTGACTAAATATATGTTCAAGCTAGTTCACGCCCGCCGTAGTTACAGTAAAAAAAAGAATGTGTTTGCAGCCCTTTATTCCCCTTTCACATGCCTATAGCTAGCGCTGTAAATTGTACCAATAATTTTGCTCCAAATCCACGTCTGTTTCTGAAAATATGGTATGCAAGGATGAGGTTCCCAAAACTTCAATACATATTTCTTTCTCGGTCTGCCCTATGCCTCACTTTATCCCCTTTAAGAATACAACTTCTATAAATCAATCGAAAAAAGCACGTTATTACCATAGCTTACCATCATCTGATATAACTATCATAAAGATATTTTCAAGTACCAAAAATACAGTAAATATCAAAATGTTTGTGTTTTTGCTAGTAGCATACCAATGTGTAGGTTGTGGGTGTTGGAAGTATACCCTAGAGGCAATCACATGAGCCTCCTTTACTATAGGATTAGCTACCTTTTATATGTTTCAGATGATGATATTTTCAGAGTGTTTTCATAGGTTTTAGATTGTCCATGAACATCATCAGTGATGTGTATCATCGTGTATGCGATTAACTATATACTATATATATGGTGTTTGTTCTGATGATCCTTAGTAAATAAGGTTATGGGGACACATATCATTGACTAGTGTCAGGCTCTAGTAAAGGAGTTCACCAACTCAGGCAGTCCCACATGAGAGACGCAACGAGTGAGTTGAGATATCTTAATCTCAAGCGGTATATAGTATATGACATGTCCTTAGACCCGAGAACCTCACATGAACTAGATGGAAATTGACTTGCTTAGGGTTTATCAAATCAAACGTTAATCCGGTAATTGGATAGTTATAAAGATATATTTTGGGTGAGCTATGAAGCAAGTTGTGTGGCATGGTCGGTCAAGATGGAATTCACCCCTCTACTTAAAGAGATATTCTATGGGTTCTCTTGAGTGATTTAGTTCAGAAAGAATGGCCAAGCGACTCAAAAAACATTTAAGACTAAGAGCTAGTCTTTTTGAATACAATTGCCTAGTCTCTTTCATTAATTAGAAATTGATTGAACTGGCTAGACCATGCAATTCCACATGCTGTCATACGTAGAAGGTATTGGGTTTAAATCATAGTCAATGCAATATTAAAATAAATATTTGCGGCCTCCCTAAAAAATCAAACGATTCACGTCTAAGGCATGTGATAGATCTTTTAAAAAGTCCCGCTGGCCTAGATGTGAGGGCAGATGTTCAATATAATTGCCTAGTGTCTTCCGTTAGATTCTTCGAACTGGATAGAGCATGCAATTCCACAAGTCTAATGCATGTACATCATGGAATCGGGAAGAGAGTCAAAATATTAAAAGGATGACAAGCACCCACCCATAACCGGGCACATTATGTCGTGAGGCCAAGGGTATGTGCCATAAGGCATATTGTGAAGGTTCTCCGTGAGGACTTTACTTTGGCATGGTTTTCCAGAAACCGCTACCAACAATTGACCTAGGGCTAAGTATTCATGGAAGTGAGTTGGACTCAAAGCCATAGCATGATACATGGAGGATCAACTCTAGTCATGTCTGAGTGGTCGTGTAAGGGTACATTGCCCATATGTGTGGTTTTGATATTTAATGATAACCCCTATGGATTAATGTGTTCATTGAGTTTATATGAAGGAATATTCCATAGGTACTACTTTTAGTCCATGTGTTGGATTCAAGTATGGATGCCATGAAGATAAAGATATACCTTGAGTATTGACATCAAGATCATCGATTTGAAGACATATATGTGATATGATCAAGAAGAAGAAATGAAGATGGAGTTCTTATGTGGAACTCAATATTAGCCATGCTCTAGCTTATGTGTTAAACAATGAATGATCAAGATCTTGAGTGCTTGATTCCGAGTGAAGAATTCAAGATATGGCTCTAAGTCGGTGTCATGATAGTCTCATAAGTTGAGATATGGTTGACTAAGATTTAGAGCATGCAAGTAAATGAAGAATTCTTCATACACCTCAAGATAGTATGATAGAGCATGAGAAGATACAAAGTTGACCAATACAAAGAGTGAAGAATAGATTCAAGTTTGGTCAACACATGAAGCATGAAGAATGTGCCAGGTGAAGTCATGTGGTATGGTAAGCCTTGTCAATTATGTTTTATGAACTAACCCATCATATATGTGTCCTTGTGTTGTCTATGTGGGTTAGGTATCTTTCCATGGGCATGCATCAAAAGTGAGATCTCATATAGACAATGAAAGGATGACATCAAGTGGTGATCGTCATCAAGGTTGAGTTGGGCAAGTTCAAGATGAGAATCTCAAGAGGATCACATGCTTGAAGCTTGCCGTCCATTTGGTGATAATGGACATGTGAAGATATGCTTAATGAATCTATCCCATAGTGGCGTATGGGGGAGCAAATCATGA
This sequence comes from Lolium rigidum, assembly GCF_022539505.1. Lineage (NCBI taxonomy): Eukaryota > Viridiplantae > Streptophyta > Magnoliopsida > Poales > Poaceae > Lolium > Lolium rigidum. The sequence continues at coordinate 209,131,049 of NC_061509.1, forward strand.
GTCTTCACGAAACAACAATGATCAAGTGATGCACTCCGGCTTGATCAAACTTGAAGCGTTGTCATCAAGATCAAGCGAGATGCGCAAGGAAAAGGTATGACCTTGCTAGGTTTTCCTTTTACCGGCCTCAAGATGGTTGTTGGGAGACCGGGTTATAAGATAGATAGCCGCACTATCAAGAAAGGTTTTCGGTTGGGTAACTTGATCACATCGTCTTAGGGAGCTCAATACTTTGCATGATTTTCATTCCATAAATCCTATTGCTTCTTGGTGTTTCTCTATGTGAGGTTCTTGAGCTTGTTTCTAGCTTCACAACAATCCCAAGTTCATCGAAAACAGAATCCATTTGTGTAATATCCCAGGTAATGGGGTTACAAAAATAGAGGAAACAGATGTGTGCATTGCATTCATGCATAGAAAATCTGGGGAATTTTCGCGCTTTAAAGTAAAACAGTCACAGTAACTGAAGTTTCACTTGACCTTGGTGGAATTGAAGTAGCTCATCAAGTCAAGTGTTATAAACCTCAATCTGACTTTGTTAAAACCTTGTTTTGGGTAGAGATAAGTTGATCTAAGGGGTTAGATCAAATGGACTTAAAACCAACACAAGAACATATGAATCAAGGAATCAACTGCTTGATCTTATTAAAGATCATAACATGGTAATCTTTACCATAACATATGAACATCCATTTAAATGGAAATCAAGCAACAATAAATGAAGAAACTTTTCTTCACTTATCTTCTCCATGTCTTAAACTAATCCATGCACTTATCATAAACCCTATGATATCCATTCTACTTTAACCTTGGAAACAAGACAAGGAGATTCAACTTAAGAAATATATATTCTTCCCTATTCCAAATAGTTTTACATCAAACCTAGAGAGGTGAGAGTTCTATTATAATTAATAAAGAAGCAATAACAAACTTTGATTTAAACCTTGGATATACATCCAAGTATTCAAATCATCATCTTCAAGAGGAACCCTAGAGTATTATTCAAGTCCTTCCCAAATGAGTGAGACCATTCATACCACTCTTAGCTTTACCTATTTAAGACTCAAGGACAATCATTCAACCAAAGTATTAGGAGATTAACCATTACATCTTGGAGTGGTGAGACAACCTAATATCACATGGAATAATAACATATCCATGAATTGATAAAGTAAGGAGGAGATTAATTCAACCAAGATAGCCAAGTGGAGTTTTAGACTTAATATTTATTGAGATATGGTGAATACACCATAAAACTTAGAATAAACCATACCTTTATGAGAGAACTCAAGTTATGGTGTTACACTCAAGTTAATGAGGCAGCACTTGGACTTGGGGAAGAGAACTATCCATATACCCCGATTATTATATCATCATTCCCTGGAAAGAACCCTAAGAATTATCTCAGGCAATCTCCTGGGATATAAATTATTGAGACAACCATAATTATGTCTATTCAAGAAACTATAAAAGAAAGTCTATATTTAGTTGATCAAGACAACACTTAATCTTGGGAGTGAGAAACCAAATTCATCAGAGATACCTTAGGAAGTTCAACCTTGATCATTATAAATTGTGTAATGATCATAAACCCTAGAGAACCTGAGGTTAAGATATTAAGAACAAGATGATCATATATAATATATGATCATGCTTTGGAGGTATGTGAGGATAAGTTAAACCCTAATAGGATAACTAGATATCATTCACCACATGAAATTATAGGGAGGTAACTAGTAAGCAACCATAGTCTTATATCCTAACCTTAACTTGTGAATCACTTGGTGATCATAAGTAGAATCCTACCACATCTATATTTTATTTATTCCCCAATTAAAGAACTTAAGAAAACCTTAGAGTCAAACTCTATGCTTTATATGGTGAGAAACCATTCATCCATATAACCAAAGTTAACTATAAAAAGAACTATAACCACTTTAGTTACTTTAATGATGAATTGAGGATGGTAATAAAAGTCAATTGGTAGAAGATAAAACCAATTCTCAAGTCCTTAGTAACTAAAGGAGAACATCAACTATTAAGTAAGTAACCACCTTATAATGGATAGAGGAGACTAAACCCTAGTTGGTGCATCATTTGGGTGATCCACAACTAAAACCTAAGCCCCATTAAGTTCCAAATCCTTAGCCAATCAGTGAGGACATAAAATAATAAGAAAGTGACCACATTATAAAACAAGAAATTAAGTAATAAAGTCCACTCCAAATTGTTTCTTATAAAAGTAATACCGATAAATACCCTTATACATTCATAAGAGACCTTATAAATCTTAATAAAATATTCCTAGAGCTAAGAGAGTGATGGATTGAATTATCACCATTAAGAAACCTATTTGAAAAGTTAGCCATATTTAAAATGCAAGTGAACAACCAATATGGTTAAACACATAATCAAACCCTACTCATATTTCTACCATGAACAAGAAGGTAATTTCAAATAATTTAAACAGAATTGATCTCACAAGAATAAGGAACTTAAAATGAATACTTAAATTCATGTCTATTTGATATTTTGAATAAACCACAAGTATGCAATCTAACCAAATATAAAATAATTGTTTCTAATAGAAAAGTAGTGGAATCATCATTGCACTACCTATTAACATCATAAGGAACCTGCAAGTAAAATTTGAATTCAAAGATGAAATTGAAAATAGAAAATAAAACAGAAAAGAATTGGAAAAAAAAGAGAGGAGAAGACTTACCAGCAGTCAAGCCCAGCGGCAGCCCATGGAGTAACCATCACCAGCCTAGCCCAACACCTGAAGCAGCCCAACCCTCGTACCGGTTTGCTTTTGATAAACACGAGGAGGGGGTCGTCGTCTTCGTTTCGTCCTCTGCTCGAGCCCCCGCTCGACAGCACGACGACGACGCCACGTCCCGGCCGCCAATATGGACCAGACGATCATCAACGACCGCCGAAGAGCCTATAAATACCTCACCGCATCCTCCTTTGTTCGTGTTCGTCCTTTTTGCCCCAATTTAGCAAACCCTAGCTCGCCCGGCCATCTTCCTCGCCGTCGGTAGGAACCTTCCCAGGCCAAGACGCAACTGCCATTAGCACCGCCGTGACCTACATGCTCCTCCTGCACAAGGAATCGAGCCAAGAAGCCCTCAGTCGCCGGAGGATGCTCGTTCCCTTTCGCCGGCAAGCCGCAGAAAAGTCGACCGTGTCGTCGTCTCCGGCCATCTCCTTTGCCGATTGGAAGCTATACACATCAAGGGTGAGCATGCGCTTCTTGACAACCATTTATTTGGCCTCAGCTTGCACCGTAGCTTGCCACCGCCGTAGTCCGTCGTGCGCCGCCATGTTTGAGCTCGCCGGAGTTTGCTCCGATGATAATTTGCTGGGGGCGCCGACGTTATTCTTCTCAGCACACCGAGCTGCGGATACTGCGCCCACTCAATCGTCCTTGCGCGGCCAGAATCGAGGCTGCCGTCGCCAATTTCCGCCGGTCACCGTGTCCCAGTCACCTTCCCCAATTTTGACATTGGTCAATGCCTACATGGACACCAACGTGGCCACTGGCCCACGAGTCAGTCCCTGGGGGTAGTACTAGCCCGGGTGCATTCAGTAGTTTTAGCCATTTCCCTTTATATCAAATTATGTAAATTGCTGAAACTTCACATGAATTTATAAAATCCAATTTAATTCAGAAAAATACAAATAAGATATTAAAATTCTTAGAAAAGAAAACTCTATCCAATAAAAATATAATAGGAAATTTTTATTTTTAATAAAAATTTAATTGTTTAACAATTATTAATTAAGCCTTTTCTTTTATCATTAATTGAATTAAAATTCAATAATTAGTAAAAATTCCAAAATTAAATAAAAATCAGTAAATAAATAAAGAAAACATTAAAACTAATTTTCTTTATTTGTTATTTTGTTAAATCATTATTTGAGAGATTTAAACCCTGATTAATAATTACCCTAAATATTAAAATCTTTAAAAATAGAAAAATGCCAAATCCAATATTATTTTTGTTTCAAAATTGTAATAACTTTAATTTTGCAAACAAGTTATTAATTCAAGAATTTTAGGGTAATTAGAAAACCCTGGTTCCATAAGGGAGAAAACTAGGAACTCATCATTTCATGTGTAATTCCAAACCCTAAATTCATTTAGAAACCTAGCTCTATTATTACATGTGAATTCTAATTTGCTTCTAAACCTAAACCCTAGGTTAGGACATGTGATCAAGAGACCTTGTTTTCATACCTAGATCCATAATTAGCCACCAAGCGTATATCTAGGTCCACATAAAATATAGGAGCCTATTACTAAGACTTTAGAATTCCATGTGTTCATCTTCATTAGAACTAGATAATCAAGTAGGGTTAACCAAGTGTAAACCCTAGATCCTATTACCAAACCAATCATTCTTAATTATCCATGCTTAGCATCACACCATTGTGATGAACCCTAATAGCAACCATACCTACTATTTTGCATTACCTAACCATATTCCACTAAACCCTACTAGTGTTGGATACTTATCAAACATCCTATTTAGGAGTCAATTATTCCTTACTTAATAAAACCAATAGTAAACCTAGACCACCTCAACCCTAATTTATATACTTCTTATTATTTAAGAAGTATGTTCTTCAAAAGTTATTCTTTTGAAGTAAATAAATAATCATCATCAACCCTACCTAACAGGACCTATTAACTCTAGCTAGCTATCACCAGCAAGATGAACCAATCCTGATAGCAACCTTGTATGAATAATTGCTTAGGATGTCTAGGCTTAACCCCACCTTACAAGCCCTAGGAGTTGATGAATCCAACTTTGTTGGGATCCATCTACTACTTACTCCAGAAGCAGTTGAAACCATAGTAAACCATAGAATCCCAAAACCCTAATTATCATACTTGTTCTTTATTAAAGAACATGTTCTTCAAAAGTTATTCTTTTGAAGTATATGATAATTAATCATTAACCATGCCATGTAGTGCTAAAACCAACCACTATTCATTACATGTTAGGATTATACCAAATGTTATGAGTTGTGTGCTATTAATATTATTGTTATTATATATTGCAGCACATATTCATGATACCGAGGTAACCACACACGAATAAGAACCTTGTTTGTGAATCACTCTAAAAGTACAACACATCCTAAACCAATCATTACAACTCACTGATCCTAAATCATCGGGGTTAAATCACGCTTAGAGCGAGTGCATCTCATACTTATGCATTATTGCATCCTTGCCAATCTTTTAAACATCGTCCTTACTAGGACGATGATGCTATTTCAGAATTTGGAGTTGTTGCGTATCGAAGACTTTGCTCGCATAATCTTGCGGTCAAGAAAGGCAAGTTCATCACTTGCTCATGTCATTTGAGTATCTTTATCAAATTACTTGCAAAATACTATGATTACCACTATTGCATAAAAACCAAAACCACTATTTTCATAACTATGAATATGACTATGTGGTTGGCAATGGAACCATGGATTGTGTTGATATGGTGGAGGTTCCATTGCAAGGGTTATTATCCATCTAGGATTAACAACAAATGTCGTCCAGTGATTCTTGTGCCGTAATACCCGTGTTAACCATAAGATCCGGAGTGGGACGGAGTAGTCAAAAGTGTTTCCACCTCTTGTTCATCAACGGATGCGCTTTACCGTAGACACTTGTATGCGTCGGGGCAAGCGGTAGGTGAGGAAGCCTTAAGTCCCCACGGCATAGTCCGTAGACACTTGTCGCTCGAAGAACAAGCGGTAGGCTGGGAAGCCTTAAGTCCCCACGGTATTGCGGTCTATGATGGGTTGCGGCTACCGGCGAAGGAGTTTGGTTCGATCCCGGAGCTGTCGTTGTGGTCGGGGTCCACCCCAGGAAATCTATGGGAATAATGGGACCGGCGAGGACCTAGGGGGCGGGGCATGCAACAAAGGGTGGGTGTTCGAGGTAGCGGAGGAACATGATTGGCTAGACCTTATACCAGGGCCTCACACCAAAGGAAGTGTGGACGAGAACTAGACTCGGTTGGCACCAAGGTTAAGATCTCTTATGGGTAAAGCAACACACCTCTGCAGAGTGTAAAGAACCGTGGACTGTCACTCCACTGTTCCGGGATATGGAACTCGCGAACGCCATGCGGAAAGGAGCTCCATGAAGTTCTAGTAAACCGGTGAAGGCTGACGGACATAGTTCTTCCGAATAAAAGCAACCTTTTGAAGAAATGGTTATGAAAACTTGCATTGGTATTAGACTTTCCGGTCTAATGCGTAGCTAGTGCATTAAACACCTCTTTCCTATAATGAACTTGTTGAGTACGCTCGTACTCATCCCACTCTTAAATCCCCTGCTTAGATATGGAGGCATCGAGCGGGGTCTACGAGTGCAACACGAAGACCGAGGAGTCAACAACTACTTCAAGGGACGGGAACACTGTCGGAAGAGGCGAGATATCACATCCAACAAGGAGAAACCTAGATTAGCAATAGAAAGGAACTAGCTTCCTAAACTTAGCTCCTATTTAGCTAGAATCTATTCATAGCCTCACGTAGCTAGTTAAATACTCTACAAATAGAGTTCGTGATAAGACTAGTCTACGAGTCGTTCTTCCGGAGTTATTTGCGGTTTACCTCATTGTAAAGTAGGAGACTGTGATGATCTTATGTAACAGAGTCAATGTTGTAATTCTATAGACATGTCTTGGACCCGCATATGTTTCTGTTGTACCACTCTGAGCGATATAATACTAGTGGAACGGTGTTTCATTGGTGTTATATCAGACTTGCATACTACACCATGCAGTGGTATGCCGGGTCACCACAGCTGGTATCAGAGCAAATGATTTGACCTTAGGATTAAAACCCTTTAAAGGAGACCTATAGGATTGGTAGTGTCTATAGGAAGTTGTCTTAGTTAAACCAAATATTCTTATGACTTGAGATGGGTATTCACTTGAGAATAATCCTGACACACTTGAGTCAACATTTTCTACCTATCTTTCCTAAGTAAAGTTAGCTAATCCCAAACATGTAGCACACCATTAAGTTTTCAAAACAATAGATGAGTAGATCACAGTTGGTATACAATACATGGTAGTCCAAAGAGAGGATACAACCATAAGGAAGATATCCTAGTAGAAGATGTGTACCAACATATGTTATGATTAAGTAAGAGTTATCTAGACTGGTAATAGAAGTAATATCAAGTGATGAAGATAATTAAGATATCCTAATAGAAGATGTAGACCCAGATAAGTAATGAGTAAGTAAAATTATCTAGACGTGTGAAACAAATGATAGCAAGTGATAACTATGAGTCATGTGAGGTAGTATAGACCGTGATGAGTCAATCATGGGAGGTAAGAAAGAGAGATAGGAATAAAATATGTCTATTTACAGGGTAGAGTTGTTAATCATATATGATTCACCTGAGAATCATTATGTGATGGACAAAAACATCATAAATAATTAAAATGAGTACAACAAGAAGCCAGTTGTTCAACATTAGTGCAAGAACTGTGTCCCAAAAAGATGGGAAGTGTGCCAAGCACATCATGACCATAGACTTATGATAGAAACACTTGGAAGAATAGGAGTTATATTTCCATAGTTATGTGTTTAGAGTAGCAAATTTAGAACCAGACATATCATAGAAGTAGTCCTCAACAAAATGGAAGTTAAGTTAGTACTTCCAAAGAAAATTAGGTTAACCACAACTATCCTAGACCACTTTGTTTCAAGTTTATCTCATTGCAAATGTGCTAATAAGGTAAAGGTTGAGACAAATAATAGAATTCCCTATATTCGTGCTAAGTATCACGATATAAACCTATATTATGTGGTGTTCTATACTACACATCAGAGCCTGATGTTTAGAGATGTCTTACTCAACAATCATATTCAGGCTTATGATGATGTGTATTATAAGCACAAAGCTGAATCTTCTTGGATTTTATTGGATTTTCATTGTTTGACTAGATCCATACATGAAGTTTGACCTTGATATGTAAATGCAAGTTGCAATATCAAGTTCTTACTTGATGCTATAGATCTAGAGGGTAATGGTATTCATGTGAGGGAGTGACGAATTCTGAAGATTCTGAAGACAAGATGAAGGTTCATCAGAAAAAGGAAGTAAAGTTGTGGGATGTACCCACAATACTCTGAAGGAAGTGCCAATCAACATTCATGCTTTACCTCAACAGAGGAGTACTTTAGTACATGAGAAGCATGAAGGTAAGAAATATGGTGATTATGGTGAAGCTGAAGCGGATCCATAGTCAACATAGAAGAGGGAATGCATGGGAAATCACTTAGGATACTATAATCATAGTGTCGGCTAGTGGTTTTCTTGCAAAATAAACCCTGAATGAAGGAAGGTGATATATGAAATCATAGCAGACATAAGAAGACCATAGTTGATATCAGAAGACCACAATTGGTATAATATCAATACCGCGAGATAAAGTAGAAGATGTCTCGTCAGTTGATCAGAACCTATACTAGAATCCATTTTTAGATATCAAATAGCCACAGTTGGTATAATAACCACAGCTGGTATCAGTTGGTATTACAAATAGTCCATGATTTAATTATTTGTAACAAAAGTTTGTGAACAAATAAAAATCATGTCAGCCAAATAACTATAACTTATAATCATTTAGTTGAAGGATTCACATTGGATGTCCACAATTGAGTGGATACACCACATAGAGTCTTCACAAGACCTTAGTAGAATATAAATAATAAGCTACACCTAGACCAATATTCCAACCATAAGTCCAATAGTTGGAAGAAAAGGAGTTGAAGACCATAAGAAAACTCTAAGGGTAGAGTAAAGATTGAGTTGGACGTACAATGACTCAATACTTTAAGTTAGATAGAAACAGAAGGTCTGAACTGAGAGGAAGTCTATCTTATTTTCATAAGATTTTTGGACATTACTTTCAGAAGGATGTCAGACCAGAAGCCGAGGTTTATACCTTGAGGAAGTAAGAATTGGATAATAGCTTGAGTAGATGAGTACTATTTACTCAGAAGAACGAAAGCTCAAGTCAGCTAAAGTTAGTGAAGTTGGATGAAGGAAATACCATAGACCAAATACAGCTCAAGAAGGCCAAAGACTGAAGTAGATTGACCATACTAAAACTAAAGTCTATTTGAAAGATTCCTTTCATGGAACCTAATTAACCCAGAATAGTTATAGGTATCAATTATAAACCATGATTGGATGGACTAAATGAGTCCAATCCATTCTTAGGAAAATAAACCATTACAACCATTTCCATGTTAAGTACCTTAGCAAGTACCATTATTGCAGTTTTGGTAGTAAGGGAAAACAAAGACCTATTTTATCAAATAGGAGAATGTTATCCAATTAGTCCTCAATTAAGACTGCCAGGACAAGAAGAAGTCCCAATCATTGAATCTTCAATAAGAAAGAAAACAAGCTTATAGAGTTGGAAGAAATCAAAGAATCAAAGTAAGAACCATGGTTCAGAGACAGACACTAATGGATTCCAGGAAGAATCTGGACAATGGATATATTCAATTATATCCAGTGAGATCACTACGGAGTTCTAGAAAAGTTTAAGTCTGCATAAGTCAGAACCACACTTCGGAAACGTGAGAGAGTTCAACCTTCGAGGACGAAGTTTAGTTTAAGGGGTAGAGACTCGTAATATCCCAGGTAATGGGGTTACAAAAATAGAGGAAACAGATGTGTGCATTGCATTCATGCATAGAAAATCTGGGGAATTTTCGCGCTTTAAAGTAAAACAGTCACAGTAACTGAAGTTTCACCTGACCTTGGTGGAATTGAAGTAGCTCATCAAGTCAAGTGTTATAAACCTCAATGTGACTTTGTTAAAACCTTGTTTTGGGTAGAGATAAGTTGATCTAAGGGGTTAGATCAAATGGACTTAAAACCAACACAAGAACATATGAATCAAGCAATCAACTGCTTGATCTTATTAAAGATCATAACATGGTAATCTTTACCATAACATATGAACATCCATTTAAATGGAAATCAAGCAACAATAAATGAAGAAACTATTCTTCACTTATCTTCTCCATGTCTTAAACTAATCCATGCACTTATCATAAACCCTATGATATCCATTCTACTTTAACCTTGGAAACAAGCAAGGAGATTCAACTTAAGAAATATATATTCTTCCCTATTCCAAATAGTTTTACATCAAACCTAGAGAGGTGAGAGTTCTATTATAATTAATAAAGAAGAAATAACAAACTTTGAGTTAAACCTTGGATATACATCCAAGTATTCAAATCATCATCTTCAAGAGGAACCCTAGAGTATTATTCAAGTCCTTCCCAAATGAGTGAGACCATTCATACCACTCTTAGCTTTACCTATTTAAGACTCAAGGACAATCATTGAACCAAAGTATTAGGAGATTAACCATTACATCTTGGAGTGGTGAGACAACCTAATATCACATGGAATAATAACATATCCATGAATTGATAAAGTAAGGAGGAGATTAATTCAACCAAGATAGCCAAGTGGAGTTTTAGACTTAATATTTATTGAGATATGGCGAATACACCATAAAACTTAGAATAAACCATACCTTTATGAGAGAACTCAAGTTATGGTGTTACACTCAAGTTAATGAGGCAACACTTGGACTTGGGGAAGATAACTATCCATATACCCAGATGATTATATCATCATTCCCTGGAAAGAACCCTAAGAATTATCTCAGGCAATCTCCTGGGATATAAGTTATTGAGACAACCATAATTATGTCTATTCAAGAAACTATAAAAGAAAGTCTATATTTAGTTGATCAAGACAACACTTAATCTTGGGAGTGAGAAACCAAATTCATCAGAGATACCTTAGGAAGTTCAACCTTGATCATTATAAATTGTGTAATGATCATAAACCCTAGAGAACCTGAGGTTAAGATATTAAGAACAAGATGATCATATATAATATATGATCATGCTTTGGAGGTATGTGAGGATAAGTTAAACCCTAATAGGATAACTAGATATCATTCACCACATGAAATTATAGGGAGGTAACTAGTAAGCAACCATAGTCTTATATCCTAACCTTAACTTGTGAATCACTTGGTGATCATAAGTAGAATCCTACCACATCTATATTTTATTTATTCCCCAATTAAAGAACTTAAGAAAACCTTAGAGTCAAACTCTATGCTTTATATGGTGAGAAACCATTCATCCATATAACCAAAGTTAACTATAAAAAGAACTATAACCACTTTAGTTACTTTAATGATGAATTGAGGATGGTAATAAAAGTCAATTGGTAGAAGATAAAACCAATTCTCAAGTCCTTAGTAACTAAAGGAGAACATCAACTATTAAGTAAGTAACCACCTTATAATGGATAGGGGAGACTAAACCCTAGTTGGTGCATCATTTGGGTGATCCACAACTAAAACCTAAGCCCCATTAAGTTCCAAATCCTTAGCCAATCGAGTGAGGACATAAAATAATAAGAAAGTGACCACATTATAAAACAAGAAATTAAGTAATAAAGTCCACTCCAAATTGTTTCTTATAAAAGTAATACCGATAAATACCCTTATACATTCATAAGAGACCTTATAAATCTTAATAAAATATTCCTAGAGCTAAGAGAGTGATGGATTGAATTATCACCATTAAGAAACCTATTTGAAAAGTTAGCCATATTTAAAATGCAAGTGAACAACCAATATGGTTAAACACATAATCAAACCCTACTCATATTTCTACCATGAACAAGAAGGTAATTTCAAATAATTTAAACAGAATTGATCTCACAAGAATAAGGAACTTAAAATGAATACTTAAATTCATGTCTATTTGATATTTTGAATAAACCACAAGTATGCAATCTAACCAAATATAAAATAATTGTTTCTAATAGAAAAGTAGTGGAATCATCATTGCACTACCTATTAACATCATAAGGAACCTGCAAGTAAAATTTGAATTCAAAGATGAAATTGAAAATAGAAAATAAAACAAAAAAGAATTGGAAAAAAAAGAAGAGAGGAGAAGACTTACCAGCAGTCAAGCCCAGCGGCAGCCCATGGAGTAACCATCACCAGCCCAGCCCAACACCTGAAGCAGCCCAACCCTCGTACCGGTTTGCTTCTGATAAACACGAGGAGGGGGTCGTCGTCTTCGTTTCGTCCTCTGCTCGAGCCCCCGCTCGATAGCACGACGACGACGCCATGTCCCGGCCGCCAATATGGACCAGACGATCATCAACGACCGCCGAAGAGCCTATAAATACCTCACCGCATCCTCCTCTGTTCGTGTTCGTCCTTTTTGCCCCAATTTAGCAAACCCTAGCTCGCCCGGCCATCTTCCTCGCCGCCGGTAGGAACCTTCCCAGGCCAAGACGCAACTGCCATTAGCACCGCCGTGACCTACATACTCCTCATGCACAAGGAATCGAGCCAAGAAGCCCTCAGTCGCCGGAGGATGCTCGTTCCCTTTCGCCGGCAATCCGCAGAAAAGTCGACCGTGTCGTCGTCTCCGGCCATCTCCTTCGCCGATTCGAAGCTATACGCATCTAGGGTGAGCATGCGCTTCTTGACAACCATTTATTTGGCCTCAGCTTGCACCGTAGCTTGCCACCGCCGTAGTCCGCCGTGCGCCGCCATGTTCGAGCTCGCCGGAGTTTGCTCTGATGATCATTTGCTGGGGGCGCCGACGTTATTCTTCTCAGCACACCGAGCTGCGGCTACTGCGCCCACTCAATCGTCCTTGCGCGGCCAGAATCGAGGCCGCCGTCGCCAATTTCCGCCGGTCACCGTGTCCCAGTCACCTTCCCCAATTTTGACATTGGTCAATGCCTACGTGGCCACCAATGTGGCCACTGGCCCACGAGTCAGTCCCTGGGAGTAGTACTAGCCCGGGTGCATTCAGTAGTTTTAGCCATTTCCCTTTATATCAAATTATGTAAATTGCTGAAACTTCACATGAATTTATAAAATCCAATTTAATTCAGAAAAATACAAATAAGATATTAAAATTCTTAGAAAAGAAAACTCTATCTAATAAAAATATAATAGGAAATTTTTATTTTTAATAAAAATTTAATTGTTTAACAATTATTAATTAAGCCTTTTCTTTTATCATTAATTGAATTGAAATTCAATAATTAGTAAAAATTCCAAAATTAAATAAAAACCAGTAAATAAATAAAGAAAACATTAAAACTAATTTTCTTTATTTGTTATTTTGTTAAATCATTATTAGAGAGATTTAAACCCTGATTAATAATTACCCTAAATATTAAAATCTTTAAAAATAGAAAAATGCCAAATCCAATATTATTTTTGTTTCAAAATTGTAATAACTTTAATTTTGCAAACAAGTTATTAATTCAAGAATTTTAGGGTAATTAGAAAACCCTGGTTCCATAAGGGAGAAAATTAGGAACTCATCATTTCATGTGTAATTCCAAACCCTAAATTCATTTAGAAACCTAGCTCTATTATTACATGTGAATTCTAATTTGCTTCTAAACCTAAACCCTAGGTTAGGACATGTGATCAAGAGACCTTGTTTTCATACCTAGATCCATAATTAGCCACCAAGCGCATATCTAGGTCCACATAAAATATAGGAGCCTATTACTAAGACTTTAGAATTCCATGTGTTCATCTTCATTAGAACTAGATAATCAAGTAGGGTTAACCAAGTGTAAACCCTAGATCCTATTACCAAAACAATCATTCTTAATTATCCATGCTTAGCATCACACCATTGTGATGAACCCTAATAGCAACCATACCTACTATTTTGCATTACCTAACCATATTCCACTAAACCCTACTAGTGTTGGATACTTATCAAACATCCTATTTAGGAGTCAATTATTCCTTACTTAATAAAACCAATAGTAAACCTAGACCACCTCAACCCTAATTTATATACTTCTTATTATTTAAGAAGTATGTTCTTCAAAAGTTATTCTTTTGAAGTAAATAAATAATCATCATCAACCCTACCTAACAGGACCTATTAACTCTAGCTAGCTATCACCAGCAAGATGAACCAATCTCGATTAGCAACCTTGTATGAATAATTGCTTAGGATGTCTAGGCTTAACCCCACCTTACAAGCCCTAGGAGTTGATGAATCCAACTTTGTTGGGATCCATCTACTACTTACTCCAGAAGCAGTTGAAACCATAGTAAACCATAGAATCCCACAACCCTAATTATCATACTTGTTCTTTATTAAAGAACATGTTCTTCAAAAGTTATTCTTTTGAAGAATATGATAATTAATCATTAACCATGCCATGTAGTGCTAAAACCAACCACTATTCATTACATGTTAGGATTATACCAAATGTTATAGTTGTGTGCTATTAATATTATTGTTATTATATATTGCAGCACTACGTTCATGATACCAGGTAACCACACCTGAATAAGAACTTTGTTTGTGAATCACTCTAAAAGTACAACACATCCTAAACCAATCATTACAACTCACTGATCCTAAATCATCGGGGTTAAATCACGCTTAGAGCGAGTGCATCTCATACTTATGCATTATTGCATCCTTGCCAATATTTTAAACATCGTCCTTACCGGACGATGATGCTATTTCAGAATTTGGAGTTATTGCGTATCGAAGACTTTTCCTGCATAATCTTGCAGTCAAGAAAGGCAAGTTCATCACTTGCTCATGTCATTTGAGTATCTTTATCAAATTACTTGCAAAATACTATGATTACCACTATTGCATAAAAACCAAAACCACTATTTTCATAACTATGAATATGACTATGTGGTTGGCAATGGAACCATGGATTGTGTTGATATGGTGGAGGTTCCATTGCAAGGGTTATTATCCATCTAGGATTAACAACAAATGTCGTCCAGTGATTCTTGTGCCGTAATACCCGTGTTAACCATAAGATCCGGAGTGGGACGGAGTAGTCAAAAGTGTTTCCACCTCTCGTTGATCAACGGATGCGCTTTACCGTAGACACTTGTATATGTCAGGGCAAGCGGTAGGCTGGGGAAGCCTTAAGTCCCCACGGCATAGTCCGTAGACACTTGTCGCTCGAAGAACAAGTGGTAGGCTGGGGAAGCCTTAAGTCCCCACGGTATTGCGGTCTATGATGGGTTGCAGCTACCGGCGAAGGAGTTTGGTTCGATCCCGGAGCGTCGTCGTGGTCGGGGTCCACCCCTGAAATCTATGGGAATAATGGGACCGGCGAGGACCTAGGGTCGGGGCATGCAACAAAGGGTGGGTGTTCGAGGTAGCGGAGGAACATGATTGGCTAGACCTTATACCGGGCCTCACACCAAAGGAAGTGTGGACGAGAACTAGACTCGGTTGGCACCAAGGTTAAGATCTCTTATGGGTAAAGCAACACACCTCTGCGAGTGTAAAGAACCGTGACTCTGTCACTCCCTGTTCCGGGATATGGAACTCCGAACGCTGCCGGAAAGGAGCTCCATGAAGTTCTAGTAAACCGGTGAAGGCTGACGGACATAGTTCTTTCGAATAAAAGCAACCTTTTGAAGAAATGGTTATGAAAACTTGCATTGGTATTAGACTTTACGGTCTAATGCGTAGCTAGTGCATTAAACACCTCTTTCCTATAATGAACTTGTTGAGTACGCTCGTACTCATCCCACTCTTAAATCCCCGCTAGATATGGAGGCATCGAAGGAGGGTCTACGGTTGCAACACGAAGACCGAGGAGTCAACAACTACTTCAAGGGACGGGAACTCGTCGAGAGAGGCGGATATCACATCCAACAAGGAGAAACCTAGATTAGCAATAGAAAGGAACTAGCTTCCTAAACTTAGCTCCTATTTAGCTAGAATCTATTCATAGCCTGCTGTAGCTAGTTAAATACTCTACAAATAGAGTTCGTGATAAGACTAGTCTACGAGTCGTTCTTACGGAGTTATTTGCGGTTTTACCTCATTGTAAAGTAGGAGACTGTGATGATCTTATGTAACAGAGTCAATGTTGTAATTCTATAGACATGTCT
>NC_061509.1:209147176-209210775 GCF_022539505.1 Lolium rigidum
AAATTATGATATAAAATAGTGATGCAAATTGGACGTATCAACTCACATGATTCAGATTCATATGATGATGCTTGTAATCTAGATGTCATTATGCTAGTCAAGTGGGTTTTACTTATGTGATCTCCGGAGACTCCTTGTCCCACGTGTGTAAAGGTGACTAGTGTGTGCACCGTGTGGGTCTCTTAGGCTATATTTCACGGAATACTTATTCACTCGTTTTGAATGGCGTAGTGAAGTGCTTATTTATATCTCTTTATGATTGCAATGTGTTTTGTATCACAATTCATCTATGTGCTACTCTAGTGATGTTATTAAAGTAGTCTATTCCTCCTGCATGGTGTAAAGGTGACTAGTGTGTGCACCGTGTGGTTCTTGTCGTAGGCTATGATCATGATCTCTTGTAGATTGTGAAGTTAACTATTATTGTGATGGTATTGATGTGATCTATTTGGTTATGTTGATCTTTCATGCACTCTAAGGTTATTTAAATATGAACATTGAATTGTGGAGCTTGTTAACTCCGGCATTGAGGGTTCGTGTAATCCTACGCAATGTGTTCATCATCCAACAAGAGAGTGTAGAGTATGCATTTATCTATTCCGTTATGTGATCAATGTTGAGAGTGTCCACTAGTGAAAGTGTAATCCCTAGGCCTTGTTCCTAAATATCGCTATCGCTGCTTGTTTACTCGTTTTATTGCGTTACTACTCGCTGCGTTACTACCGCTTGTTTACTCGTCCTGGGCAAAGCACTTTTCCGGTGCCGTTGCCACCGCTCATACTTATTTATACCACCCGTATTTCACTATCTCTTCGCCGAACTAGTGCACCTATTAGGTGTGTTGGGGACACAAGAGACTTCTTGCTTTGTGGTTGCAGGGTTGCATGAGAGGGATATCTTTGACCTCTTCCTCCCCGAGTTCGATAAACCTTGGGTGATCCACTTAAGGGAAACTTGCCGCTGTTCTACAAACCTCTCGCTCTTGGAGGCCCAACACCTGTCTACAAGAATAGAAGCACCCGTAGAGATCAAGCTATTTTCCGGCGCCGTTGCCGGGGAGGAAAGGTAAAAGGTACTCACACTCCGGATCTCGGCTACTAAGCTATTTTCGCCGTTGTAAGTACTCGAAGCTATTTCCTTTAGATCCCGCAATTGCATCTTTTTGTTTCTTGTTTACACTAGTTTGGCATAATGGACGACAATGAGCTTCTTATTCTATTTCCTGATTTAAGACATGGATGGTTTGATGCGAAAATTAAAAAACCCATGGAACATATTAGCATGAATACTTTGAATACCATTGTTGCTAATGATATGGAAAATTCTAAGCTTGGGGAAGCTGGTTTTGATGAGCATGATATTTTTAGTCCCCCAAGCATTGAGGAGAAAATTTACTTTGATGATACTTTGCCTCCTATTTATGATGATTATAATGATAGTAGTCTTTTAGTACCACTTTGTTATGGAGGATAAATTTGATTATGATTACAATATGCCTCCTATATTTGATGATGAGAATAATAATGATAGCTACTTTGTTGAATTTGCTCCCACTTCAACTAATAAAATTTATTATGCCTATGTGGAGAGTAATAATTTTATGCATGAGACTCATGATAAGAATGCTTTATGTGATAGTTATATTGTTGAGTTTGCTCATGATGCTACTGAATATTATTATGAGAGAGGAAAATATGGTTGTAGAAATTTTCATGTTACTAAAATGCCTCTCTATGTGCTGAAATTTTTGAAGCTACACTTGTTTTATCTTCCTATGCTTGTCACTTTGCTCTTCATGAACTTGTTTATTTACAAGACTCCTATGCATAGGAAGCATGTTTGATGCTCTCTTTTGCCTCATACTCTATTTTTCATGTGAGCATCATTAAAACTGCTGAGCCCATCTTAATGGCTATAAAGAAAGAACTTCTTGGGAGATAACCCATGTGTTATTTTGCTACAGTACTTTGTTTTATATTTGTGTCTTGGAAGTTGTTTACTACTGTAGCAACCTCTCCTTATCTTAGTTTTGTGCTTTGTTGTGCCAAGTAAAGTCTTTGATAGTAAAGTGAATACTAGATTTGGATTACTCGCGCAGATTCTGCATTTCTTTGTCTGTCACGAATTTCGACCTGCCTCCTCGTAGGTAGCTCGGAAAATTAAGCCAATTTACGTGCGTGATCCCCGGATATGTACGCAACTTTCATTAAATTTGGGCATTTTCATTTGAGCAAGTCTGGTGCCTCAATAAAATCCATCTTTACTGGATCTGTTCGTTTTGACAGATTCTGCCTTTTATTTCGCATTGCCTCTTTTGCTATGGTGGATGAATTTCTTTGTTCCATTAATGTCCAGTAGCTTTATGCAATGTCCAGAAGTGTTAAGAATGATTGTGTCACCTCTGAACATGTTAATTTTTATTGTGCACTAACCCTCTAATGAGTTGTTTCGAGTTTGGTGTGGAGGAAGTTTTCAAGGGTCAAGAGAGGAGGATGATATAATATGATCAAGGAGAGTGAAAGCTCTAAGCTTGGGGATGCCCCGGTGGTTTACCCCTGCATATTTCAAGAAGACTCAAGCGTCTAAGCTTGGGGATGCCTAAGGCATCCCCTTCTTCATCGACAAATTATCAGGTTCCTTCTCTTGAAACTATATTTTTATTCGGTCACATCTTATGTACTTTACTTGGAGCGTCTGTGTGCTTTTGTTTTTGTTTTTGTTTGAATAAATGCTTGTGTGGGAGAGAGACACGCTCCGCTGGTTCGTATGAACACATGTGTTCTTAGATTTTAATTTTCATGGCGAAGTTTCTTCTTCGTTAAATTGTTATATGGTTGGAAACGGAAAATGCTACATGTAGTAATTGGTAAAATGTCTTGGATAATTTGATACTTGGCAATTGTTGTGCTCATGTTTAAGCTCTTGCATCATATACTTTGCACCCATTAATGAAGAAACACCTAGAGCTTGCTAATTTGGTTTGCATATTTGGTCTCTCTAAAGTCTAGATAATTTCTAGTATTGAGTTTTGAACAACAAGGAAGACGGTGTAGAGTCTTATAATGTTTACAATATGTCTTTTATGTGAGTTTTGCTGCACCGGTTCATCCTTGTGTTTGTTTCAAATAACCTTGCTAGCCTAAACCTTGTATCGAGAGGGAATACTTCTCATGCATCCAAAATCCTTGAGCCAACCACTATGCCATTTGTGTCCACCATACCTACCTACTACATGGTATTTCTCCGCCATTCCAAAGTAAATTGCTTGAGTGTGCTACCTTTAAAATTCCATCATTCGCCTTTGCAATATATAGCTCATGGGACAAATAGCTTAAAAACTATTGTGGTATTGAATATGTACTTATGCACTTTATCTCTTATTAAGTTGCTTGTTGTGCGATAACCATGTTTACGGGGACGCCATCAACTACTCTTTGTTGAATATCATGTGAGTTTCTATGCATGTCCGTCTTGTCCGAAGTAAGAGAGATCTACCACCTTAATGGTTGGAGCATGCATATTGTTAGAGAAGAACATTGGGCCGCTAACTAAAGCCATGATTCATGGTGGAAGTTTCAGTTTTGGACATATATCCTCAATCTCATATGAGAATAATAATTGTTACCACATGCTTATGCATTAAAGAGGAGTCCATTATCTCGTTGTCTATGTTGTCCCGGTATGGATGTCTAAGTTGAGAATAATCAAAAGCGAGAAATCCAAAATGCGAGCTTTCTCCTTAGACCTTTGTACAGGCGGCATGGAGGTACCCCATTGTGACACTTGGTTAAAACATGTGTATTGCGATGATCCGGTAGTCCAAGCTAATTAGGACAAGGTGCGGGCACTATTAGTATACTATGCATGAGGCTTGCAACTTGTAAGATATAATTTACATAACTCATATGCTTTATTACTACCGTTGACAAAATTGTTTCATGCTTTCAAAACCAAAGCTCTAGCACAAATATAGCAATCAATGCTTCCCTCTGCGAAGGGCCATTCTTTTACTTTTATGTTGAGTCAGCTTACCCATTTCTCTCTATCTTAGAAGCAAACACTTGTGATTAACTGTGCATTGATTCTTACATACTTGCATATTATACTTGTTATATTGCTTTGCATTGACAATTATCCATGAGATATACATGTTACAAGTTGAAAGCAACCGCTGAAACTTAATCTTCCATTGTGTTGCTTCAATGTCTTTACTTTGAATTTCTTGCTTTATGAGTTAACTCTTATGCAAGACTTATTGATGCTTGTCTTTAAGTACTATTCATGAAAAGTCTTTGCTTTATGATTCATTTGTTTACTCATGTCATTACCATTGTTTTGATCGCTGCATTCATTACATATGTTTACAATAGTATGATCAAGGTTATGATGGCATGTCACTCCAGAAATTATCTTTGTTATCGTTTACCTGCTCGGGACGAGCAGAACTAAGCTTGGGGATGCTGATACGTCTCCGAGGTATCGATAATTTCTTGTGTTCCATGCCACATTATTGATGATATCTACATGTTTTATGCATACTTTATGTCATATTTATGCGTTTTCCGGAACTAACCTATTGACGAGATGCCGAAGGGCCAGTTCCTGTTTTCTGCTGTTTTTGGTTTCAGAAATCCTAGTAAGGAAATATTCTCGGAATCGGACGAAATCAACACCGAAGATCTTAGAATCCCCGGAAGCATCCAGAACACCCGAGAGAGGCCAGAGGGGGGCCACACATGCCCCAGATGATAGGCCGGCGCGGCCCAGGCCCTGGCCGCGCCGCCTTATGGTGTCGTCGCCCCTTCGACCTTCTGACGCCGCCTCTTCGCCTATATAAAGGTCCCAGACCTAAAACCTCGATACGAAAAAGCCACGGTACGAGAAACCTTCCGGAGCCGCCGCCATCGCGAAGCCAAGATCCGGGGACAGGAGTCTCTGTTCCGGCACGCCGCCGGGACGGGGAAGTGCCCCCGAAGGCTTCTCCATCGACACCACCGCCATCTTCATCAACGCTGCTTGTCTCCCATGAGGAGGGAGTAGTTCTCCATCGAGGCTCGGGGCTGTACCGGTAGCTATGTGGTTAATCTCTCTCCTATGTACTTCAATACAATAATCTCATGAGCTGCCTTACATGATTGAGATTCATATGATGATGCTTGTAATCTAGATGTCATTATGCTAGTCAAGTGGGTTTTACTTATGTGATCTCCGGAGACTCCTTGTCCCACGTGTGTAAAGGTGACTAGTGTGTGCACCGTGTGGGTCTCTTAGGCTATATTTCACAGAATACTTATTCACTGTTTTGAATGGCGTAGTGAAGTGCTTATTTATATCTCTTTATGATTGCAATGTGTTTTGTATCACAATTCATCTATGTGCTACTCTAGTGATGTTATTAAAGTAGTCTATTCCTCCTGCATGGTGTAAAGGTGACTAGTGTGTGCACCGTGTGGTTCTTGTCGTAGGCTATGATCATGATCTCTTGTAGATTGTGAAGTTAACTATTCCTGTGATGGTATTGATGTGATCTATTTGGTTATGTTGATCTTTCATGCACTCTAAGGTTATTTAAATATGAACATTGAATTGTGGAGCTTGTTAACTCCGGCATTGAGGGTTCGTGTAATCCTACGCAATGTGTTCATCATCCAACAAGAGAGTGTAGAGTATGCATTTATCTATTCTGTTATGTGATCAATGTTGAGAGTGTCCACTAGTGAAAGTGTAATCCCTAGGCCTTGTTCCTTAATATCGCTATCGCTGCTTGTTTCTCGTTTCTATCGCGTTACTACTGCTGCGTTACTACTCGCTTGTTTATCGTCCTGGGCAAAGCACTTTTCCGGTGCCGTTGCCACTGCTCATACTTATTTATACCACCTGTATTTCACTATCTCTTCGCCGAACTAGTGCACCTATTAGGTGTGTTGGGGACACAAGAGACTTCTTGCTTTGTGGTTGCAGGGTTGCATGAGAGGGATATCTTTGACCTCTTCCTCCCTGAGTTCGATAAACCTTGGGTGATCCACTTAAGGGAAACTTGCTGCTGTTCTACAAACCTCTGCTCTTGGAGGCCCAACACTGTCTACAAGAATAGCACCCGTAGACATCAACCGTCTTCCTTGTTGTTCAAAATTCAATACTAGAAATTATCTAGACTTTAGAGAGACCAAATATGCAAACCAAATTTAGCAAGCTCTAGGTGTTTCTTTATTAATGGGTGCAAAGTATATGATGCAAGAGCTTAAACATGAGCACAACAATTGCCAAGTATCAAATTATTCAAGACATTTTAGAATTACTACATGTAGCATTTCCCGATTCCAACTATATAACAATTTAACGAAGAAGATTCAACCTTCGCCATGAATACTATGAGTAAAGCCTAAGGACATATTTGTCCATATGCAATAGCGGAGCGTGTCTCTCTCCCACACAATGAATGTTAGGATCCATTTTATTCAAAAAAAACAAAAACAAAAACAAACCGACGCTCCGAGCAAAGCACATAAGATGTGATGGAATAAAAATATAGTTTCAAGGGAGGAACCTGATAATGTTGTCGATGAAGAAGGGGATGCCTTGGGCATCCCCAAGCTTAGACGCTTGAGTCTTCTTAGAATATGCAGGGGTGAACCACCGGGGCATCCCCAAGCTTAGAGCTTTCACTCTCCTTGATCATATTGTATCATCCTCCTCTCTTGATCCTTGAAAACTTCCTCCACACCAAACTCAAAACAACTCATTAGAGGGTTAGTGCATAATAAAAATTCACATGTTCAGAGGTAACACAATCATTCTTAACACTTCTGGACATTGCATAAAGCTACTGGACATTAATGGAACAAAGAAATTCATTCACCATAGCAAAAGATTCAATGCGAAATAAAAGGCAGAATCTGTCAAAACAGAACATTCCGTAAATATGGATTTTATTGAGGCACCAGACTTGCTCAAATGAAAATTCCCAAATTTAATGAAAGTTGTGTACATATATGAGGATCACGCACGTAAATTGGCATATTTTTCTGAGCTACCTACAGAGAGGCAGGTCGAAATTCGTGACAACGAAAGAAATGCATATCGCTGCGATAATCCAAATCTAGTATGAACCTTACTATCAAAGACTTTACTTGGCACAACAATACACAAAACTAAGATAAGGAGAGGTTGCTACAGTAGTAAACAACTTCCAAGACTCAAATATAAAACAAAAATACTGTAGTAAAAACATGGGTTGTCTCCCATAAGCGCTTTTCTGTAACGCCTTTCAGCTAGGCGCAGAAAGTGTATATCAAGTATTATCGAGAGACGAAGCATCAACATCATTACAGGGGGTGTTGGGAGTTTTCTCAACCATGCATAGTATGTTGGATACATAAGTTTCAGCGGCTCCCTTTTCATTAGTCTTGGGCTTGCTGCTCTCATCAAACAAATTTTCAGAAACAAGCCAAGCATAATTATCATCTAGAGCTTCATGCATCGCTAGGAGCTTACATGGTATTGGTGCTTTAATCTCCCCACCATCATTAACATTATTAGTGTACTTTATTCTATCCATATCCATTTTTTCAAGTGTTCTTTTAAAATCGGTGATTGTACCAAGCCTCTCATGCTTACTAAAAACTTTTCTAGCTTCTTTAGCTATATCTGCAAATTCTCGCACTAAGACTTTTAGAACAAAATCTCTCTTCTCTCCCCGCTCCATATCGAAAGTGTAAGAAACATGTGTTGTATCATGGGGTTGAGACTAATAAATCCAGCTTCCATCATGCGTACCAAACAAACAGAGGCATCTTCATAAGTAGGGACAGACTTTTGCAAGGGGTATATCTTTAAGATCTTCATGCATACTAATATGGGTGAAAAATTCTTCTATATTATCTCTTCCAATTATAGACCCTTGTCCCACAGGTATATCTTTTACAGTAAAATTAAGAGGAAACATGTTGAAAAAAAGTAAAGCAAATGCAAGTAACTAATTTTTTTGTGTTTTTGATATAGAGTGCAAGACAGTAAATAAAGTAAAACTAGCAACTAATTTTTTTGTGTTTTGATATAAGTGCAGCAAACAAGAAAGTAAATAAAATAAAGCAAGACAAAAACAAAGTAAAGAGATTGGATTGTGGAGACTCCCCTTGCAGCGTGTCTTGATCTCCCCGGCAACGGCGCCAGAAAAAGAGCTTGATACGTGTACAGCACGCGTCCGTTGGGAACCCCAAGAGGAAGGTGTGATGCGTACAACAACAAGTTTTCCCTCAGAAAGAAACCAAGGTTTATCGAACCAGGAGGAGCCAAGAAGCACGTTGAAGGTTGATGGTGGCGAGATGTAGTGCGGCGCAACACCAGGGATTCCGGCGCCAACGTGGAACCTGCACAACACAACCAAAGTACTTTGCCCCAACGAAACAGAGTGAGGTTGTCAATCTCACCGGCTTGCTGTAACAAAGGATTAGATGTATAGTGTGGATGATGATTGTTTGCGAGAAAACGAGTAAAACAAGTATTGCAGTAGATTGTATTCGATATAAAAGAATGGACCGGGGTCCACATTTCACTAGAGGTGTCTCTCCCGTAAGATAAATAGCATGTTGGGTGAACAAATTACAGTCGGGCAATTGACAAATAGAGAGAGCATGACAATGCACATACATGATATGATGAGTATTGTGAGATTTAATTGGGCATTACGACAAAGTACATAGACCGCTATCTAACATGCATCTATGCCTAAAAAGTCCACCTTCAGGTTATCATCCGAACCCCTTCCAGTATCCGAACCCCTCGAAACAACAGACAATTGCATTAAGTATGGTGCGTAATGTAATCAATAACTACATCCTCGGACATAGCATCAATGTTTTATCCCTAGTGGCAACAGCACATCCACAACCTTAGAACTTTCGTCACATCGTCCCGCATTTAATGGAGGCATGAACCCACTATCGAGCATAAATACTCCCTCTTGGAGTTAAGAGTAAAAACTTGGCCAGAGCCTCTACTAATAACGGAGAGCATGCAAGATCATAAACAACACATAGGTAATAGATTGATAATCAACATAACATAGTATTCTCTATCCATCGGATCCCGACAAACACAACATATAGAATTACGGATAGATGATCTTGATCATGTTAGGCAGCTCACAAGATCCGACAATGAAGCACATGAGGAGAAGACAACCATCTAGCTACTGCTATGGACCCATAGTCCAGGGGTGAACTACTCACTCATCGGTCCGGAGGCGACCATGGCGGTGAAGAGTCCTCCGGGAGATGATTCCCCTCTCCGGCGAGGTGCCGGAGGCGATCTCCAGAATCCCCCGAGATGGGATTGGCGGCGGCGGCGTCTCAGTAAGGTTTTCCGTATCGTGGCTCTCGGTACTGGGGGTTTCGCGACGCAGGCTTTAAGTAGGCGGAAGGGCAACACGGGGGCCACACGAGGGCCCCACACACCAGGGCCGCGCGGCCAAGGGCCGAGCCGCGCTGCCCGTGGTGTCGGCGCCTCGTGGCCCCACTTCCTTTCCCCTTCGGTCTTCCGGAAGCTTCGTGCAAAAATAGGACCCCGGGCGTTGATTTCGTCCAATTCCGAGAATATTTCCTTTGTAGGATTTCTGAAACCAAAAACAGCAGAAAACAAGAATCGGCTCTTCGGCATCTCGTTAATAGGTTAGTGCCGGAAAATGCATAAATACGACATATAATGTGTATAAAATATGTAGATATCATCAATAATGTGGCATGGAACATAAGAAATTATCGATACGTCGGAGACGT
The DNA here is from genome assembly GCF_022539505.1 of Lolium rigidum. Classification (NCBI taxonomy): domain Eukaryota; kingdom Viridiplantae; phylum Streptophyta; class Magnoliopsida; order Poales; family Poaceae; genus Lolium; species Lolium rigidum. Next base: position 209,156,953 of record NC_061509.1, read on the forward strand.
ATCAGTCGCCCACACGACCATGGCCACCGACCAGCACCTGAACCTCTGGCTTGCCCGTCAGCCAAAAGGTTCCCACCAACTGAGGCCGCCACCTCAGAAACCGATCTCCTTGCGCCGCCGGACCGCAACAGAGCACCGAGGACTTCGCCGACACCGGGCTCCCGCACACCATCGGACGACCACCGGCCTCACCGGGCTCTACCCCGCGCGGATCCCGGGGAGGAAGCTCCTCCACCATCTCCGGGCGAACCACAACCACCACGAGTTGGTGCCGCCACCGGATCCGGAGGTCAGGCAAAGGGGGAACTCCAGCGGCTAGATCGTCGGCCAGCAGCCACCCCGGTTGCCGGAATCGACAGATCCGGTGGAGGAGTGTCTCAGGGCACGGGAAATGGGCAGAGGCCCCTGCCCCTGACCCAATCTCGCGGCGGCCGGGGCGCCGAGGCCGGCGGCCGCGCAACCCTGGCTCCTCCCGGAGTCTCCCTTGCCCCAGCACGCATCCGACCCGAGCGCCGCCACCCGCTGCGCCCGCCGCTGCCCGCTGAGCTCGCCGCCGACGGCCGCGCCGCCGCCAGCCGAAGCCGTCTTCATGGACGCGAGGAGCGCCAACCGCCGCGAGGGCCTGAGCCTCCGCCAGCCAGCCGCAAGGAGGGGGGCCTCGCCGCCGCCGTCTACCCACTACAAAGATTCGGGTCTATTGCAACGAAAAATATTGTCGCAATATATGCCGTTTCGTGGCGATATGCACCTGTTGCCACAAAACCACGTTCGTGGGCAAGCGTTGCAATTGGACACATGGTAATAGGCTATTGCAACAAAAATGCAATCGTGGCAATAAAGTGCTCTATTGCAACAACCATGCGGGTAGTTGCCACATTTTCTCCCGCGGTGATACTCACTTATCTCCACAATGTGGTTTGTCGAGATAGCTTAATGCAACATGCCAACAAATCATGGCGATTGATAGTTTGTGGCGATAGAAATTTGTAGCAATAACCTCTACCAACAATCCACGTTTCGTGGCGCATGCTCTTTCGTTGCAATAGACAATCGTGGCAATAGCCTACGCCAACGCCCCCTGTTTCGTAGCATTAGACATTTTGCCATGAACCACTACATTCGTGGCATTAACTTATAGCAACAAACATTTCATTCATGGTGATAAATAGCTATGGCAACAATCATTTTTTTTTTGTAGCGAGAAGCTACTGCGACAATTTAATCTTTTCGTGGCGATACTCTATTTCAACCAAATTCAGTTTTGTGGCACCAAATACTTATTGCAACGAGCAAACTGTTTGTAGCGACAAGCTAATGCGACAACTTAAAGTTTTTGTGGCAATACTCTATTTCAACAAAGCTTTGTTTCGTGGCGCCAAACACAGTTATCACAACATGTAGAAAAATTGTGGTGCCAAGTTATTGCAACAATATAAAGTTCTTCGTTGCTACATCCTAGCGCAACAAAGAATGTAGTCATGGCAACTAAGATTTGACGCAACAGTATTTTTCACTATTTTTTCATGGTACTAACCTAAGGCAACGGAAAGTGAGTTGTGACAATAGCCTATCGCAATCATAAAAAAGCCATTAAATTACAAAATTCAAAACCATACATATAATATGTCAGTTCATACAAATCAAAATTCTGATCGTAAATATCCATCAAATGAAACTCAAGTAAAATGTAGTCATCCTAATTAAGTGTAAGACTAAATTTTTCATGATGTATAGTACATCACCATCGTGATTCTTGAAATCTCTACTCTAGGTGCGTATTCCCATTACTTGTACCCTCTCCAGCTATTTCTTTGGTTCCTGCAATCAAGAAATGGAAAAAACAAGCCAAGTTCTGTCAACAATCTGCCATGAGATTGGACAAAATCAATTGTATAGGAAAACTAGCATCAAGTGTATACGAACTAGCACCAAGTGTCTAGCCGATATACGAACCGGTAGGTGCGAGAGACAACCCAGGAGGCGGCGGAAAGACACAAAACCCATCTAGGGTTTCATCATCCTCGCCGGCGATACCGCTGGTCCCCTCCGCCTCCGGTGGCCTTGGGGCCTTGGAGGTGTGGCGGACCACGGTCCCTCGCCGGCGGGGAGTTTCCGTTGTTAATTTAGTTTGCATTTCAGTCTCTTTTTTCGGATGGTGACGCGGTGGCTACATCCTGAAGTTAGAATAAGGTCCTCCCTACCCTATCCTCGCTCCGGTGGTGCATGTAGCGCTGACAGAGGGCGCCTGGAGTTGTGTGCCCGTCGGAACTCCTCGGATCCGGTCGAATTTCGTGTTTGTTGGTGTGGTTTCATGTCAGTCTTTTCTGACAACGGTTGTCATCATTGGCGACGGTTGCTGCTGTGGTGCGTGGGTCTTTTGGGACCTTAGCAGGACCACTTCCCATCTGTTTACTACAACTAGCTCTACTACGACAATCTTTGCCTGACTTCGGCGATGGAGGGGCGAGGACAGTAGCGCGCCTTCGGCTCGTGCTAGTGTTTGTAGTCATCGCTAGGTGGTCCGAGTACCAATTTGTATTTTTTTTTACTTTTTGGTTTATTTGTACTACTGCTGATGATTATTAATATATCGGTGGATTTCTCGAAAAAAAATGTTTGTTTCAAAATTGCAAATTTGTGCACATGATGATTAGATGATCCAGTGCACCTGCCATGGTGTCCCCTACTGCTGCAGCTCATGTCCTTCACCACGTCTACAACTACCATTTCATTGTCTGGAGACCGGGTCGCTTCTTTCCGAAAAAGAGTGTTTAACTTCTACTGTGTAGACTAAGTACAAAATACATTTGTCTCTACAAATTACACCAAGCAAGCCCTGGCCCATTGGTTTTAGGCCCGTGCATAATGCTAACTTGATAGGTGCAAGGTTCGAATCTTCAGGTTTACAATAAAAATTTGCCGCTCATAATATAAGAATCAGTCAACTTATTGTTTATTTAAAATATAACCCTTATAATTTTTTATACTAGGACATCCTATTTTATTAGACAAAAAATATAGTAAACAATGAAAAAAACATGATCGTTGCAATATCTTCTAGATATTACCATGGCTCCATAATTTGTGGCAATATGCAAAACTATTGCAACACAATGGGGTTGAGGCAAAAACAGTCGCTTTTATGACAAATACGTATTTTGTTGCAATAGGAGACTAATATTTTTGCAACAATATGAATGCCTAACGCAACAAGGGGAAAATGTTGCAATATTCTTCCGTATATTTCCACAAATTCTGTTTTAGTGGCGTTACCTAGTCTCTATTGCAACAACATGACGAGGTCCTGCAACAACCCGTAATCGTGGCAATAGCACCACCTTATGGCAACGACATAACGTTTTGTTGCAATAAGAGCTCTCTATTGCAACAAAATGTCTAATTACCGCGACAAAACTCAATTGTGGCAATATGCGGAGGCTATTGCCACAAACGAAATATTCGTGGTAATATTGTGATCTATTGCAACGAAATAGAGTTGTAGCAATAAATATTGTTGCAATAGACCGGAATTCCTGTAGTGACCGCACGGGCAAGGCCCGACGGCGACCATCGGCGGCGGCGGGGCGGGGGGAGGGAGAGGACGCGGGGCTAGGGTTTTCTCTCGGGGGAGGGAGAGGACGCGAGAGGCTGCTGTCCGACAGGTCAATCACTGCCATGTTCCACTTATCGGGTGGTGCAAACGATTACACCTAGCCGAGCGCACAAGTTCCATACTTAAATCAGCCCCATGGTCCTTACTGTGCGGGCAAAAACAGTGTCACCGGTTTCATAGTTCGAAATTTTGTACTAAACCGCAAATACAGTTTACATTTGTGAAGGGAAATAAACTATCTCTTACTAGCCGGTTTAAATGGTTTTCCTATGATGTTATTTTTGCACACCCCTACATGTGTTGCGCAACGGATCAAAGTATATGTCGAGATGGTAGAGATGAATATCTTCTCTCCATATCCTTCTAGTAGGTGTAAAACCGTTTCCTCAATAGCTCAATGTACGATTTTGACAAATGCTGATCCAACTCTCTTCGCTCCTTGGCGTACGATGATCGATGTCATGACAAGGGACCACAGTGGTAAATGTAGCTGAAAAGTGTCGCTCTCCACTGCAAGATTTCCCTTTATTGCGAGGAAGGATACAATAGTTAATGGTAGGGCTCGCCCTGAGCATCCTCCGAGGAATCGATACACACGATTCCCGCCTTCCTATCTTTCGAGGCAGTGTCCCCGGACCATCCGATCATCACTATTGCGTCCATCATTATTAATTTTACATCATGATTTATGCACTTGAGTTGCAAGTTTGAGTTGTACCTAAGATCTATTTAGTTACACGTTGGGTTGTTTTCAGTTGCAACTAGAAAAAAATACTTTCGTTCCTTTTTGATTTATTTCATGATCTGTAAATTACAACATGAGTTGCATCTGAATTTTGATTAGGTCATTAGTTACAAGAACTAGTCACACCCATAATTTTGGGACGCATCTAGCGAGCAAACGTTGGCTCGTTGGTTCCAGCCAGCCATCGGGCCAAAAAAGGAAAGTGTCCCTTCCTCCCACCCCCGTCCGACCAAACCGTTCCAGAAAAGGAAACTGGACCCCCCCAGCCCGGATCGCAACAAATCCCGCCAAAATCTAGTCGGGCCCACCGTCCTCCCGTCCCCTATTTACCTTAACTTTCCGTGTACAGCTGCACGCTCCCTTCCCTTTTCCTTTCTCTCTTCTTCCTCCCCGTCCCTCCTCCAGATCTTTCTTCCTTCATCCAGATCTCCATTGCAGCTTCTTCCTCTCCAAAAAAAGCCAGCAAGTTCTTCCTCCACAGCCGACTCGCAACTTGTTCCTCCCCACCTGCAACTTCTTCTCCCTTTCCCTTCAAATCTCCATTGCAGTCAACACAAAAGACAACAAGTACCAAGCAGAAATCTCCATTGCAATCAAGCACAAAGACAACAAACTAACGAGCAAGTTCTTCGTAGGTCGGACAAACAAGGTTAGATTTGCACGGATGCTTACCTCCCCCCTCCCATCTCCTCTTTGCTATATTTTGTTCAACCTTTTGAACATGGCAACCAGATCTACAAGTTTTCTTCCCAGAAAAAGAACACAATTTGAGCAAAAACACAAACAAAAACCAGATCTACATGGTCAGATCCATTTTCATCTGAACCAAGTAGTGCCTGATGCATAAAAGACAACTATTGAATCACAGAATTGCTTCCTGATGCATAAGTATGTTCCTCATCCATACAAATTCATGGAAAAATGCAAAACGAGGCTTGTATATCATAGAAATAGCAGCATAAACTTGTAACAGGACACATGTAGATAAAAAAACTCAACTTTGAGGGCACAAACCTATTATAATTTGGTGGGATCCTCAAGGTAGTTGCTTTTCAGTTCAGAATATACTCAAGACAACACCTTGCAAAGCAACTAATTTAGATGATCTGATGCATACTAACCATAGAATAAGCCACAAAAAATGGGAAGGAGTAGCAATGCATTTAGATGGTCACATAGTACTGGGAAGGTTCTATAGTAGCATTAGGTACCATTAGTTTGTCGAAACCATCGAGACAACCAGTTCACCGACGAACAAACTATGTTTCAACAAGAACTAGTATAGTCACATGACAAAGCTAAGCGATAGAAATGATCGACTTAGCTACCATTTGAGATGCTCAAGCAAAAGTTTCTTCCGTCATAGTGCTAATTACATAGGGTTTGCACCGTTTCTCCGTGGCTGATCGATGAAGCAAAATTTGACACTTGATCTGGTCCATGCTAGTCTCCAGTACCTGAAAAAAGCAAGTTTGTGAGAAGGTGTGAATGGTGGTGACAACCATAAACTTTTGGTAGCTTATGTCATGCAGATTTGAATCAAAAAATGCAATTCGGGAAAACAACTTAGATGGCGTTAGTGTACCAACTTAGATGAATCAGAGAAGCAACTTTAGATGCATCCATAAACAAATTTTTCAAGTTTACTTACAAACAAAATGAAATTACTTTCTGTTTTGCAGATGAGTGGTTTGGACCTGAACCTAGAACCAGACGATGTCGACATGGAAGATGCAGGAATAAATGGCAGTGACCCCTTTTTCTGCACTCAAGTCTGCCCGAGACGGAGGTTGTCGATGAGTCTCAGGACCCACTCCTTGCTGAGCATGGTGGACAAGGTGGCGACTCTGATGTGCACAGTGGTGGAGGGCAGCAATTCAATGCAACACCACCTCCAGCAAATCCTAGCACTGAAAACATCAACACAACGACTATGCCTACTACAACCCTTTCTGGTTCTTCTAACCCTGAGTTGGCGGATCATGGTGCTGATGGAGTTGCTCCTAATGAAGAAGTTGCATCTAGTCCTCAAGAACCCTTCCTTGGTATGCGATTTGACACAATCGAAGATGCCGGAGAGCACTACAATGCTTACTCAAAAAGACTCGGGGTTTTCTATCAAATCAAACACATCACTGAGGCAACCTTTCACTAAGGTGGTGCGGAAGCAACAATTTGTGTGCAACAAGTATCGGGCACCGAAAACAGAAGAGCAAATTCAAGAGGAGAGAGTCAAAATTGTAGAAGAGGTTAGCCCTGTCCAGCTAGATGATGAAGACGGGGATGGAGAAGAAGCTGGACCGTCCAAGAAACCAAAATCTGCAGGAGTTAAGCGGCAAAGGGAAAAAATAAAGCAAACCAAGTGTCCAAGCAAAAATGTGTGTGAAGTTGATTAACAACAAATATGAAGTGACATATTTTATTGCGTAACACAATCACCCCATGCTTGTGAAACCTTCACCGACAAAGTACCCGAGATCACACAAAGGCATACCTAGAGATGAAAGGGAGTTCCCGAAATGCCTACATGATCGCAATTTAGAAACGGGGCGTATGATGACAGTGATGTCTTCTTTTTATGGTGAAGAATGTTTCGTCCCCTATGATCCAAAAGCTATAACAAATCTGCGAACAAGTTTGAGGAAGGAGGAGAAGGAATGGGACATTGCTGAGACAGTGGCTTATTTTGCAGAGTTGAAGGACAAGGACCCGGGTTTCTACTCTCGAATTTCTTTTGATGAAGAGAATAGGGTTGAACACATTTTCTTGGTTGACAGTGTTGCAAGGAAGGCTTACACAGAAGCATATCATGATTGTGTGTCATTTGATACAACTTTCTTGACTAATCAGTTCAATATGCCTTTTTCTCCATTTATTGGGATAAACGGACATGGACAGATCCTTCATGCTTGGTCGTGGTTTCCTAAGGGATGAGAAAGAGGAGAGTTTTACATGGCTTTTCACCCAGTTCCTTGATGCTATGCATGGTTTGCAGCCAACAAATATTATAACGGACCGAGGACCGGGCTATGAGGAATGCAATCGGAGAAGTTTTCTTTAACACCGTGCACCGCAACCGTCGCCGGCACGTTATGAAGAAAGCAAATGAGAAGCTCGGGCCATTCCCGGGTAGGCACCCTGGTTTGGTCGAAGACTTCAATGAATGCATCAATGAAAGTATGAGTGAGGATGAATTTGAAGCAAGATGGGCAGAGATGATTGCAAAGTGGGATTTAGCTGAGCATGAAACATTTTTATGGTTGAAGAAGTATGCAAAATTCTGGGTTCCATGCTACTACAGACATCGATTCTTCCCATTTTTGCAATCAACTCAGAGGAGTGAGGGATTTAACGATGTTCTAAAACGTTACATCAACCCTCACAACTCAATCAAGCATTTTGTTAAACAATATGAGAAGCTACAACAACGGATATTGGGTAAGGAGGGCCACAATGATTTCCGCACGGATGAGCTTGAGCCAGATCCATGGTCGCCGTTCCCTATTGAGAAGCAAGCCTTGGCTGTGTACACACGTCCCATCTACCATCGGTTCGGAGAAGGAGTTCGCGCTCATTGGCCGTTATAATGTCCAACCACAGGGCAATAATTTGTACCAGCTAGTTCCTAACAATGAGAAGTGCTATCCTTATGGTGGAAGGTACTACATGGTTAATGCTAATGGTGGGCAATTCAACTGCGAGTGCTGCAAGTTTGAGCGTGACGGTTTGCTATGTTGTCATCTCTTAAAAGTGTTTACGCATATTGGTGTTGATGTTATACCAGAGCAATACATATTACGAAGGTGGACTCCAGCTGCATTGGAAACTGTGGTTCAGCCAACTGTCCCAAGCACAAGATGATGTTATGCCTGAAGAATCACGGCAGAAATTGCGGTTTGCAAACTTGTCAACTAAGTTTGTTGCTTTGGCTAAACTAGCAAGTGCATCAGACCAGCATGATGCTATTGCTCGTAGACACATCGGAGAAATGACAACCGAGTTTGCACAACTAAACAAGGTAAAAAGGAAGAGAAAACCAACTACTTCAAGCACTCGAACAGTCAACAAATCCTAATTCTAATAGGACATCTACTTCAAGCACCTACTACGCATCGGAGAACATCTTCGGGGCCTACCCGAACGCGACCGAGTACCTCCACCTACAACATCAAACAGCAGCAGGCACCTCGGTCAGCTCCAGGGCATGTGCCAACAACGACATACTACAGGTGATGTGCCACCAACAACTAAACCCGCACCAACGAACTTCCCAGACAAGGACGAGTCCGCACCGTCCGCCCCTACTCGCCAAGGTCGTCCAAACAAGAAGCAGAAAAGCATAGAGTCTGACATTCCATATGTGCAACAGGCAAGTCACATGGTTGGGGCAAGTGAAGAAGCTATGGTTATTCTTGATCCTCCTAGGTCGAATACAAAAGGAAGAAAGAAGAATCGATACCCTAGTGGGATTGAGTTGCAAGCAAAAAGAACAATTCTGTGTACGTTGTGCGGATTGCCTGGACATAATTCAGCAACATGTGAAAATTCTCTGAAAGGATGAACTTAAATTATGTCTCGCTCAAGGTCATTTTTTCTCGTGTGTGTAAGATCGGATAGTATTGCAAGACACAACAACTTATGACACAGATCTACAATTATAAGATGTAATTGTGCTTGAAATGTTGAATTTTCAATACTCGCAATGTAATTTGTGCTTCCCAAATTGAATTTCAGTAATGCAAGTAGTTAGAAGGAGAGAATATACATCATTTTCCTTTCTTCTTGAGAGCTTTCCTCCGATCGATGGTGTTGTGGATGGAAGTAACCCATGTGTGAGTCATGATTTTCCTAATATTTGATATGTCCTTCCCTCCATAGTTTGGGAGAGACCTTCCTGTCCAGTGCTCAGCATTCATAAGTGCATGGACACCACAATCCTTGCTGCGAGAAAAAAAGTGGGAATATAAGTTATGTATTCGAGCAAGCAATTTATATGAGTTACAGAAGAACAAGTGAATCAAATTAGCACAAAACTAAATTAATCAACTTAAAAATTATGCTTTGATCAACTAGATGTATTTGGAAAAGGAGTCCAGTTGAAATTTTATGAAGCTGGTAAGAAGCAACCTATATTATATGGGAAAAGAAAATAACTTAGCCTACTTCAGTACAAGTACTTCACCCCCCGCAGAAACTATTTTAAGGATGCTGAGTAAGCAACTTAGATGCTACTAACACTGTTGAGAGGAAGCAAAAAAGGGGTTGTTCAGAAGCAACTAAGGTAAGGAGAAGTTGCACACAAGAAAACTTAGCTCAAAAAAAGGTAGGCAACTGTGGTATAAGTTGAAAAGCAAATTAGTGTTAAATTTGAACTATGGAAACCTTCTTATAGAAGCAACTAAGTTGTTGCTAGTGAAACAAAAAAAGTACTTGATGGAAGCAACTAGGGTGTCCACAGTAAGGTGAAGCAAAATAAGAACATATTGGCTACTATTGGAAAGCAACTTAGATGTGCAGTAGGAGCAAAACTTAGATGCTAATAAAAGCAAGTTATCTGAATGAGTGTTTTTATGTGCTTACTTAGTTTTCTGCTTTGGAGCAAAAATGTCGCTGGCGTCAAACTTCTCAAGCTTGATGCGTGATTTTGGGTACTCTTCATTCCATAGAGATGTTATTGCTTCCTGAAGATTCTTCACAAGCAGGCCCAATTTTTTATCATTTATTGTCCTCATAGAGTCAAGAACTTCGAATCTTCTATCTTTGATGTTGAGAACAAGCAACCAGTAGTGGTTCACCTTCACAATTGGGTCTTCGCTCATGTTTTCCAACACTGGAAGCAACACCTGTTCGTGTGGTTGGCAGATAACAAAGAAATCAGGTGCAAAACATAACTAGAATGACCGTGGTCCAAAATATGAATGAACACAAAAAAAGGAAAAAGAAAGGGGGGAAAAAGATTACCAAGTCTTTCTTGTCAAGATGCGCATCCTTCTTCGCAAAGTACTTCTTGACATGCTTGTGATTCCAACCATATTCCTGAAGTAATGTCTACGTAAAAGATTTGAGGAATCCCCAGTGTGGTGCAGCTTAGTTTTGCTTCGAATATCTCGTGCTTGACAAGTAAAAAGAAACGAACAAAAACGAGACACAAAAAAGGTGTTGGGGTGCTAACCATAAATCTCAAAGGCATCACAACTTTCTTGTCATTCTTATCTTTCCTCAAGCATAATTGATTCGAGACCTAGTTCAAATATCGTGTTATCTAGCTCAAGCACAAGGCATCATTGAGTTTGCCGGTCCTCGATGGGAAACAAAAAACTTCTCGAAGTTGACAATGATTGGGGTGTTGTCCTTGTGCCGACCCCTTCCATTTCGTTTACCACCCGAGATAACTAGATCATAGACTTCCTTCACATCGCCAGAGCATGCATAGGTATTTTTGCTTGAAAAGTCTATGTACGGTGACTTATAACATGCAGCTGGTCGGATGATCCGGCCAGAGCCGCATTTGAGTTGCTTCCGAACCATCCATGGAAGGAGTGACCTTGTTGCTAACAGGAGTTGGTGTTTGGAGTTCAGCCTTCATTTTGATGTCCCGCACCGATAGTATCCGCTTCGTCCGTCGGTAGCCTTTCTCCCTTTCAACCTTGGTACATAAAGCAATGGCTTCTTCCTCCATTTCTCGGACTCCAAACATCGTCGAAGTCATCGAAAATTGGAGACCCAAAGGACCTAAAAGATTGTGGTGTTCTCCCATCGATGCCGCACCTACAGGAGTTTGTTGTTGGCTTTTCTCGTGGACTATCAAACCCAAGGCTGAAAGATGGCGGGTCACAACCCTTCTCCCATCTAGGATCCTTAGCTCGCGGAGGTGGACAAGTTTGACGAGTTGGAACCGTTGATTTCTTGGCGGCACTCGTTGGTCCGCGATCCTTGACAAGTAGAAGGCGTAGCAGGAGATGTTGGAGTATTCTTGTTCCGGCGTGGAGAAGTACGAATGAAAAGAGCTTGTGCTGGATTTTTTGTTAGTGAAACTGCATGACTTGCGTCTGGAGGAGGTTGCGGTGCCGCACCTGTGTTGTGGGCTGCTATTCTTGAACTAGTTGCAGCTCTTCGAGGTGAAACAGGCGCTTGATTATCTAAAGTTGCTCGCCGTATCGACCATAGTTGTGTCCGACATTGCCATAGTTGATTTTGGTCCCAACGGAGCTGCAGCTTGGTTGGCGGCTTGTACTCGTGACCTGATCCTCGAACTATTTCGGATCGCACATTTGTATCCAAAGGTCTGACACGATGCGCAACCATTTTTTGTTTCATCTGGACTCCTTTATCACCCCTGATTGCTAACTTATCAAATGCAACACACTCTGCCTGAACTTTCTGTACAACAGTGTCCCTGCAGAACTGGTCCAGTGGTGGTGTTGTTGTAGGAGAACCCCTTTGAGACCTATCTATCTCCTCCATGAATATGGAATTGGGGTATATCTTCTCTGTTATATCAAAGAATTTTGGGCCCTGGTTGTTTGTCATGTCAATGTCTTTGCCTCTGGATGCCGCAAACCCTCTGATATCTGAGAACGGGCTCAGTCCAGGCAATGGAATGTTTGCTGCGCCAACTGATTGAGTGTTCACATTTCCCAACCTAGCAGATCTCCTTGGTGTATTGTCGAAACGAGGAGATCTCCTTGGTGTATTATCGAAACGAGCATCACGGTCTTGGAAATCATCATCCTCAATGTGCTGTCCATTTGAAGGTTGTTGTTTGCTGGCACCATCTTCATTGTCACCGTCGTCATCGCCTTCATCATCCTCGTCATCGTCGTCTTCATCTTCTTCGTCATCGTCATTACCATCCGCATTGTAATCCTCATCATCTCGCATCCTCAGCATCCTCTTCATCAACAACAATAGAAGGTTCGGTGCCTTTGCCTCTTCCTAACTCTTCCACAAACACCTTTTGCACTCTCTTCTCGCTTGTTCAAAGTCCCCTACTTGTTCTATGAAAGTGCCCAACCTCGTTGGAGATATCGGTGCATAGCTCCCCAATCATCACAAGCAAGTTTCCTCTTTTTCTGCTCAGCAAATACAAAAGCAAAAAACTAGTGAGAATTATTTAGTTTTGTATGAAATCACTGTGTACATTTTGAGAAAACAGAAAATAAAAAGTGGGAAAAAGGAAAAATGAAATTACCTGACATGGGTAATTCCTAGGCAACCTTGATGATACAAACTCTTCTAATCTCGTCATCCCGACAAAAATACCGTCTCTAATAGTCACCCCCACCCCATCTTTCAACTGTAAAAAATCGGAAATGTCATAATTTGTTAGCATGAGTGTGCAATTTGAACCGAACTATGAGCGGTTTATATGAATCACCGGAACAACTTAGATATCGAAACTAAAGCAACTTAGTTGTGCCTAGTAAGCAGCTTAAGAGCACAAAAACATATGTACTAATATGAAGCAATTTGGACTAGATGTAGTAAAACAACTTAGTTATTTTGGCAAGTAACTTAGATGACACATAGAAAAAACTTGGATATACGAAAAACAGAAGAATGAAGAAGTAAGGTACATTTTGTATGAGCGATTTAGATGTACTAATATGTAACAACTTAGATGTGGCTAGTAAGCAGCTTAGGAACACAACATATGTACTGAGTATGAAGCAATTTTGGATCAGGGTAATAAAAAGCAACTTAGCTATAATGGCAAGTAACTTAGATGACACAGAGAAAACAACTTAGATATATGAAAACAGAAAAAGTAAGAACTAAGATACATTTTGTGGAAAAAGCAAAATAGAAGGGCTAATGTGACAACTTAGATGATGAAGTAAGAGTGCTTTGGAAAAATGATCCGGCCACATCACAGATGATCTACTTAAAAACAACTTAGATCACTCCAGTAAAGCAAAACTTAAGTAGTTAAAAAATACCTTCATCTTTCCAAACTCTCCATTTGACTTCATATCTTTGCGCATGACAGACTTGAATTAATTTGTCATCCCATGCGGCAAAGACGTATGGGACATTCCTCAACGAGATGGCACATGCTCATCAACATCAAGAGAGTCAAGATATAGTATCTACAAAAAAAAGGTAAAGGGAAAGAAACAGTGAGTAAGATCTCCTGAAAAAAAAGCAACACATGTTGCAACAGTTATTACGACATAAAAAACAAGGCCGAAAACACGAAAAGGGTAAAAAAGATCAAGTACCACGAGGTGATGTAAACAAGAACACACGGATTTCTTTTTGACTCCCATCTTTTTCACTTCTTGAACAATTTGATCAAATGCAAACCGGCACCAATTAGACTTCTTCATGACATTGAGATCCACTAGACTTGGATATGACCTTGGACCGATATTGGCACTTGTTGATGGTGATATAAAACAGACTCACAACAAGCAGACAAGGTATGCCCGTAGGAACTTCATATCACCTGCCCCTCCCATTTCCCGAATCATCTTGCGCCATTGCTTGAAACCTGGAGCAGACTCCACCCCGAATGTTGTACTCTTCGTTCATGAAGGCTATAGGTTCAGCTTTCCATTTCATACCGTACTGTGCAAACCTTCATTGGTAGCCCAAAGACTTTGTTGTAACTTGTCGCATCGACGGGAATGGTCCCCTCCCCGGTATAGCTAGCTCACTTCTAATTGGGTCAAAACATGCCAAGACCCACATGCTTAGATCAACAGGCATCTCAGTAGCTTTAACCATCAACATTCCTCCCCACCCCCACTCTGTGATCAACGTCTTCTGATCACCTGATAAAATTTCATTCAGCTTCACAAGTCTAGCAGGAGGAGACGCTTTATTCCTACCAAGCTGCACACCATGATAAGGAGAAAAAAAGGTCAAATAGTAATTCAGGACAATTTCACACACAACATAAGAAAACTAATACACATATTTGAAGAAAACACACAAGCGAGGAAGTATGAATTGGACATACCGACAGGAACGCACGGCTTTTCTTAGGTTCAACCACGAGCTGCGTAAGGTCCAAGCAACATTTTCTCGCATGATTACCACCAACCGAAGTAGCACCACGGGATCGTAAATTAGTAGCGGGTACAGGATTCGGACCATTCATGTTCATAGGATTATCCGCAACTGCAGCCTAAAAAAAGGAACAACATATTCAACATAAGTAAGGACAAGGTAATGTCAGAACAACTCAATTTACTTCCAAAAAACAACTAAGGCATGCTATCAAAAGAAAACTCAAATACTTTCAGAATAGCGAACTTAAGTATGCTATGAAAAACAAAATAAGGTGAGATGCTATACCTGCTGGCGAGGCTGCACGCCTGTTACTGCAGGTCTGCCCGTTGCTCCATCTGGTAGTTGTAGACGCGGAAACCTCTTAGTCATCTCCCTACACCTGTTGATGAATAGAAAATCAAAAATCAAAAATCAAATTAACATGCTTACATACGCACACAAAAATGTACAATGCAACTCTGCATCACCACTTATGCAAATTAGTTTACATGGTCATACAAAACATACAAAAGCTCTGTTCTGCTAAAACTTAAGCAAAACATGACTGAAAGCAGACATCAACTTTGCTTTACTTGGAACAACTAGATGTATTTGGAAAAGTTACTCAACTAGATGTATTTCCAAGAACAACTTGTTTAAGACAGATAATGGGCAAACTCAAAGGGATCGTTCATGTCATGTAAAAAAACAGAAAATCAACTTAATTAAGAACCACCAGCCAACTTAATTACTTCTAGTGGACAACTTAATCATAATGACAAAACAAGTTAAAACATGGACAACGGAAACTCGTGGCATCGTTTATGGCATGGAAAATTCAGAAAAGCAACTTAAGTAACAACGACGAGCCAACTTAATGACTCCTAGTTGACAACTTAATTATAATGACGTAACAACTTATTTAAAACACGAATAATCGCCAACTTGTGGCATCTCATGGCATGGCAAATCAACTTCAATAAGAACCACCAGCAACTTCAATAAGCAGACCTCATATGAATTAGAATGTTCCAAAGAGCAAAAATAACCACTAATAAGCAGACATCATAAGCTAGTACCGGTATCATCTAAAATTGGTAGCCTATATCAAGCAGGTGCACTAGCATGGCAAAAACAACTTAGGCTAGAATGAGTATCAAACACAACTGCAAAAGTTACTCTACATGATCCATACAGAACCTACAAGGTCTAATAAACAACTGAGAACATAAAAGATGTACTAGCATCATCTAATTTCGGGTGTACAAATTACTCCAACCATGATCAACGAGGAAACAATGGGAACCATAACAACAAGTACAAAATTACTCCAAAAACATGCTCTACAGGGGACCATAAGAACCATAGAACAAGGACAAAAAGTGGATATACGAGAGGAGAGTCCATGCACCGCCATCCATCTACTTCCAAAAATCCCGCACCATCAAAATGGGGACAAAATTGAACCAGAAATCAAGTCCTACCGGGGATTGGGGGATCCGAGCACATATCGCTTACCCGAGTAGCCGGATCCGCAACCGATCAAACGTGCGGACACGGCGAACGCACACGGGACGATCTCCGTCAACGATCCGGGCGAAAACACCACGCGCCGAGTGTACGGCCACCGATACGGCGGCGATGAAGCTCTTGGACGGTGAATCGACCGCACCCGCCCGAGAAAAGGTCGATCTCCGTCGCGGAGATCGAGCGCACCTCGCGCCTCGCCCCCACCGCCGTCGACCTCCCGCTCCTTATGCCTACCGAGCTCACGAGGACCTCCCCGAAGCGAATCGAGCACCGCCGAGCAACCTACCCCTCACCCCCGGACCCCTAGCGAATCGCGGCGCCGGCGAGCACGCCGTCGCTCATCCGAACCCTAGAGAATCGCCGGCGGAGCTCACGACAGAAATGGGGAACGAGCGAATGGAGACGTTTCTCGATTGTCTTCCTCGCACGCGCGCGACGAGGATGGCCCTTCAGGCGTGGTGCGGTCGCGGTGACGGTGGGGCCCTCAGGTGGGGACGGTCGGAACAGAGCAGGTATATCAGGTTCTCCATCCGAGATCCAACGGCCAGCAATCGTTGGCTCGCCACGACAAACAAGCCACCGTGCACTTTTTAGCGTTTGGGTAATTTTGTGGTGTATTACTCGTGTGTTGAATGCAACTACCGTGCAAATCTTGATGCGATCTGTTACGTTTTAAATCAGGCGGCAGGTGGACAGAGAGCCAGTCAGTCACGCGGGGATGCATATAGATCCAGTTTCCAACTACACATCCTGGTCCTATCCTCACTTGCAGCTGGGCCCCATCCACTTCGATAAGACAACCACAATATAGACCTGTCTGACACATGGGCCCCACCCTAACGGACCCTCTTCTTCTACCGGAAAACGCCGTCTCCGACCGGAAGGCCAAGTCGCGACGCCGGTAGCCCTCCTCACTCCTGCTCAACCATCCTCGCCGGCGGATGCGACCACGGCGGCGGCCTCAATGGCGTCCTCCTCCGCCACCGAGCCCGGCGTCCGACTCTCAGATCGCAGTACGCGCGCTCTCTCTCTCTCTCTCTATTTTCGATTCGCCTCCAGCTCGATTTGGTCCTGGGGCTCCTCCTCCGCGTCGGGTCCTGATCTGGCGTTTGGGGGTTTCTCTTTCGCAGCGAGGAGGTCGCCCCTCAGCTTGAGGGCCATGGTGCTCCTGATGCACGTCCTGTTCGTCGGCGCCGTCTTCATGCTCGATTCGACCCTCGACAGGCGGATCCACGAGGAGCCGTGGTACAATTCCCACCTGATTTTGCCTACCAAGTTTTTTTTTTTTTTTTTGCATTTTTTGCTTTCTCGGAGTAGAAATTTAAGATTCCCTGTTGATTTCTATGACGCGTTCAAGCATGGTTCCAGCTATAGGTATCGCTGAAATTATCGTTTCCCCTGTTTTATTGTCTGTTAGAAAACCATATATATTTGTCTGTTTTGCTTCTTTGACAAAAGTAGCTTTTGGGGTGCCCGTGTGCCAGTCGTCTGCGTACGACCACCTATGGAGCACAAGTCACCTAGTTTCACACAGTGGAGATAACGCTGCCTTTCCACTGCATATCATGGTGGTATTTGGTAGTTTGCGCTAGTGCCGTTTCTGCTTGGCATTCCAGTTGTAGCGTATAAGGATCACAGTTCTCAATTTATTTGGACTCCAGAAATTATGATCAGTATGGCAATATACCACGCCATGATTCTATATATTCTTTCCTTTTTTTGTTGAGGGTCTATTTGGAATCATTTTATTACAGGTATATTGGAGTGTATGGAGTGCTTGTTCTGGTCACCTTAGTCCAATACTTCTACACTGCTGGTTCATCTCCAGGGTATGGAATAGCCTCATCGAATCTGTTCTCATACTCATATTTTTTTACCGAATCTGGTAAATGCCTGACTTTGTGATCTTTGGGGCTCCTGCGCTGTCAGGTATGTTATTGATGTAATGCAAGCTGGTGATAGGATGCATGCTACCTTCGTCAATACTGCCACCCTTTCAAAGTAATGTCATAATCACGATAGCATCGAAATGTTGATAACTTGTAAGAGGTGTACGCTGATTCTTATACTTTCTTGTGTGTGTGTTTTTGATGATTAAGAAAAGACAATCCAGTTCAAAACATGGAAGCGTAAAGTCTCCCATGAACCGGCCTCAACTAGAGAAACTTAGCCCGGTCTCTTCTACATCGTCATGGCTACATCATATCGTGGATCTTTATCCTCCTGGGTCAAGCAACAGGTAATGCTCAAGGGATTTGTTTTTTCAGTATCTGCAGTAGTAATTTTCTTGTGTACGCCACTGTTATATAATTGAATATTCTCCTATTGTTTTTTTTATAGGGATTGGACTTGCGCATACTGCAAAATTATTCAGGTTTCGTTTTATTTCTAAGTTCATGGTGTTGAAGCTTCTATTGTTGTGATATGCAAAATGTTCTCGACCTTCATTGTTTAAAATCAACATGCTGAAACTTCATCAAGTTTCAGTATATAAAACTCCTACAGCAATGTTTCAGAATTGCAAAGTACTTGAATTCAGAACTTGGGACAATAGTTGGTTATATTCGTGGATATACTTAAATTAGTCTATTTGCAGCCTTTCTTTCATATCCTTGCTTTAAGCTGTTTTGTTATTGGCAATCAAAGAACCATTGAGGTGCCTCAAGTCTCAAGATAATGTGGATATTTAATCTTCCTTGATATGATTCATCGTATCTTTTAATACTTCCTCCGTCCACAAAAGGATGTCTCAACTTTGTCTAAATTTGCATGTATCTACAACTAATACATGTCTAGATACATGCATATTTTGACAAAGTTGAGAAATCCATTTATTGATGAAGGGAGTCCTTGATGCTCCGTTAGGGTTGCCAATTCCTAACTAGGATCATGCAACTTTGACATTTACGAAATCAAATACTACTGCCTCATATATTACTACAGAATTGTTCTACCCAAATTTCTCTGCCACACTGATTTGTGTTATCCTACGCTCCAACCTATTTCTATGTAAAGCTGTTCCCTCTAAGTTCAGTTTTTTCTGCATTACACTTTTACAGCCACCTCGTACCAGACACTGCCATGATTGTGATAAGTGTGTCCTTCAGTTTGATCATCACTGTGTTTGGCTTGGAACATGCATTGGCAAAAATAACCATTGTCGGTTTTGGTGAGTTTTGTCATGTATATCTTTGCATTGTACTTTTGACATGTACATATTGTCTTTGTTGCCTTGTGTCCCTGTTTCGTGTGTTTCTGTTGCACTTATTGTCTCCTTCTATGTTCTACTGTGCATTCTGTGGAAGTTCTTCATGCGTGTTTATTGATTTTCCTCTAGTACTCCATAAACATTTTGACGAGCCTACTGTATTAGCACTTCATTAGTGTGACTGGCAATGCATATCAAACCATGCGTCGGATTATTAATACCAACCAGCAAACAACTCTCCACCTGGTCACAAACACTTGGTTTCCCTTTTACCTTGTGTTGTACTCCCTCTTTCTCAAAATATATAGAGCCTAAGGATTAGTCAAAAGTCAAATCTTACTAACTTTGTCTAAATATTTAGGAAAAAAATATCTACATCTACAATATTGAATGGACACATTAAGAAAATATACTTTATGGTGAATCTATTGATATTGATTCAGTATTGTAATTTATTCATATTTTGGGACGGAGGGAGTACCAGCGCACAACATGGACATCCTTTTTTTTGCATAACACACTGTAAACATAACATCGTTAAAGTACATTTGGATGCATATTTTTCATGTGACTAATCTAAATATTTGAAAAAACGGTAAATTTGCTACAGGACACCGTTATTTTCTGGCGTTTGCTAAAACACACCATTCGATTGTGTCTTTGCCAGGTACCATTACAATTTTGTGGCACATTTGCCAGAACAAACCACCTGTCTAAAATGGGAAATTTTGCACTTTTGGCTGGGATAATCATGCTATGACTGGTTTTGAAGATAAAGTGCAAAACTTTCCATTTTTGGACAGGTGGTGTGTTTTGGCAAATGTGCTGTAAAATTGTAATGGTACCTGGCAAAGACACAAATGAACAGTGTTTAACAAACGACGTAAAATAACGGTGCCGTAAAAAACTGGTAATAGTAGGCAGCAGTTCCAAAGGTTTCAAACTGGTGTATTAGAGGATGGATGCACCTTTTTCTTTTGCCACCTGTAAAGTTAAATGCAGTTTGGTTCACCACACATGCTTGTTTTTGGACTTTTGCCGTTACACATTGGAATGTCCATTTTGCAGTGCCTTGTGCTGTGTTAGATCAATAGTTAAGATTGTTCCTTCAGTTGTATAACAAATATTTCCTAGGTGGTACATATTTCAAGAAACAATCCTGTGTACCTGGACTGTTGCTCTGTACATTGAGTCACTGCATTTAGATATTGGTGACAAGGCCTGGTAAGACATGTTATTATTTTTTAATTGCTCGTATGATGTGGCTTAAAACCTTTCAGTTTGAGGCTTATCTTTTCCTCTGATCTCATGGAACTTCTTCTTATATGTCAGGTGGAAGGATTTTATTGGTGTAATCATGTTAGCAGTATTGATATTTATCCTACTTTTTCTGCTGCTTCTGTTGATGTTTCATAGGTAAGTTTTGTAAGTGTGTGATGTGTCTAGCTGTATATGGGATTTAAATTATTGAAAAGAAATTTCAAATGGTAGCTTTAGTTTTTTCCATGAATTGTTAAGTTGAGAACACATGCTTATCCCCTCCTTCGGGGAGAAAAAGGAGAATTAGTGAATTTGAGCATCAGCGAAATAGCACTGTCTGAAAAAAGGCCTTGCAACAGGCCAACGGTTGAACAGACAAAACTTTTTCCAATTTATTTGTGTAACATGCAGACCTTCAATACCGTACTACCAGTTCAGATTGAGTTACAGTAGCATATAATGCCGGTTGACCTAACAAGTTGAACTTCTGGGTTAACCTGGCGAATAGAGGATCATAGGAGAATAGCCCACGGGACCATTTGGGCATTTTTTGGACCATATGTTGTTGGAAAGGCTACAAAAGTATCAATATCATGCATCCACCACCTTATAATGCATGTTCAGCTGAATTTGCTCCCTTCTCCTTTTTGCAGCTATATTGCTCTTACAAATCAAACTACCTACGAAGTTGCCAGAAGGAAGCGGATATTCTACTTGAGGTATGTAATATTAGGAGTGATTCAGGTTCTACTTTGCTATGATTAACTGAGTAGTTAAACATAGGAGCTGTACTACTTGCAGGGGAATTCCTGACAGAGTTCATCCATTCAGTAAAGGCATCTGTAGAAACATCTACGATTTCTGCTTCTCTAGACAGAATGGATTTGTTCTGGAAGCTGTGCCCCCGCTGGAGGAGCTGGAAGCCAGAGCTATTCCTTACACATGCCGAGACATAATTTGCTGCCGGTGTTGTTGATATGTGTTGTACTGTACCATTCTTTACCCCCTAGCATGTGCTGCAATCCAGTTTCAGATTTTTTCGACAATGGAAGCTGGTCTTTCATGAGCTGCACCAGTAGATATGTCTCGAGTTCATTTTCATGTAAAAGCACATGTTCATTTTTTACGCCAAAAAGAAGTGTATGTGTTGCTCAAGATGTAGATGTCTGTCTGTCCCCATTGTATAACCAATATATGTCTGGAAGTTCTTTTTACAAGATATATGTGGCTTAAATTAGGTTTATAGGACAGAAACTGTATCGAGTGACTGTTTGCAATTCTGTATAAATGTGCTATGCAGTTGTGCTTGTTCATACGAGCATTGGGTTCACTCTTTGGAGCCGTTTTATTCTTTACTTACAAAACTGACCCGACTTTATTCAAACAACTTTCATCAGATATGGAGATATGTCAGCCCGTATATATCAGACTGTTTCTCTGTCCGTGTCGATTGCAGAGTTCTTCCCTTAGGTGATCCTGTCTAAGCAGGCAGAGCTTCGTAATGAGGCACGTGACCTTATTTGACATGACATGACCTCGTGTGCCACTGAGTATCTGCTATGGCAAGGCCTTGTAAAACACTGATAAGTAGCACCGGATAATTTGCTATTAAATCAGGCCAGGTACCCTACACCTCAGAGCTCAGAGTAGTAGTTGTTTGGTCTTTTTTTCCTTGGTCCTACTTTCTGGCTGTCTCTTGCCACAAAGATAGAGATAATTAATGTACTCCCTCCCTTTCAAAAAGAAAGCTGCCCAAGTTTGTGTAGATATGGGTGTATCTAGAAAAAGTTGAGCAGCTTTTTTTTTGATAGGGGAGGGAGTAATAGTTGGTTAGTTCATGTAAAATGATATATCTAGCTGTATCATGATGTGTTAGTCTGTCTTACATAGTACTACTTCTTAACAACCAAAGCACAATCCTGAGGCTTGATCTCTCACACCATCATATACTCCCTCCGTGCACAAATATAAGATGTTCTAGATACTTTTGAAGTAGGCTAGAACCTACATAGTAAGGCTTTGTTTGGCTGTTGGGGGAGTAAAAACCAGGGAACATTATCCCCACGGGAGAATTTAGGGTGCATACGGGATCCCCTGCTCCACCGGGGGAGAGCCACCTTTTCCCTGAGTTTGTTTGGCAGCAGCGGGAGGAAAAGTTACCTCCACGAAGCGGGAGGCAGAAGTGCCGCTCCCGGTCGCCGGAGAGAGGCGGAGGCACCTCTGCTAGGTAGACGCTCGCGGCGCTCGCCTCAATCGCCGCCGGCCTGCTCTGTGCTTCGCCGACCGTCGTTGTCGTTGGAGGGACAGGGATCTGGGCGGAGCAGATCTTGGGAAGAGGACAACCGTCGCCGGAGAGGGGAAAGCTTAGAGAGGAGAGGGACGTGGAGGCGATGCGTTCTGTAGGCCCCCGCTCCGGTCGCCGGCGGAGGAAGAACCTGAGGTCGTTGGAGGGGACTCGACGCCTCTCTGCCCGTCGCCTTCTCCGCCCCGAGACGAGACAGTTCGGGGTTTTCCTTCCCGACCTCAAGCCTCGCGGATCGTTCTCCCGGGCAAGCGCGCGGAAAGGTCCGGGTCTCTCTTCCCCCTTGACAACCAAACGGTGCGGTAAGCTGTCCCGAGGCAATTCGTCCCGGGGATTATTCGGCTGTGGAAAGCGAGGGGAACCCCCCGGGAAAGCCTGTAACCAAACGAGCCCTAAAAGTAGACTATATACAAACAAAAGTGAGTGAACAAAAAAAATGTTAAAACGTCTTACATTGTTGTATGGAGGGAGTATTACATATCAAACCATATGAGCAAGGCAAAGAACTTAGTTATCCCGGTGTTGCGGTCAGAAACCCACCGGCGGGCAGCGACGGGCAACACCGTAGAGCCGGGAATCTCCCAGGACTGCGGCTGGCCCTGGTCCCTCCGAGCGACGGCCCGCAAAGCCTTCGGCACGCACGTCCGATGCTGATGCAAGGGCGTGCCACCTGACCTATACCTGGTCGGGAAGGTGTTGGATGATGCCTCGCTTAGTTTCCCGCATGGCATACACGTAAACATTAAATACGAGTCTCGATCGGCTCTCGGGTTATCCCGTGAATCGGCTCAAGGAGCCGATCCACCCATGATGCGTACGAGGTGTACGATCAGATGGTGGTCCTGCTTGATCAAAACAAAGCTAAAACGACCTACTACGATTTAGGGTTTTCACCGCATAATCGGAACATCCTACTCGTGATCGAGCCTGGCGGCCACGCACGGTGATCGTGAACCGACCCTAGACAAGGCCTAAAAACCAACACGAAGTTGATCCTCGGAACATCCTGTCTAGGGCTAGCAAACTACACCCTACGCGCCACTCGGATCCTTCGACCCGTTTGTAAGGCCTAACAATGCAGATATTAAACTAATCCTTGAAGAACAAGGAGCAACCATAACGGATCGGATCTACTAAATAATGATCAAGCGGGGTGCCGCCCTTACACCCAAGATAGGTGTAAGGGCGGCTAGATTCCTAAGGGTCGCACGACGATAGCACATGATACGAAGAACAATGCTAACCCTAAGAACATCTATGATAACTACGTTGCTCGCCATAAAAAAGGCTTCGATACGAGCAACGCATGGACGACGAATAAACGTGTGCTCGCCTAGATCGCAAGATGCGATCTAGGCAGCATGGTGCTTACCCGGAAGAAACCCTCGAGACGGGGGAGTTGGCGATGCGCCGAGATTGGTTTGTGGTGAACGTGGTTGTTGTTTATTTCATAAACCCTAGATACATATTTATAGTCCGGGGACTTTCTAATTCAGCGTGCACCTAACCGTGCACGGGTTAAACTCTAACTTCTAAACGACACGTATCCTACTATGTTACAGATACACGGGCAAACTAGCCCAAACTTAGTATGGAAGGCCGATTCATGTATTTCTTCTATGTATATTCTTCAAGCCCATCTCCAATCGCGGCCCACCTCTGATCCGGTCAAATTCTGGTGATAACACATGCCCCCTGGTTTTGGAAATGACATTTCCAAAATCATTATGCTTTTCTTTTGTCGGGTCATGTCGTGGCAGAGCAGAACCGTCGCAGTATCCTTTATCATGATGCCTTGCCTTCTTGACTTCTATGCACGATTCGACAATTCTTTGGCACCATTTCCTCGGAAACTGTTGTAGCATTAACTCTCCCCAATACCCATTATTTAACCGTGTCGAGCAGTTCACCCTTTCACCCTCCTGCTCCGTACTAGCCATCGGCAAAAAACCCCCCATTCCTCCGTAGCCATGTCTTCTTCTTCCTCCTCCTCCTCTGCCTCCTCAAACCTCTCCGATGTATCATCTCCCTTCCATGAGCCGACGCCAGAGTGGGGCTCGTTGGCGGCGCACGACATCCTCGCCCAAACGACGTGGGACAAGGAGGAGCACGATTCCTCCATCTGGTCCGAGGATGACAAATCCTTGACCGACGGAGAGGACGACCTTCGATTCCTCGTCGACGGGGAGGAGGAGGCGGAGAGCGAGGACGACCGCTTCTCCTGGGACGACTTCACCTCCTCCGAGGAAGAGGTGGAGGATGACGACGACGACTCCCTCGAAGGTTACCCACCGGCGAAGCGCCTCCGCGCCTGGTGGGACGACGACAGCGATGAAGACGATGAGGAAGACGAGGCTCCCGTAGAAGGCTACGGGAGCAGCGATGAGGAGCCTATCAGCAGCTGCGCCGGCGGCAGCGACGACGACGACGAGGGCAGTAACGGCCCTTAGATTAGGGACTAGTAGTAGTAGTCGGCTTTTGTTCTTTCTTCCCCGAGCAATCGGCTCTTTCTTTGTAAGAAATCCCACTATTAATGAAGAGAATATTCCCCAATTAGTCTTACTTTCTTGTCAACTTTGCCGATCGTCGAACGAAGTCGCTGTACAAAGAGCCGATGACAGGGCATCGGCTTGCACTATAAACGCGATTCGAGGCCAAGCCGTTGCCTATCCACACGGTCCAACAGGTCTAGCTTCCGTCCAAACCATCTCAAACGTGCAGATTGAACTCCTCAACAAACCACTAGGATGACTTATCCCAAATATTATGATTTCTGGTTTGAAACCGATCTGTCAACCTGCTTAATTGAGCTTGCTCCTCTAGAGTCGATGGCAATGCATCGGCTTTTATTATTCTGAAGTCGATGCCCGTGCATCGGCTGTACGCATACTGTTGTCTCCACATGTTTGTACACTGAAGTCGATGTCTGTACATCGGCTGTGATTTTTTTTTACTGGCCGATTTAAAATCGGTCTCCATATCTCACTGCCCATCCTCCCACATGCTTGGGAAATACTTCTTGAGATGTTGGCCATTGACGGCCACCGGGAACTTCACACCATCCAAGCTGTTCAAGCATGTAGGCATTGCCCTTCGAACCTGGATGACTTTGTAAGGACCGTGCCAATTAGGAGACCATTTGCCGTATGCTTTATCCCTGGTTCCTAGTGGCAACACGGCTTCCCATACTAGATCACCAACTTGAAACTCCTTTGGTCTTACCTTTTTATTGTATGCCCGAGCTACCCTGGCTTTGTTCTCTTTAATCTTCTCTAACGACCAAAGTCTAAGTTCCGTTGCATCCTCAATAGTATCACTCATCGTGGTTGCATATTCCTCGTGTGTCGAGTCATTCGAAACGTGACACGTCTCGATCCAGCCGTAATTTCCCAAGGTAATACGGCCTCCTGCCCATAGACAAGCCGGGTACGGCGAAGTCTTTATAGCTCCATGGCATGACATGCGATAGGCCCACAAAGCCTCCGACAACGTCTCATGCCACACCCCGGGGTTCTCCTCGATCTTCCTCTTAATCAGCTTGATCGGGCTTTGATTGGATGCTTCGGCTTGCCCGTTGGCTTGAGCGTAGTATGGAGATGATCGGATTAGCTTAATCCCCATGTCATCGCAGAACTTTCTGAATTCTTTAGAGACAAAGACCGAACCTCCATCGGTCGTGATGGTTTGGGGAATCCCGAACCTATGAATGACATGTTCTTTGACAAAATGGATAACATCTTCCGATTTTACTTTCTTCATGGGAACGGCCTCCACCCATTTGGTGAAATAATCTGTAATGGCCAGAATCCACTCGTGGTTCTTGCTTGACGGAGGATGTATCTTGCCGATCATATCCATGCCCCAACCTCGAAATGGCCAAGGTTTGATGATGGGGTTCATCGGCGACGCGGGTACCATCCGGATTTTTCCGAACATTTGACACGCTTGGCATCCCTTGTAGTAGTTGAAGCGAGTCTTCCAAGCATGGTAGGCCAATAAAACCCCGATCGCCTAATTAACCACTTCATCTTATGGGCCGATTGGTGAGTTCCACAGGCGCCTTCATGCACCTCATGTAAGAGCCGATTAGACTCGGTTGGTCCCGTGCATTTAAGTAGTAACCCTTCCAACGTCCTGTAGAACATGTCATCTCCTATAAGGACATATTTCATAGCCTTGTATCTTATCCTTTTGGGTGCCCCCCGAGCCGAATCCTTCAAATAATTGAAGATATCGGTTCTCCAATCATCCTGTTCCAGAACTGCACCTGAACTTCCGACCCGTCGGGTATGTCCTTGTATCCTGACGCCATCTGTGCGAGATCATTGGCGTCGGTATTCTGAGACCTTGGGACCCAATTGAAATTGATGTACCGAAAATGTGTCATCAGCTCACGACACTCCACCCAATATGGAAAAAGTGATTCACTCTCGCACTTGTATTCGTCCGTGAGTTGAGAGATCACCAACTTCGAGTCTCCAAAAGCTCCACCGCCTCTGCCCGGCTTCCAAAAGCAACTCCATTCCCTTGCGCACCGCCTCATACTCAGCAACATTGTTGGTGCAAGGGGCGATAGCCCGATGGCGAAAGAATATGTTGCCCCCGAGGCGACACGAGCAGAATGCCGATGCCACAACCATCGTCACAAGCCGATCCATCGAAGAACATAGCCCACGCACGTACGGATAGTGCCACTATATTAGTATTAATCCGCTCAGCTATAAGATCGGCCAACGCTTGTCCCTTGATCGCTTTCGCAGGCTGATACCGAAGGTCGAACTCCGTCGGCGCAAACATCCACTTACCAAGCCGGCCTTTCAAAACAGGGGCCGACAAGCATGTGCTTGACAACGTCCGACTTGCGGATGACGATGATCTCTGCCGTCAAAAGGATGTGATGGAGCTTGGTGCGGTGAAGAACAGGCAAAGGCAAAGCTTCTCGACCTCGGGATACCTTGTCTCCGCGTCCAACATCCTTCTGCTCGAGGTAGAAAACGACCTTTTCAACACCCTCATAAAGTTGCACCACCACCGAAGCGATGGACGTGTCAGCCTACCGACAAGTAGATATAGAACGGCCTGTCTTGTTGGGGTGGAACTAGCACGAGCGGCGTCGTCGGATACCGCTTAATCTCGTCAAACACCTGCTGCTGTTCTGCCCCCCAGTGAAACTCGTCATCAGATTTAATCTTTACCAGCGCCATGAACGGCTCGATTCGTCCTGACAGGTTAGAGATGAATCGTCGGACGAAGTTGATCTTGCCGATAAGACGTTGGAGCTCTTTCTTCGTGGTGGGCGGCTGCATGGTACGCACTGCCTCCTGGCTTTTCAGGCCGATCTCAATTCCCCGTTCATGAACCAAAAACCTAGGAACCGACCGGCCGTCACACCAAAGGCACACTTCTTCGGATTCATTCTCAGTCCGAACTTCCGAGTTCGGTCTAGGATGCGTCGCAAATCATCCAAGTGTCCCTCCATGGAGACAGACTTGACCACCACGTCATCGATGTAGATTTCCACCAACTTGCCGATCAGATCGTGAAATATATAATTCATGGCTCTTTGGTACGTTGCACCAGCATTCTTCAACCCGAAGGTCATGACTACATATTCAAACAAGCCTACTGCTCCTGGCACTCTGAATGCGGTCTTGTGTATATCTTCTGGAGCCATGAAAATTTGGTTATAGCCGGCGTTGCCATCCATGAAGCTCAACACCTTATGGCCAGCAGCTGCATTGATCAACGTTTCTGCCACAGGCATCGGATATTCATCTTTTGGAGTGGCTCTGTTGAGATCTCGGAAATCGATGGCCACACGCCATCGGCCGTCTTTCTTTTCTACAGGAACGATACTGGAGATCCATTCAGCATACCTGCATGGCCTGATGAACCCGGCGGCCAACATCTTCTCGATCTCTTTCTTGACTTCTTCCAGAATTTCAGCCTTCATCTGACGTGCTCGTTGTTGGAACGGCCGAAACCCTTTCTTAAGGGGAAGCCGATGTTCAATGATGCTCCTGTCCAACCCAGACATCTCTGTGTAATCCCACGCAAAGCAATCTGGGTATTCTTTTAGCAGAGCTATCATCTGACCCCTAAGATGTGGATCTAGCTTCTTGCTGATAAAGGTTGGTCGCGGCTTATCCCCAGGATCGATGTCGACTTCTTCTAGCTCGTCAGCCGATGTGAACCCATATCCTAGCTTTCCGTCACCTGTGAGGTCGACACCACATACAGGGAGAGCATGTGGTACGGATAATGCGGGCCGATCGCCGGCATCGGCCTTCATCTTGATTGTAACCAGGATTTTTTGGAGGTGTCGGGGCCGATCGCGTGGAACAGCTTCCCTCCTTGTCTTCGCTGTGAGAGCAGCTACCCTCGTCGCTGTCCTTGCCAGGGTGGTGCCCGAGCCCCATCATGTTGATGTTGAACGAGAATCTTGGCTGGCACCCTCCAGGGTAAGTGAGCCCCACCATGTTAACGGCGGATGCCGGTGAATTCGGCACTTCGGTGCTACCAACGCGAACGGCAGCGGTGGACGGGACCGGAGTGGCATCTCTCCTTGGTAAGTCCCCGGAGCTGGTCCCGACGGAGAATACCGAGGACTCATGATTTCCCGGATCACGCGCGAGCGACACGCTCCAAAGTGTTCACCGAGGCTCTCGTGAATGGCGGTGCAGCGAATGAGCCACCATGAAGTTGATCTCTCGACGCAGCGACCTGGTGCGTTCTTCCGACGGGGTGGACAGGTCCACTCCATCGAGCACGCTCAGTGAGAACCCTTTCCACCCGATGCCATGTGAGCGGGTTCTCGTGAAAAGAGCCGATGAGGTCGGCTTCGAGGACTCGCTTGACCTCGTCATGCTTCTTCTTGAGCTCCTCAGTCAGATCCTCGTACTTGACCGGAGTGCCTTCCGCCATCTCAGATGTAGATGGCGATGCGGTTGATGTCGAAGACTGTCCCACCGGGCGTGCCAGAATGTGTTGCGGTCAGAAACCCACCGACGGGCAGCGACGGGCAACACCGTAGAGCCGGGAATCTCCCAGGACTGCGGCTGGCTCTGGTCCCTCCGAGCGACGGCCCGCAAAGCCTTCGGCACGCACGTCCGATGCTGATGCAGGGCGTGCCACCTGACCTATACCTGGTCAGGAAGGTGTTGAATGATGCCTCGCTTAGTTTCCTGCATGGCATACACGTAAACATTAAATACGAGCCTCGATCGGCTCTCAGGTTATCCTGTGAATCGGCTCAAGGAGCCGATCCACCCATGATGCGTACGAGGTGTACGATCAAATGGTGGTCCTGCTTGATCAAAACAAAGCTAAAACGACCTACTACGATTTAGGGTTTTCACCGCATAATCGGAACATCCTACTCGTGATCGAGCCTGGCGGCCACGCACGGTGATCGTGAACCGACCCTAGACAAGGCCTAAAAACCAACACGAAGTTGATCCTCGGAACATCCTGTCTAGGGCTAGCAAACTACACCCTACGCGCCACTGGATCCTTCGACCCGTTTGTAAGGCCTAACAATGCAGATATTAAACTAATCCTTGAAGAACAAGGAGCAACCATAACGGATCGGATCTACTAAATAATGATCAAGCGGGGTGCCGCCCTTACACCCAAGATAGGTGTAAGGGCGGCTAGATGCCTAAGGGTCGCACGACGATAGCACATGATACGAAGAACAATGCTAACCCTAAGAACATCTATGATAACTACGTTGCTCGCCATAAAAAAGGCTTCAGTACGAGGAACGCATGGACGACGAATAAACGTGTGCTGCCTAGATCGCAAGATGCGATCTAGGCAGCATGGTGCTTACCCGGAAGAAACCCTCGAGACGGGGGAGTTGGCGATGCGCCGAGATTGGTTTGTGGTGAACGTGGTTGTTGTTTATTTCATAAACCCTAGATACATATTTATAGTCCGGGGGACTTTCTAATTCAGGCGTGCACCTAACCGTGCACGGGTTAAACTCTAACTTCTAAACGACACGTATCCTACTATGTTACAGATACACGGACAAACTAGTCCAAACTTGGTATGGAAGGCCGATTCATGTATTTCTTCTATGTATATTCTTCAAGCCCATCTCCAATCGCGGCCCACCTCTGATCCGGTCAAATTCTGGTGATAACACCCGGTCAACAAATAATGGACAGCACTGCAGGAGCCCCGGACTGCTTCTAGAACTGCCGAAGATCATGTGGTGTCAATTAACGTGAATCAGCCTATCTTGTAGGGTTTCGGTTCTATTCTTTTCAGATATGAATATATGAAGCAACCATCAAAGGACACGCCGGTTTTGCTAACTTTCTGCAGTTCTATTATGAAAGGAACAGCAGCAGTCTTCGCATTTTTTTTGCTGTAGGGAGTTCAGAACAGTAGTTTCTTCAACTGATTCTTTTTTCCTTCTCTTTTCTTGGGTCGTTTTTTGTTGCTGCATTTTTCTCAGTACCATGTTATTATAGTTAGTTCAGGTACGCACAAGCACGCAGCATATAGCTCAATGTCTTTATATTTTTTTTGGGGTACATATAGCTCAATGTTTACACCCAACCACCTCCATCTTCTCCTGCTGCTTTCTTCAGCAAACATATGTACTTAGTCAGGAGTCTCTCTGAGAGCGACAGCATCTGTTCAATTTTCAGCAAGAATATCACACGAATAAACGTGACATTATACAACTATTTTTTTGGCTACAGAAGACAGCTCCAACTCAACTAACTGTTACAGTAAGATAATCCAGAGATGACGTCGAAGCAGAATACCCCCACTTCTTCGGCGATCTCTTTGGCTAACTCAGTACCTACACTTCAGAACATCTTCAACAATCTTTAATTCTGTATCCGTATCAAGCAAATCAGGACTGACAAACAAACATCTCTGATATATTCAACGCCAGACGACATATTCATGTCACCCGCATAAACAACAGATATGTCTACTTGCCGTGCTTTGCTCACCGTTCCTGATCAAATCCGCGACTCCTTTTTCATTTCGTCGACGAAGTCCACATGTCAATTCCCACTTTGTGCTGCGTCGACTGCCGAGAGTCAGCAGGCCTGCCGGTAATTCAAAGTCGAGAACACTTCGCCGTCTAAAAAGCCTGACATGCTAGTTGGTTAGTTGATGTAAAAGAATATATCCTAGCTTAGTCATGATGTGCCATTCTCTGTTACCTAGTAGTACTACTTAACAAACCACAGCACAACCCTGAGGTTTGATCTCTCACGCCATCATATGGTAGCAAATCACATGAGCAAGACAAGAACTTTAGTTATCATGTTAAAAAATTATAAGTATAGCACAGAGGCCCCAGCATTATTCCAAAATGGATGAAGCTCGTGTGGAGTTAATTAACATGAATCAGCCTAGTTTCTGGAGTTCAGTCCTTTTCTTCAGACATGAACATGTAAGGATGACATCAAAGGACACACCGGGTTTTCTAACCTTCCGTGCAGTTCTACGATGAAAGGAACAATATCAGTCTTCTCATTTCTCGCTGTTGGGAGTTCACACTTCACAGCAGTCGTTTCTTCAACAGATTCTTTTTCCACTTTTGTTGAGGCGTTTTCCCCCTTTTTTCAATTACGTGCTTATACCTAGTGCAGGTGAGCACACGGCACAACCTATAGCTCAATCTTTGCACTCAACCACCTCCATCGTGCTGCTTTCTAGTTTCTTCAGCAAACACAGCAATGTACGTAGTCAGCAGTCTCGTCGAGAGTGACAACATATTTCAATTTTCAGCAAGAATATTGCAAGAATAAACGTGATCCTATACAACTGTTTATTAGTTTACACAAGATAGCTTCAACTCAACTAACTGTTATAGTAAGATAATCCGTAGATGAAGTCGAAGCAGAGTACCTAACCCACACTTTAGAACATCTTCAAGAACCTTGAATTTTGAAGCCGTATCTAGCAGAGCAGCACAGCCGACATCTCTGATAAATTTAACACTACAAGGCATGTTCATGTCACACACATAAACAATATATTTGTCTAATTCGTCATGCTTTGCTCACTGTTCCTGAGATCAGCGACTTCTTTTTTCGACGACTGGTGATGTGTCGACTATCGCATGCTTGCCTACAAAATCATCGCCGCAAACTCTCCCGGCCGAATTGGCTCCATCTATAACCTTTCGGCACCCCTCTCTTTCTTCGGCACCTCTCTTGAAGTTCGGAACCCAATTTCTCCCTCATAAAATATTCTCAGAACAATTTCGTAAAATTTCCAAAACAATTTCAATCCTTAGGAACATTTAAGAAGACTCCAGAACTCTTTTGATAATGTCTCTCACTCATATTTACTCTCAGATCAATTCCAGTGTGCCTACGTGATGAGGACATCCCTACCGAACCACTACCTCCGTCATTGCAATATGAAGAAGATCTTGTTGTGAAGGTTAAGTCCAATGAAGTCAGAATTAGACC
Organism: Lolium rigidum; assembly: GCF_022539505.1. Taxonomy (NCBI): domain Eukaryota; kingdom Viridiplantae; phylum Streptophyta; class Magnoliopsida; order Poales; family Poaceae; genus Lolium; species Lolium rigidum. The sequence goes on from NC_061509.1 coordinate 209,190,061, forward strand.
TATGACAAGAGCTCGTGCGAAGCTACTAAAAAAACAGGTGAACTGGTTCTTAAACGATACTTTGATTGATGAGAATTTTATACTACATAAATTCTTTGACTTGTGTATGATCAGGTACGAGGATAAAGGAAGCATCACACGAGGAGGATGAGAACAACTGGACATGGTGCTGGACATGAAGACACCTCATGGACGCGCGAGGGAGGAGAGGGAGGCATGCACGAAGGAGGAAGATGAAGTCCAGGCCGGCGCTACACTCGGCTTGACAGGCCGCCACGCCGGCCGGCCCGGCCCCACGCCCGGCCAAACCAGCTCGTAGGCCAGATTAGCCCGGCGCCCGCCGGCTCCTGGACCGGTGCCAGCCGGGCACGATCCAGGGACCCTGTACCCCCCATCCGGTTCCAGCCCGGCCCCTGGCCCGGTTCAAACCGGACCGCCCGGCCCCTGGCACGGTTGACCGGCTCCCAGGCCGGCCGTGTCCGAGTCAGTCTCGACTAGATCCTGATCTGGGACGATTATTATTGTTGTTTTTCGACTTCTGGTCATCTTGAACCCCTATATAAGTGCCTAGGACGCTCCCATAATAGGTTTAGACCATGTTTAAAATAAACCCTAGTTCATAGTGGATTTCTTTGCAACTCTATCAAATCTATACACCAATTCGGATCGATCTGGTGTTTTGCTACTGAAAGCTTTGTGTGATCTGTTGTTCCATTGGGAATTAGACGGTTGCAATTTACCGTTTCGTGGTTGGCGGCTAAGTGCGCAAGTGTGTGGAGTTGCGTATATCTTGCAGGGTTGAGAGCTGTTGCATGGCGACAGGAATCAATCGAGAGACTTCGTCAGTGTCAACAAGTTATCTCCACCTCATCATCATGTTATCTCCGATATGTTCATCGTGTGTTCATCATCACCACCGTGCTTACTGAGAAGATCGGGCAACCCCTAATCACTACGGAACTATTTCGATGACACCGGAATAACCCTTATACTCCACCGAAACTATTTCGATGACACCAAATTCACGAAAACTATTTTGATGTCGCTGAAACTATACTGGATGTTTTGTCAACCACATACCATATATAGAACTCTCACAACATATTTATTAACCTTAAGCTTGTGACCTAGCATGTTGGGTAATACATGGATATGACCCCGAAAACTCATCCCAGATCAGCAACCAACAAAAGGACATGTATGTCCGTGGTGGCTCCCATGCATATATGAATAACTTCGAGCGAACATAGTGTTAATACAAATGTTAATCCCATTACCCTACAATATTAATGATAACCCAAGGTGAGACTTATGTATTCCCGTGAAACAACTTCTTGATCACTATACTCGTATCCCCGTGAATCAACTTACGTGTTATTCTCATTCCGGTTTCATTCTCTTTACTCGTTCATGTATTACGATATCCACATGATCACTATCGTGACGTGTGCGCGCAAATGATTATGTGGCATCACAATACTGAAAGAGCCCAGAGTGTATCTCCCCATCGTTAGGAGGAGCAATATCAGAGTCTTGAACTATCCAAGTATGCACACATAATTTTAGATATACCTAATCACCAACTTTATGATTACCAGTTACGGATTACGTTTGATGATAATCAAAGTACATCTTCCGATATGAGGACATTTGATATTCTCATGGTCTAAGAATTTATGCATAAGGTAAAACTTAATGATAATACTGATAACGTGTGACGAAATCATCTCATAGTATATCACATAATTGGGCCGGTTCAGTACCATTGTTCATATAACAATGTATTCTCATTGTTATTGGCATCCTTGTTATATTACTTTGACCATGATGAGAAAAACAATGATCATCATACAACACATGAGCTAGTCCTAAAGGCGGGACTAGGAACAACTTATTGTTCATCTCTCTACACATGCTTGTGAGCTTTCCTTCGGATCTCATATTCAAGAAACAACATGATTTATATAAAAGAATGAACATCAAGTTATAAATTATGTATTGTTATTGCCTTTAGAACATTAACTTCGTCAGGCGTTGCCCTTGTGTGTGACCAGGTACCCGATGATACCCGACACTTCTTGTTCTCGTTGGATGTGTCTTTCCACGTGAGGTTTGGGCAGACATTCTGCTTGGCTGGGGAAGGGAAGCTTGGGTACATCAGCATGATGAAGACCTTGAGTGGTGGACCTCGAGACCCACATTGGTGGCCATGCTTGGAATTTCTTGACCGGGATCATCCTCATGTTTTGGAAACTTTGGTGGCACCTCATCGATGTTGTCTTCAACTCTGCCCACCGTTTGTGGCGTGGGTCCTCTATCCTATTCGACCAAGGAACCTTGTGGAGGTTGGCCAGCCTCATTCGTGAAGATATTTTCCTCTTTGAAGTATCCTTGACTGGATGTGCTTCTCATCTGCTATTGGGCGATCTGGGAAAATATTTGGTTTTTGGATGATATGAGTTGGTGAATTGTCACCTCCTTCTTCCCTCTGTAGGTTTAGCGAGGTGGCTTCCAGTTGATCTTTTGTATTGCTCTTGTAAGGTGTTGTGAATAATCTAATAAAAAAAGCCGTGTGTATCCATTGGATGCAGAAGCTGGGACGATATTTCTCCCATTTCGAAAAAAATCTCTGATGGATGCATGTATTAATGGAGATCAGATCTTAGAGGGTGAGTGGCCGCTAGGCCATGGGGTTGTACCAAACTTTGCATTTTAGCGTTTGCGCGGTGACTTGCGTTGTATACAGTTTTGGATTTTCTTCTATCTTTGAAACAAAATGGAATGGTTACACTTTCACCCCTTTTGTCTATTCTGGAATCTGGATGCGAACACGATAAGAAATTTCAGAATCAATAGCTAGCGATGTGGAATGCACAAAGAGATCTCAACTATATCAGGGTGTTTGCTAGAGTACAACCTCCTCTCTCCCAAACTCAAATGCATTAAAGACTGAGATTGCTTCATACCCCTTCGTAATTAAGCTTATGAAGGGGTATGAAACGATCTCTGAGCCGATTGCAGTGTTCTTCCCTTAGGTCATACTGTCTAAGCAGCCGTGCTTTGTAACGAGGCTTGTGGCCTCAGCTGATATGACAAGGCCATATAAAGCACTGATAAGTAGCACCAGATAATTTGCTGGGCCAGGTTAAGTGGTTAACCCTACAGCAGTGGAGGACACCAGCTCAGAGTGGCAGTTGTTGGATGAAATTCGTTACCCGGCAAAAGTGACGGCAGTAACCTACCGGCCCAGAGTCCCCTCGTTTGGTCAGCTATTTCTTCCTTGGCTCCATTTTCGGGCTGTCTCTGGCGACAAAAGGAGAGACAATCGATGTGCAATTTGGTAAGTTGATGTAAAGAATATATCCTAGCTGTATCATTCTTTCATAGGTTGTTACCTAGTATACTAAACAAACCACAGCACAACCTTGAGATTTGATCTCTCACGCCATCATATAAGACAAGAGCTTCAGCTATCCTGTTCTTCAAGAAAAATGAGGATAAGGTATCTCCAGCGGCGCGACGCGTTTCAGCGTCCGAAAATGTTCGCGCGCGTCTGTTTGCGTCGGTTGAAATGGTTGAAATCGACCACGCGTCCGTTTGCGTCGGGGGTGGCTCCAACGGCACGACGCATTTTTTGCGAGAATCATTTTTTTATAACATGAAAACATAATTTACATAATTTAACACATGAAAATAAACCCTAAACGCATGCGCCTACTGCTGCTCCTCGTCCCTGTCGAGCACGATGAGCTCCGGTACCGTCCACGGCCAGTTGGAAACCGGCGGAACGTACGCCAGGCGCGCCGGCGGTGCTGGAGGTGGAGGCGCCCAGGGCTGTGGCTGTGGCGGCGGTGGAGGCGGCCAGTGTTGTGGCTGTGGCGGCGGTGGAGGCGCCCAGGGATGTGGCTGTGGCGGCGGTGGAGGCGCCCAGGGGTTGTACGGGGGCGGTTGTGGCGCGGCCGAGTCCTGTAGCGCCAGTCGTAGGGCTTCATCCTCCGACAGGCCTGGCGGCATGAAGCCGGTGGCGTACCGGGGCAGCGGCGGCTGCACAGGTCGGTCGTTCTCGGAGACGAGGAGACCGAGCTTCGCTATCTCGTCGTCCGTCATGTTGTCCGGGAACTCGAACTCGCGGCCCTCCGCCATGGCTAGCTGCCATTCCTGGAAGACGAGCGCGATGTAGTCATCGCTGTCATCCTTGACCTCCTCGTTGCGCTACGCCAGCGCCTCGATGTAGTCGTCATCGTCGTCGTATTCGTCGTCGTATTCGTCGTCGTCATCGTCCTGCGCATGCGTCGGTGCCTGGTGCGCACGCATCGCCGCCTGCTGTCTTCGAGGACGAGGCGGCGGTGGACGGTCGAAGGGAAAGTCCCTGTCGCCCATGAAGCCCGCCCTCCTCCTCCGATTCCTCTCGGACACGAGATACGTGCGCCAGCTGTCGGAGTCGATGGCGTACGCCGGATCGGCGCGGAGGTCCGGTGGCAGGTACCGCCTCATTCGCCGGATCTCGGCGCTCCTACCTGGTTCGCGCGCAGGCACTGGAGGGACGGGCACCCGGCGGCAGCTGAGCCGCCAGCCGCCAGGCAATTGCACGCCCGACCAGGCTTCGCACGGCGTCCAGTTCCTGTGCATCAGCCTCCCCAGCGTGACGGGCAACGGCACCCATTGCGTCCGCTCCCCCTTCTTGGTGCCGCTGCCGGACGCCTCGAAGTCGTTCTTCTTCTTTCCCATGGTGATGCGGCGGCGCGGCGGTGGAGGTGGGAGTGGAGGTGTAGGCGAGGGCAAGAACTGTGCCGGTCGACTTTTAAGGCCGGCCGCGCGCGGGATACAATGCCATTGAAGGTGGCGCAGAAGCCAAGCCGCTGCCCGCCAGTGCGTGCGCTGAACAAGCAACCGCGACATTGAAGGCGAAAGCTGCGGCGCAGACGTGGAAGCGCTGACCGCGGAAGCGATGCCCTTGATATAGGGTCGCTGCCAGGCGGGCCCGTGGAGGAAGCGAGTGGACGCTCGGCGCAACCGTGCAGCATCCGCGGAGACGCAAACATGTCGCATATTTGCGCCGCGTTTGCGTCGCAGCGGACGCCGCAGACACAATACATCGTCCCGCTGGAGCTGGGTACATACGTATTTCCGGTCCGCGCGGACGCACGGTCGTCACCCCGCTGGAGATGTCCTAAGCCCCGGCCTGCGTCCAGAACAGATGGAGATCTTGTGGAGTCATTTAACGTGGATCGGCCTATCTTCTAGGGTTTCAGTCTTTTCTTTTCAGATGTGAACATGTAAAGCTACCATTGGGACACCGGTTTTGCTAAAGAGTAAAATACACCACATGTCCTAAAAGTATTCGAGGGGTGTCAAGTTAGTCCCAATACTACGAAATGCATATTGAGGTCCTAAACGTTTGTTAAATGTGTCACATGAGGTCCTATCCAGGCTACATCAGCTTTCACTTGCACAAGTGGCAGGTTGACCGCTACCATGTGGCAATATTTTGTACAAAAGTTCCCTAAAATTTTTCTCTTCTAATTGCTGCCTTTCTCCTTCACATTTATTCCTCCCTATCTTTCTCTCTTCGAAGTGTTGTTTGTTTCTAATAACTTCGTAGCCCAACACGCAAAAGCCCAACAAACCAGAGCGTGGAACTAAACATATTATTCCTGTCGCTACCATGCACTTAAGGTGTAATCGGTCTGGTGCTTAAGTACATGATTACAAAGTGTTAACAATTTCTATACATGCTTCTGGTCGTGTTCTATGTGTACGTATTAAAGATAAACATCGTGTATTCAAGATTTTGTTTTTCTCCAAATGCATTCACGTTGCTTCAGCTAGCTAGCCATGTATTTGATTGACTAGTACATACAGATGGAGCCATGAGCCATGAATCGATACACACATGGTTCTTGGATTAAAACGTACCCTTGCTTTAGCCGAAGAAGATCTGACGAAACAATTTGACGTTGTGATGGTGACCACCTATGACAGGGTGGAAGAAAATGGCCACAAATTTGAAACATAACACTTTTCGGCGATTTTTGTGTAAAATATTGCCACCTGGAAGTGGTCAACCTGCCACTTGTGCAAGTCAAATCTGATGCAGCCTTAGAAAGGACCTCAAGTGACAAATGTAACAAACTTTTAGGACCTCAATATGCACTTTCATAGTTTTGGGACTAACCTGACACCCCTTGAATAGTTTTAGGACCAGTCATGTATTTTACTCTTTGCTAAACCTTCTGTGCAGTTCTATGATGAAAAGAACAGCACTTTTGTTTGTCCGCGGATGTCCATTTGCTCAACCCTGTGGAGGAGGGAGACTTCAAGATTACTACCGTCTACGGACCCACGGATAGCACTTTAAAAGACCAATTCTTCGCCGAGCTCATTTCCCTAAAATCCCCTCAAGGGGTGCGGTGGCTTGTTCTTGGTGACTTCAACCAAATCAGGAGGGCAAGAGACAAGAGCAAAGGCAATGTCAACCGTAGTCGCATGCTTCGTTTTCGGGATGCCATCCAAAACTGTGAGCTCAATGAGATCCATTTGCAAAACCGTCGTTTCACGTGGTCAAATGAGAGGGTGAGCCCAACTTTATGCAAGCTTGATGCTTGCTATTGCAATGAGGATTGGGACCTCCGCTTTGGCAATCATGTCCTCTACGCCCTTTCCTCTTCGCTTTCGGACCATTGCCCCCTTCTTCTCGCCGATGATAGTGGCCCTAAGAGGCCTAGGACTTTCAAGTTCGAAAACTTTTGGCTCAAACTTCCGGGTTTCGTTGATGTGGTCACGACGGTTTGGAATGCGCCCTCCGTGCATACCGAACCTTGTCAAATTCTCTATCACAAGATGAAGGGAACGGGTAAAGCCCTACAAAGATGAGGGAGGAGTTTATACTCCAACACAAAGGTCTTGTTGCATGCGGCACTTCTTGTCATTCTCCACTTTGACATGGCGCAAGACACAAGGCAACTTTTCCCCAATGAGTTGGAGCTTAGGACAAGGTTAAAAAGGAAGGTCATTGTTCTTGCCGTCGTGGAACGGGCTAGAAAAAAGCAATCTTCAAGGATTGCCAACCTAAAGGATGGGGACGCAAACACCAAGTTTTTCCACTTAAGGGTCAACGCTCGAAGGAGAAAGAACCATATTCACCGCCTTAAACACAACAATGGTTGGGTCACCGGTCATGACGATAAAGAGAAAATCATTTTTGATCACTTCAAATCGGTGATGGGGAGGGGAGATACTAGCTCTCATGATTTCAATTGGACCGAGCTAAATTTCACCATGCCGGTTTTGCACTCCCTTGGGGAACCCTTCACGGAGGAGGCAATCAAAGCGGCTATTACCCAAATGCCCGGCGATAAGGCGCCGGGGCCGGATGGCTTTACCGGCTCCTTCTTCAAGCGGTGTTGGGAAATTATAAAAGTTGATGTCATGGCCGTGGTCCACCTTTTTGGGGATCTTCATGTTGAGAACTTCCATTGGCTCAACTCCGCGAATATTGCGTTGTTGCCTAAGAAGGAGGGTGCCGAGGAGATAGTCGACTACCGTTGTCGAGGGTACTCCTCGGCAATGCCCTCCGATTGGGGCTTAGGGTTGATGGAATTCTGCAAGCTGATACGAGACATCGGTTCACAGACAAGCGGGGAGAGCGATTTACCCAGGTTCGGGGCCCTCGATGAGGTAAAACCCTTACGTCTTGCCTGTCTGATCTTGATTATGATAATAATGGGTTACAATGGGGTGCCGAAAGGTTCGGCTGAGATCTCGTCGAGAGGCTAAGTGCTGCGGCGACCTAGCTCTAGACTTCTGGTGGCTATGATTGCTAAGATTGATTGTGTCCCTCGGCAGCCCCTCTCCCGGCCTTTATATAGGGGGCCAGGTCTCAAGAGGTCTAACCGAGTACGACTAGATTTACAGTAGTTCTAAATCCAAACTTTCCTTGTTCGGCTCCTTCCTTGTCTTGCCCGCCAAGGAACCTTCTGGTGCGCCATCCAAGTGGCCCGCCTTGCCTTCAAGTGCCTTCATGGGCCTCCAACTAGATTGTACAGGATAGGGCAATGTCGGTTACCCGAAGGGTAATGCCCACGTCAGTAGCCCCCGAGTGTCTAGCCGAAAATAGTTCGGGTAGAGACTGAAGCATGCTTCCTCTTAATGTTCTTCTCCTTGATTGTTCTTGTTCATCTTGAATCAGCATCATCTTCTTTTGTCGGGTGCGCGTCAGCGCTCCCGATGGGAGTAGCCCCCGAGTCTAGGTACGGATGCTTGCAATCCGTGCGTAGACTCAAGTTGTACCACTCGAACGTTTTGCTCTGCCCAAGTTTTTCTGCAAGTCTTCATAGGTCATCCGATATATTTTCCGCACGCAAGGGATAACGAGTAACGTGCCCAACTTTTGCTGGTTAACTACCGATGGCAAAACAACATTACCCTACACAAAATCAAGTCATCGGGCATGATCCTGGAGTGCAAAAAAGTTCTGTCGGGTGCGCATCCAGCACTCCCGATGGGAGTAGCCCCCGAGTCTGGGCACGGGTGCTTGCAACCGGGTGCAGACTCGAGCTGAGCAATCATCTTTTTCTTCTTTTTTCTTCGAGTCCTCATTCTGTCGGGTGCGCGTCCAGCGCTCCCGATGTGAGTAGCCCCCGAGTCTAGGTACGGATGCTTGCAATCTGTGCATAGACTCAAGTTCACCATCCGATATCTTTTTTATTCCTTCGAATGCTTCGAGCATTCCTCACGACGTCATTGATGACGTTTACTGACATCTTGATTTTGACTGACAAGACGCGACCCGCTGGGCCCATTCTTTCTCTGTCTGGCCCTATTTTTAAGCAATATCCGTCCTTCTCGTACAGTTACCAAGGCGCCTCCTCGATTTCCGCAATCATCAATGAAAAAAGGCCCCCTTAATGAACTGGCAGCAACGACGCGTGCCCACGCAATCCTCAAGTTCTCCCTTTCTTAAAACCTTCAAAGGACAAAATCTTTTTGGTTTCCTCCCATATTCACCATAGCATCGTCCTGTAACATCCCAAAAATTTCAAAAGAAAGAAAATGAATTTCCCTATTTCCAAATTTTGGAACCAACAAAAACTTTTCTTAAATTAAGTTTGATACATGGTGATCTTGCTTAATTCTTGTGCAATTGCTATGATTGCTTGTTAAAGTATTGTGAAATGATCTTAAACCCTAAACCTCACCCCTCTTTTCACCACCCAAGTTAAAATAAAATAAAAGGAAATTAAATAAGAAAAAGGCCTATGTGCCTATGGCTATTTTTGTGAAACTTTACCCTAGGCCTTTCTCCTTTGTTTGGAGGATTGGAAAACCTTCATAAACCTTACCTATTACTTATCAAACCAAATCCAAAGTGAAACCAAAGAAAATAAAAAGAAACTAAAAATGCCATAGAGGCATATGAGAGTAAAATAGCAAATTTGTGAATTTAAGGATCTTGACCCTAGGACTTGTTGTGAATGGTTGGATCACTCCTCTATACCATTTCAACACTCAACAACATCAAATGGGTCAAGACAAATCAAATTAAAAATCAAATGCAACATATGCATAGAGGCATATGTGGCACATAGCCTTTTTACCCAAATCTTGTTCTATGCACTTATACCTTGACCAAATGGTGTGAAACCATCTCTAAAACTAATCTCACACTAATTGGAACCTCAACCATGCCCAAGTAAAGCAAGGGGAACAAATTACAAGATTAAGAAAAATTGGCATTTCACCTCTTATGTGTTTATGGCCATTTTTGCAAATCTTTGAGCTAGACCTTTTGGAATGGCTTCAATGGTTTTGAAATGTTCCTAAACTAATAAGAATCACTTTGGAGTCAAGAAAAATCAAATCAAATAGAGAGAAATGAAATAGTGAGAAAATCTCATTTTCACTCACATACACTTTAGCCAATTTTGCAAATCTTCAACCAAGGCCACATTTGCTTGTGCCATTGTTTGTAAAACACTTATATATCAATAGCACACCCTTTTGCATCAAAGAAACCCAATTCAAAGCAAAGGAAAAAATCAAATCCCACTCACATATGATAATGGTCATATGTGACATTTTTATCATCCTACCCACTTTGCACCCCTGGTTTGGAAGTTTCTTAAACTAAACTTGCCCAACTCTCACCACCTCATCCAAGACCATGTCAAGGTGAACAACTTTTCTGTTGACCACCAGTGTTGACTCTGACCAGGTTGACCAGAAAAGAATTGACAAGATGTGACATTGAATCAAAGAGAAGATCACCCCATTTTTGAAATCTTGCAAACCTTCACCAAATTGACCACCACCACCACCATTCTACCTCTCTGAATATATGAATGAGATTCACCAAAAATATTTCCAAAATTCAAACAAAATTCTCTTGCGGCCATTTCCTCAAACACCTTGCAGGCAACATTTGGCAAAGGTCATACACCCTATTATCCATCAGATTTTAGCCTCCACCACTTTCCATTTGTGATCATCAACTTCCTTGTACCTCCTCTGCATCATCCTATGCCCTGCAGCTCTGATAAAAGTGAAGCAATAATCAAGATTTCAACCATGCCGTGTACCATGCCCACACACGATCTCCCTGGTCCTCTCCTATCCCTCTCACCATGTCAGAAAGCACGCCCACACTCCCCTGAGCATGCTTGTACCCGCCCTGGTCGAAGGAGAACACGGCATTGGCCAGAACGCCTCGCGCCCAGGCACGCCCAGGACACGCCAGAGCGCGCCCAGACATGTCACTGGATGCGCCAGTGCACGGCTTCGCCCCGTCAGCCTCGTCCTCCCCTTGCTTTCTTCTCTTGCACGCGCCATCACCGCACCACCAGCTACCTCCTAGACATCCTCGATAGCTCGCGGAGGACCCATCGCCGTCGCCATGATCAAACCCTTGCCGCCAGTACCCGCCGCAGACGCGGAAGCAACCCGAGCCGTCCCCTCCTCCTTTCTCTGCGCCAGCTACGCGTTGAGAACCGCCTAGACGTCGCCTACCCCCTGATCCCCCTACCTTGCCCCTTCGCGCCCTAGAAGGCCCTCGCCGTCGACGACCACCACGGCACCCCCGCAGCACCCCTCCATCCTATAAAAGGAGGCCCTCCCGCGCCCAACTCTTCGCACCAACATTGCTCCCCTCTCTCTTCTCAAGCTCCTCGTCCACTCCTCTCGCTCGATTCACCTCTGTAGACCCACAATTGCATCACCGGAGCCGCGGCAGTGCTGAGAAGAGCGCCGCCGATTTGGGCCACCATCGGAGCCACCGTCTGCACCATCTGCTTCCCCTTCCTCGACAACATCGTCGTCGCACGTCGCCGACCATCGCCGGAGCCTCAGCTCGCCGCCGACCCCCTACCTCCGCCGCGGCAGCAACCTCTTCTCCCCGACGACGACGACGACGCACGGCCGTCGATCCTCAATCTAATCCTGCGGCTCCTATTCGCAGGTACCGATTCGGTAGAATTAAGTCGCTGACGCATGGGACCCATTGTCAGCTGGCCTGAAACGTTACTGGGCTGGCCCTTCTGCGTTTTAACATTTCGGCCCATTCCTTTTCCCGCCTAGCCCACTTAGCAAATCCAAATTAAATCGTTTCAGTTTGATTTCAATACTGATGCTTTGCTATAAATTTAATAGTTTCAAATCTACAAGTCCAAATTTAGTAAATCAAATTGTTCCAGAAAGCTTATGAAATTATCTAACCAACCCACTCGGATTCAACCTCATAGCTTGTGTAGATTTTTAATAGCAAAAATAACAAGACAGAGACTTTTTAGTATTCAAATAAATCTAGAAAATCAACCAATTTGAATTTTGAAGTGAATCCAATTGCTATAATTCACATTTCACAAACCCTAATTGTCTATGCAAAAATATGATATGGGTTCTGTACATGATCATGGGCTAGAAGTAAAATATTGGCTATGTAGTCAATAACTAGCCCATTTAAACTATATCAAATTTTAGGAATTTAAATCTATGAGGTGTAGCACCTCATTTAAATCACATTCCCAAGTGTTATGAAGTAATGTGATGACCTCTATTGCATGGTCTCATAATTGCTCACTTGAGGATCTTAAATCACATAGTTATTTAAATTGCATGAGATGATGAATCTCATTTAAATCCTTTTTCTCAAATGATAAGTGTGAAGTGTTGACCTTGGTCAACAGGTGATCATACATGGTTATTTGGGGAGATTAAATCTTAAACAAGATTCAATGAGAGGAAATTATTTCTCCAAAGAACCAAATAGAAACTCTAATTCCAATTTCAATGAGAGGAAATTAATTTCCTAATACTAAGTGGGAAACCCTAGCATAATTTTGGAATAAATGTTAAGTAGTGATGCTAGATCATTTGAGTGAGCCATTAAGGCTAATTAAGAGTACTTAAGTATTGTTTGGTGATTGTATCCTCGTATTCGTTTATAGACGCTAGTACCAGACACTATCAAGAGGAGGAGGTATTCTACCAAGAGGAAGGAGAAGAGAACTTTGAGCACTACCCCAATCAAGGCAAACTATTACAAATGCAACTAGACTAATGCAAAGCTCTACAATAGCAAGGCACCATTACTTTTTTACTTTATGCTTAATGCTCCTATCCCAAGTTTTTTACTTTACAAGCTTTACTAAATTTTGTTTATCAAAGTACTTTTTGATTCATGATTCACTTAGTTTAGTTATGGAGTAGTACAAGAGTATCAAACTTAGCCTAGAGAAATACAAGTGATTAGCACCCTCATGACTAGTTGCTAGTGCTAAACTAAAATTGATTACTCTAGATGGGAACTTGTGAAAACCAATGACTTTGAAAACCTTGGAATGATGAGTCATTCTATTGAAAGATTTTGAAGGTGAATATGACTTGTGAATGACTTGGTGAAATTTACCAAAAACTGATGGTTGGGTTCGGATGCGATACCATTCCAATTCTTAAGTATCCCCACAATACCTGAATCTGGGTAAGGCTTAACTGGAAACTTATGTATTTTAGTATGGGTTCCCTCTGAACAAGCGTCATAGGGGTTATGCCAAGGCTGCCTCCACCAAAAGTGAAATGACGTGAAATGAGGTGAATGTCATACCCAAGCCCTGTGCAGTTCCCGGGTTGACCGTTTGTTTTCATCGGGAGGCCAAGCTCATGGGGAGAGGTGCCTATACTAGGGTATGTGATGCGTGCAATCGACACGTCCGTTGGGAACCCCAAGAGGAAGGTGTGATGCGTACAGTAGCAAGTTTTCCCTCAGAAAGAAACCAAGGTTTATCGAACCAGGAGGAGCCAAGAAGAACGTCGAAGGTTGATGGCGGCGGGATGTAGTGCGGCGCAACACTAGGGATTCCGGCGCCAACGTGGAACCTGCACAACACAACCAAAGTACTTTGCCCCAACGTAACAGTGAGGTTGTCAATCTCACCGGCTTGCTGTAACAAAGGATTAGATGTATAGTGTGGATGATGATTGTTTGCAGAAAACAATTAGAACAAGTATTGCAAGAGATTGTATTCGATGTAAAGAATAGGACCGGGGTCCACAGTTCACTAGAGGTGTCTCTCCCATAAGATAAATAGCATGTTGGGTGAACAAATTACAGCTTGGGCAATTGACAAATAGAGAGGGCATGACGATGCACATACATGATATGATGAGTATAGTGAGATTTAATTGGGCATTACGACAAAGTACATAGACCGCTATCCAAGCATGCATCTATGCCTAAAAAGTCCACCTTCAGGTTATCATCCGAACCCCTTCCAGTATTAAGTTGCAAACAACGAGACAATTGCATTAAGTATGGTGCGTAATGTAATCAATAACTACATCCTCTGGACATAGCATCAATGTTTTATCTCTAGTGGCAACATCACATCCACAACCTTAGAACTTTCCGTCACCGTCCCGATTTAATGGAGGCATGAATCCACTATCGAGCATAAATACTCCCTCTTGGAGTTAAGAGTAAAAACTTGGCCAGAGCCTCTAGTAATAATGGAGAGCATGCAAGATCATAAACAACACATAGGTAATAGATTGATAATCAACATAACATAGTATTCTCTATCCATCGGATCCCAACAGACACAACATATAGCATTACAGATAGATGATCTTGATCATGTTAGGCAGCTCACAAGATCCGACAATGAAGCACATAAGGAGAAGACGACCATCTAGCTACTGCTATGGACCCATAGTCCAGGGGTGAACTACTCACTCATCACTCCGGAGGCGACCATGGCGGTGAAGAGTCCTCCGGGAGATGATTCCCCTCTCCGGCAGGGTGCCGGAGGCGATCTCCCGAATCCCCCGAGATGGGATTGGCGGCGGCGGCGTCTCTGGAAGGTTTTCCGTATCGTGGCTCTCGGTACTGGGGGTTTCACGACGAAGACTATATGTAGGCGGAAGGGAATGTCAGGGGGCCACAAGAGGGCCCCACACAACAGGCCGGCGCGACCAAGGCCCAGGCCGCGCCGCCCTATTGTGGCGCCACCTCGTGGCCCCACTTCGTGAGTCCTCCGGTCTTCTGGAAGCTTCGTGGAAAAATAGGCCCCTGGGCGTTGATTTCGTCCAATTCCGAGAATATTTACTTACTAGGATTTCTGAAACCAAAAATAGCAGAAAACAACGAATCGGCTCTTCAACGATCTCGTTAATAGGTTAGTGCCGGAAAATGCACAAATATGACATAAAGTATGCATAAAACATGTAGATATTATCAATAATGTGGCATGGAACATAAGAAATTATCGATACGTCGGAGACGTATCAGTATGTAAATGAAAGGTTAGGATTGGTAGTTCGCGTACTGCATACGATAAATCAAGGCCAGTTACCTCTGACGAACTATTGCAGTTATTGTGGCACAAGTGTACAACCTCTGCAGAGTTTAACCTATTCGAATAGCCGCGTCCACGGTCATGGACAGTTGGAAAGGCCATACTGTTCCATCATCAGAACTTTTACAAAATATGAATGGTGACTTGTGACTTGATGTTGAAAGGTGACCTTGACTTTGAATCACAACTAAGTTGTGGGAATGACACTAATGTTCCCACTTGAATTAAGTTAGGCAAATGAGGAGTTTTTGATTATTAAACTGCTTATGAAATAAAACTGGCTTCATGCAAATAAACTTAGAGCTTAGAACCCCTTTACTAGAATTGATAATATTTACTTTAGTATTAGTTTGCGAGTACTTTAAAGTACTCATGGCTGTGTCCCTGGCTATTCAAATGGCCAGACTATGAAGAAGAGTATCAGAACCCGGAAGAAGGACAGCAGGACGTCTACGACAACTAGGATCACTCCTGACGTCAATAGTTGCTTGTGGAATAAATGGACTACTACTACGCTACTTCGTTTCCGCTATGTGTTTGGTAATTGATCAATAGATCATCTATGATTGTAATGAGACTGGATCATGTGATCCTTTATTTGTAAGACAATTATGGTATGTAATGAATGATGTGTTGTGATATCAATCTATTATGTCTCGCAAAAACAATATTCCTGGGATTGCGAGGAATGGCATAATAGGCACCTGGACTTAAAAATCCGGGTGTTGACAAGTTGGTATCAGAGCCATTGTTGACCTTAGGAGACCCTAGTTAGAATGGACGTCTGAAAAACTTAGTTTCCAAACCAATGAAGTGAATATTTGTGAAAACTTATTCTCACTCTTATCCTTGAGGCCTTTTTCAAAATGAGAAATTCATGTTCTACTTTTCCTTGAAATTTCTACATAAAAGTTTGCACACTTGATCACTTCTCTAACTTACTCATCCTCATTGTTCATAGATGGAGTACACTTGCAAGTCCTATCAGATTGGTCATGGAGGCAACCTGATGTTCGAGAAGGATTTGAAGCAACTAGTGGAGTATTTAGGATGCCCGTATCCCGAGTTCTTCAGAATACCCCTCAACCATCCATCAGGAGGACAACCTCGGTGGGAAGTTACTACCGATCTGAGAGGGAAGCTTGGAGCCCCAATATGGGAAACCATCTGGTTTTCTGTAACAGGAAGCACTTGGAAGGAAGGGCTAGTCAGAGCGATGCAAGAAGCAATTGCCCGTCTGTGCGGACAGAAGGTGAACAAGCTCAAGAATATCCGCTTCATTTACTACCCAAGACATGACCCCATGGGAAGACCAATAATCATGCCCCCACACCCGGAGATGAACCACTATGTTGCCTACCTCGACTACATGCTGTACAAGACCCGCAAAGAGTTGGACAACGCCCTCGCCTTTCACCAAGCACATTACCCGTGAAGACGAAGAATCCCCCTCTGAAGAGTAGTATCCTTAAAGCACTATCGTAGGTGTGAGTTTGTATCAGGATCCCCTTGTATCGTAGAACGAATGAATGGTTCTTCAAACCAACGGTGTGTTAGCTTTGTAATATGTGATGCTTGATATGAATGAAAAAGTGTTGTTGGTTTTTACCCCCGCAACACTACTCAAGTTTTCAATTTATGAACTTTTAAAACTTTAACAAAACAAACCATAGATATTTCCCTCTTATCTTATCATCTACCTCAATGTTCAGATGGCCCCACCAACCCGCAGCACCAACCAGGATGCAATGATGCAGATGCTCCAGATGATGATGGCAGACCGAGAAGTCGAAAGAGCTGAACGCCAAGCCAACATTGTCGCACTGCAACAGATAGCTCAGAACAATCAAGGCCATGGAAACCACGATCACCCTGGGTCGAAGCTGAAGAATTTTCAGAACACCAACCCACCAATGTTCAACAAGACTGAAGAGCCACTTGACGCAGATGACTGGCTCCAGACCATGGAGAACAACCTCGAAGTTGCGGGAGTTGAAGCCACAGAGAAAGTACTGTTCGCCACCCACTACCTGTCAGGACCTGCAAGAGCCTGGTGGACAAGTGCTCGTGCAATGAATGCGGGACAAATGATGACCTGGGAAGACTTCAAGCTGAAGTTCAGCAAATACCATGTGCCTCAAGGACTGATCAAGAAGATGAGAGACGAGTTCCGTGAACTCAAGCAAGGAAGAATGTCCGTGGTGGAATACCGCGACAGGTTTCTTACTCTGTCAAGGTACGCCCCGGATGAGACCGAAACCAATGAGAAAAGAAAGGAAAGATTTCTGAACGGACTGCATGATGAGATGCAAACAGTGTTAGTGAACATTCCGTTCGCTGACTTGGAAGCCCTCGTAGACTCAGCCATACAGATGGAAGGAAAGCTGCATCAAGCCAACGAGAACCGCAAGAGAAGAATGATGAACCAGAATGGACCCCACCATACCCAGAAGCACCGCAACCACTCACCTGGAGGATTTAACCCAAGAAACAACAGGCCACCTGCTCAGACTTATCGCCCCAACTACGCCAACAACAACGGAGGAACCCCGAAGCCCGGAGGCAACAACAACCACAGCAACAACAACAATAGCAACCCCAACAACAACAACCACCACCCCAATGGGAACAACAACAACACCAACAATGGCCCGAGGACTGGAAGCAATGCCATCCCCGTCACCCCGAAAGACAAGTCAACTGTAAACTGCTATGAATGTGGAGTTGTGGGCCACTACTCCAATGAGTGTCCCAAGAAGCTTGCCAAGATTGCCGCCAATACTGCTGCACCTGCCCAGCAACAGCGCCGCTTCGCAGGTAGAAGGAACCAGAACAACAACAACGGCCGTCTCTACCACATGAATGCCACTGAAGCTCAGGAAGCACCTCAGGCCATGCCAAGTATGTTTTCCTGTAAATCCAATTGCTCAATCTTTCTTAGGAACCTAACTTTTCTTAAAATCTCGGGACGAGATTTGTTTAAGGGGGAAGGGTTTGTAACATCCCAAAAATTTCAAAAGAAAGAAAATGAATTTCCCTATTTCCAAATTTTGGAACCAACAAAAACTTTTCTTAAATTAAGTTTGATACATGGTGATCTTGCTTAATTATTGTTCAATTGCTATGATTGCTTGCTAAAGTATTGTGAAATGATCTTAAACCCTAAACCTCACCCCTCTTTTCACCACCCAAGTTAAAATAAAATAAAAGGAAAATTAAATAAGAAAAAGGCCTATGTGCCTATGGCTATTTTTGCGAAACTTTACCCTAGGCCTTTCCTTTGTTTGGAGGATTGGAAAACCTTCATAAACCTTACCTATTACTTACCAAACCAAATCCAAAGTGAAACCAAAGAAAATAAAAAGAAACTAAAAATGCCATAGAGGCATATGAGAGTAAAATAGCAAATTTGTGATTTTAAGGATCTTGACCCTAGGACTTGTTGTGAATGGTTGGATCACTCCTATATACCATTTAAACACTCAACAACATCAAATGGGTCAAGACAAATCAAATTAAAAATCAAATGCAACATATGCATAGAGGCATATGTGGCACATAGCCTTTTTACCCAAATCTTGTTCTATGCACTTATACCTTGACCAAATGGTGTGAAACCATCTCTAAACCTAATCTCACACTAATTGGACCCTCAACCATGCCCAAGTAAAGCAAGGGGAACAAATTACAAGATTAAGAAAAATTGGCATTTCACCTCTTATGTGTTTATGGCCATTTTTGCAAATCTTTGAGCTAGACCTTTTGGAATGGTTTCAATGGTTTTGAAATGTTCCTAAACTAATAAGAATCACTTTGGAGTCAAGAAAAATCAAATCAAATAGAGAGAAATGAAATAGTGAGAAAATCCCATTTTCACTCACATACACTTTAGCCAATTTTGCAAATCTTCAACCAAGGCCACATTTGCGTGTGCCATTGTTTGTAAAACACTTATATATCAATAGCACACCCTTTTGCATTAAAGAAACCCAATTCAAAGCAAAGGAAAAATCAAATCCCACTCACACATGATAATGGTCATATGTGACATTTTTATTATCCTACCCACTTTGCACCCCTGGTTTGGAAGTTTCTTAAACTAAACTTGCCCAACTCTCACCACCTCATCCAAGACCATGTCAAGGTGAACAAATTTTCTGTTGACCACCAGTGTTGACTCTGACCAGGTTGACCAGAAAAGAATTGACAAGATGTGACATTGAATCAAAGAGAAGATCACCCCATTTTTGAAATCTTGCAAACCTTCACCAAATTGACCACCACCACCACCATTCTACCTCTCTGAATATATGAATGAGATTCACCAAAAATATTTCCAAAATTCAAACAAAATTCTCTTGCGGCCATTTCCTCAAACACCTTGCAGGCAACATTTGGCAAAGGTCATACACCCTATTATCCATCAGATTTTAGCCTCCATCACTTTCCATTTGTGATCATCAACTTCCTTGTACCTCCTCTGCATCATCCTATGCCCTGAAGCTCTGATAAAAGTGAAGCAATAATCAAGATTTCAACCATGCCGTGTACCATGCCCACACACAAGCACTCGATCTCCCTGGTCCTCTCCTATCCCTCTCACCATGTCAGAAAGCACGCCCACACTCCCCTGAGCATGCTTGTACCCGCCCTGGTCGAAGGAGAACACGGCATTGGCCAGAACGCCTCGCGCCCAGGCACGCCCAGGACGCCCAGGACACGCCAGAGTGCGCCCAGACATGTCACTGGACGCGCTAGTGCACGCCTTCCCCCCGTCAGCCTCGTCCTCCCCTCGTTTTGTCCTCTTGCACGCGCCATCACCGCACCACCAGCTACCTCCTAGACATCCTCGATAGCTCGCGGAGGACCCATCGCCGTCGCCATGATCAAACCCTTGCCGCCAGTACCCGCCGCAGACGTGGAAGCAACCCGAGCCGTCCCCTCCTCCTTTCTCTGCGCCAGCTACGCGCTGAGAACCGCCTAGACGTCGCCTACCCCTGATCCCCCTACCTTGCCCCTTCGCGCCATGGAAGGCCCTCGCCGTCGATGACCACCACGGCACCCCCGCAGCACCCCTCCATCCTATAAAAGGAGGCCCTCCCGCGCCCAATTCTTCACACCAACATTGCTCCCCTCTCTCTTCTCAAGCTCCTCGTCCACTCCTCTCGCTCGATTCACCTCTGTAGACCCTCAATTGCATCACCAGAGCCGCGGCAGTGCTGAGAAGAGCGCCGCCGATTTCGGCCACTGTCTGCACCATCTGCTTCCCCTTCCTCGACAACATCGTCGCCGCACGTCGCCGACCATCGCCGGAGCCTCAGCTCGCCGCCGACCCCCTACCTCCGCCGCGGCAGCAACCTCTTCTCCCCGACGACGATGACGACGCACGGCCATCGATCCTCAATCTAATCCTACGGCTCCTATTCGCAGGTACCGATTCGGTAGAATTAAGTCGCTGACGCATGGGACCCATTGTCAGCTGGCCTGAAACGTTACTGGGCTGGCCCTTCTGCGTTTTAACCTTTCGGCCCATTCCTTTTCCCGCCTAGCCCACTTAGCAAATCCAAATTAAATCGTTTCAGTTTGATTTCAATACTGATGCTTTGCTATAAATTTAATAGTTTCAAATCTACAAGTCCAAATTTAGTAAATCAAATTGTTCCAGAAAGCTTATGAAATTATCTAACCAACCCACTGGATTCAACCTCATAGCTTGTGTAGATTTTTAATAGCAAAAATAACAAGACAGAGACTTTTCAGTATTCAAATAAATCTAGAAAATCAACCAATTTGAATTTTGAAGTGAATCCAATTGCTATAATTCACATTTCACAAACCCTAATTGTCTATGCAAAAATATGATATGGGT
>NC_061509.1:209210875-209242990 GCF_022539505.1 Lolium rigidum
CAAGCTACACAAGTGAAAAGGCAATAATGACGATCTACGACAATCTGATTGTGGTGAGAGGCTGGTATGAACTCTATTTGTTTTCATTTTTGTACATATACTCATCCATGTGAGCATGCTTAGTTGGTTCATGTGAGGTATATGTCATTTAAGAAAGTCTAGTAGTTCATGATCGCTCATGTTTAGCTCCAATTTATTAATATGAGTAGCATGTCATGGATGTTTGCTTGCATTGTTTTATTCATAGATAGGTATGATATTGTGGTATCCTCCTCTGAATAATTCGGTTGAATTAACTTGGCACATGCTCACGCATGCATATGACTGAAAAAAGTCAATTAAGCCTCGATGATTTACATTGCTTCAGAGTTCTTGTATCACTTTTATGCCTCAGTTAATTTATTTTATCGCAAGCATGATTATGACAGTTACTGCTCTCTTGATTTGTTTCTCCCTAGTGTTTTGCTAGCCTTCACTTGTACTGAGCGGGAACGCTGCTCGTGCTTCCAAACACATGAAAACCAAGTTATTCCAGAGTGTCCACCATAAATACCTATGCATGGCATTTCAAACCATTCCAAGTAAATTCTCATGTGCTACCTTTAAAACCTTCAAAATGCTTCTCAATTTGTGTTAATGTTTCATAGATCATGAGGAAGTATGTGGTGTTTAACTTTCAACCTTGTCATTTACTCTTGACGGATTTTCATATGGACTAGTGGCACATCCGCTTATCCAATAATTTTGCAAAAAGAGCTGGCAATGGGGTTCCCAGCCCCGATTAATCAACTTTCACTAATAATTCTCTTCACATGTTTTGCTCTGATTCATCAGTAAGCAACTTAATTTTGCAAATAGACACTCCTCCATGGTATGTGATTGATGGAAGGCACCCGAGGATTCGGTTAGCCATGGCTTGTGTAAGCAAAGGTTGGGGGAGTGTCACCCATAATAAAACTAAAATACATGTGTAAACAAAAGACAAGAGGGATGATCTACCTTGCTCGGTAGAGATAACGTCCTTCATGGGAGCCGCTCTTGAAAGTCCGGTTGGCGAGGTAGTTGGTGTACCCATTACCATTCGTTGACAACAACAAACACCTCTCAAAACAATTTTACTCCTGTTTTAAAAATGAAAAGCTCTAGCGCATGTTAATCCCTGCTTCCTCTGCGAAGGGTCAATCTTTTACTTTTACATTGAGACTCCATCCTTTCTTTCAGCACTTTCTTGAGAGCACAACTTTCATTCTTAGTGTAATATGCTTGTCTCAAAATATAATTGATTGTGGTATAACTTTGATGCTTTTATCTTTGACAATCACTATTTCTAGTCTTTCTATGAACTTCGGAGGTGCCTGAGCATTTATGTTTTGCTGATCAAATATGGGCAAGCGAGATACCACTCTATCATACTCTTTTATGAACATTGCAATCCTGCTTATATACATGATTCATGATGCTTATTATTAATTGTTGGTACCTTTCCATCATTGACATAGCTATTAGATGATCTTATTTGCATGTATCTTATTATGAACTGCCTAAGTGTTAGCCATAGCATGAGAATATTTACATCATATGAACAAATGTGTTCGTGAAAGTTCTTTTATCGCTCAGTTATTAACTGAATTGCTTGAGGACAAGCAATAAGCTAAGCTTGGGGGGAGTTGATACATCCAAAACGTATCTACTTTCCCGAACACTTTTGCTATTGTTATGCCTCTAATTTGTGTATTTTGGATGCAACTAACACGGACTAACGCTGTTTTCAGCAGAACTGTTCTGGTGTCTCGTTTTTGTGCAGAAATTCAACTTTCAGGAAAAACCTCGGAATTTATGCAGAAGGCCCTATTTTCCCAGAAGACTTACGGAGCCAGAAGGGCAAGTCAGGTGGAGGCCCGAGGGCCCCACACCCTAGGGCGACGCGGCCCAGGAGGGGGGGGGGCGCGGCCCTAGCGTGTGGCCCCCTCGGCCGGCCTCCGACGCCCTCCTTCGGACTACTTATCGCCCTCGACCTAAAAACGCACGGAGAGAAGTCGAAGTCGCCAGAAACCCTCCAGAACGCCGCCACATCGTGAAACTCCGTCTCGGGAGCCAGAAGTCTCCGTTCTGGCACTCCGCCGGACGGGGAATTGGAGGAGATCATCGCCACCATCACCACCGACGCCTCTCCATCGACCAGCCATGTTTCCCCCATCCATGTGTGAGTAATTCCCCCGTTGTAGGCTGAAGGGGATGGTAGGGATTGGATGAGATTGGTCATGTAATAGTGTAAGATTGTTAGGGCATAGTGCCTAGTGTCCGTAATTGGTACTTTGATGATATTGTTGCAACTTGTTACGCTTAATGCTTGTCACTAGGGCCCGAGTGCCATGATCTCAGATCTGAACATGTTATTATTTCATCATGATATTCATTGTTCATGGTCTTACCTGCAAGTTGTATACACATGTCGCTGTCCGGAACCAATGGCCCCAAAGTGACGAAATCGGGACAACCGGAGGGGATGGTAGTGATGTGAGGATCACATGTGTTCACGGAGTGTTAATGCTTTGCTCCGGTACTCTATTAAAAGGAGTACCTTAATATCGAGTAGATTCCCTTGAGGCCCGGCTGCCAACGGCTGGTAGGACAAAAGATGTTGTGCAAGTTTCTCATTGCGAGCACGTACGACTATAATTGGAACACATGCCTATTGATTGCTTTGTACTTAGACACCGTTTTATTATTATCTGCAAATGCCCTGCTTGATTGTTACATGAGTTTCTCTCATCCATGCAACGCCCGTTATCCGTCCCCGTGCCTACAGTATTTTAATCCTGTTGTTTACTATAATCACTACTGCTGTCTCGGTTACTCTGCTGCTGTTATTTCACTACTGCTACTGCTATAAAATTGTTACTACTGATAAACTCTTGCGAGCAAGTCTGTTTACAGGTGCAGCTGAATTGACAACTCCACTGTTAAGGCTTTCAAGTATTCTTTGTCTCCCCTTGTGTCGAATCAATAAATTGGGTTTTACTACCCGCGAAGACTGCTGCGATCCCCTATACTTGTGGGTTATCAATCACACATGTAAATTGGCAGATTTTTCTGAGTTACCTACACAGAACCCTTTCCCAAATTTGTGACAGCAAGAAATCTGTTTCTGCGCAGTAATCCAAATCTAGTATTGACTTTACTATCAAAGACTTTACTTGGCACAACAATGCAATAAAATAAAGATAAGGAGAGGTTGCTACAGTAGTAACAACTTCCAAGACTCAAATATAAAAAAAAAATTGCTGTAGTAAAATAAAGACACGGGTTATCTCCCAAGAAGTTCTTTCTTTATAGCCATTAAGATGGGCTCAGCAATTTTAACGATGCTCTCACAAGGATGAGAGTTGAAGCAAAAGAGAGCATCAAAAAGCAAGTTCAAACCATATTTAAGTCTAACCCACTTCCTATGAAAAGGAATCTTGTAAATAAAGTTAATAAACAAGTCATTTAAGCATAATGCAACAAGCATTGGAAAATAAAACACGAGTAACTTCAAGATTCTCAACATAAAGAGGGGAAACTTAATTTTATTAAGATGCATATAACCATGTTTCCCTTTCTCATAATAACTTTCAGTAGCATCATGAACAAATTCAACAATATAACTATCAAATGAAACATTCTTATCATGAGCTATATGCATAAAATTATTACTACTCCCAACATAAGCATAATCAATTTTATTAGTTGTAGTGGGAGCAAATTCAACAAAGTAGCTATCATTATTATTCTCATCATCAAATATAGGAGGTATAGTATCATCATAATAAACTTTATCCTCCATAGTAGGCGGAACCAAAATACCACTATCATTATAATCATCATATATGGGAGGCATATCATAATCAACATAAACTTTCTCCTCAATACCCGGAGGGCTAAAGAGATCATTTTCATCAAAACTGACCTCCCCAAGCTTAGAATTTTCCATAGCATTAGCAACAATGGTGTTCAAAGCATTCATATTAATAACATTCCCATTAGCATGCATATAAAGTTCCATGGGTTTTTTAATTCTCTCTTCAAACACATCATGTCCTAATTCAAGATAAAGTTCATAAAGATCTCTCATATTTTTGTTGTTTTCCATTATGCCTAACTAGTGTAAACAAGAAACAAAAAGATGCAATTGCAGGATCTAAAGGAAATAGCTTCGAGCACACACACAACGGCGACAGAAAAGTACTTAGTTACCTGGGACCGGAGTATGAGTGCCTTTTACCTTTCCTCCCCGGCAACGGCGCCGAGAAAAGTGCTTGATGTCTACGGGTGCTTCTATTCTTGTAGGCAGGTGTTGGGCCTCCAAGAGCGAGAGGTTTGTAGAACAGCGAGCAAGTTTCCCTTAAGTGGATCACCCAAGGTTTATCGAACTCAGAGAGGAAGAGGACAAAGATATCCCTCTCAAGCAACCCTGCAATCACGATACAAGAAGTCTCTTGTGTCCCCAACACACCTAATACACTTGTCAGATGTATAGGTGCACTAGTTCGGCGAAGAGATACTGAAATACAAGTGGTCTAGATGGTGGTAATATTGCAGGAAGTAAAGATGCAGTAAACGAACATGTAGCAGAACAGTAAGTAAGCGGTGTTTGCAGTATTGGAAACAAGGCCCAGGGATCATACTTTCACTAGTGGACACTCTCAACATTGATCACATAATAAAACCACTCTACACTCTCTTGTTGGATGATGAACACCACTAATTACGTAGGGCTGATACGTCCCCGACGTATCCATAATTTATGTCGTTCCATGCTTGTTTTATGACAATACTTACATGTTTTGCTTGCACTTTATAATGTTTTTATGCGTTTTCCGGAACTAACCTATTAACAAGATGCCACAGTGCTAGTTCCTGTTTTTTGCTGTTTTTGGTTCCAGAAAGGTTGTTCGGGCAATATTCTCGGAATTCGACGAAACGAAGACCAAACATCCTATTTTTCCCGGGAGGCTCCAGAACACCGAAGAAGAGTCGGAGAGGGGCCAGAGGGCCACCAGACCATAAGGCGGCGCGGCCTGGCCTGGGCCCGCGCCGGCCTATGGTGTGGCGCCTCCAGGTGCCCCCCTGCGCCGCCTCTTCGCCTATAAAATCCCTTTCGACCTAAAAACACCGTACCACTTGACGAAACTCCAGAAAGACTCCGAGGGCGCCGCCACCATCGCGAAACTCCAATTCGGGGGACAGAACTCTCGTTCCGGCACCCTGCCGGGGCGGGGAAGTGCCCCGGAAGCCATCTCCATCAACGCCATCGCCTCCATCATGCTCCGTGAGTAGTTCCCCCATGGACTACGGGTTCTAGCTGTAGCTAGTTGGTATTCTCTCCCCCATGTACTTCAATACAATGATCTCATGAGCTTCCTTACATGATTGAGATTCATCTGATGTAATCGGTGTTGTGTTTGTCGGGATCCGATGGATTGTTACATTATGATTGTCTATCTACAAAGTTTATGAAGTTATTGTTGCTGCAATCTTGTTATGCTTAATGCTTGTCACTAGGGCCCGAGTGGCATGATTTTAGATTTGAGCTCTATACTTATTGCTTAGATTGTATCTACAAGTTGTATGCACATGTCACTATCCGGAACCAAAGGCCCCGAAGTGACAGAAATCGGGACAACCGGAGGGGATGGCGGTGATGTGAGGATCACATGTTTTCACCAAGTGTTAATGCTTTGCTCCGGTGCTCTATTAAAAGGAGTACCTTAATATCCAGTAGTTTCCCTTGAGGCCCGGCTGCCACCGGGCTGGTAGGACAAAAGATGTTGTGCAAGTTTCTCATTGCGAGCACGTACGACTATATATGTAAAACATGCCTACATGATTAATGATCTTGATATTCTGTCTTAATGCTATTTCAATCCTATCAATTGCCCGATCGTAATTTGTTCACCCAACACTTGTTATTGGAGAGTTGCCACTAGTGAAGATAGCTGGGAACCCCGGTCCATATCTTATCATCATATACCTGTTCTACATGTCATTGGAAGTAGTATCAACTATCTTCTGGTGCCATTGCTCTCATATTGCTATTACTGCTGCTATGTTACTGTTACTATTGCTCTCATATCACTGCTACTTTCACATCACCCTTGTTGCTAGTGCTTTTCCGAGTGCGACTGAATTGACAACTCAGTTGTTAAGGCTTATAAGTATTCTTTACCTCCCCTTGTGTCGAATCAATAAATTTGGGTTTTACTTCCCTCGAAGACTATCGTGATCCCCTATACTTGTGGGTCATCAAGACTGTTTTCTGGCGCCGTTGCCGGGGAGGCATAGCTCTACTCATAAGTTCACCTGGGGAGTACACTCTACCTCTCTCTCTGTTTTTATTTTGTTTTATTTTGTTTTGCTTAGTTTACTTTTGTCTAGTTTATTTGTGCTTAGTTTACTTTTGTCTAGTTTATTTTTGTCTTGTTTTATTTGTCTCATATACCCAAAAATCCATAAAAATTTGAAAAACCAAAAAATTAAAAACTGCTGTTATGGGAGAACCAACAACCTACTTGGAGCCTATGGAATGTTATAATTGTTATAGAGAATCAAGAACTGGTAAAATAATGAGTGCTATGATAGAAAAACTGAATACAATTGCTAAAATCTTGCTTAAACGCCATGATATAAACTGTTGCTCTTAACAGGACACTAAACATCTTAAATTTCAATGTGGCTTTAGTGAGGAATTTTTTATTAAGAGCTATAATCGGAATTGCTATATTCATTATGGGTTCGAAGAGGTAGAACAATTTGTCTTATTTATGGGAGCCTCCGAGATAGAATCCTTCATGGTTGAGAATTATGAAACTTGTGTTGTTTGTAAGGACCTTAAAGATTATGTCTCTACTATCCTTAATTCTTGCATAGAATTCTACAGTAGGAGTCCTTATATCCTTGATTATAAAGAGAGACACATTAATGCACAAGAATGCACTCACAATTTGCAGGAACCGGTGGAAGAAGAAATTGATGAACCTAAAAGATCATTGGATGAAAAAGAGGAGGAAATTGATGAACCTGAAAGCTCATTGGATGAAAAAGAAGAGGAGAGCGACGAACAAAAGGAGGAAGAATGGATTAGCTACCCATGTCAACCTTCTAATGAGAGTAACTCTTTATCTCTTACACTATTTGATTGTCCTCCATGCTTACCGGAAGAGGTTGAATGTTATGTTCCTGTGGATTCTCTTGAAATAGTACCTATAAGTAAAACTTGTGATAATAATTATGCTACTGTTATTTATGATAATCCATGCTACTTTGATAAATCTTATGATAATGCTTTGTTTGTGCCTGATGTCGAAATGCATGGTACTAAAGAATTTTGCTTGGCAAATGTTTATGATAAAGCTCTAGATGATGGTCCTATGTTACTTGATAATATTAATTGTACTACTAATGAAAATGGGATTGGAGAGTTCTTGACTTATTCTATGAGTCCCATATCTATTGAGATTGATCAACTACCTTGTTATATTATTAATAAAAGTAAGTTTGAAAGTTTTTATTCCACTATTCTTGAACTTGATAAAAATTATGTGTTTGGAAATCATGAAAAGTATGCTGCATGTGATAGTTATATTGTTGATTTTGTTCATGAAGCTACTGAAAATTATTATGAGAGAGGAAAATATGGTGGTAGAAATTTTCATGGTACTAATACACCTCTCTATGTGCTTAAAATTTTGAAGTTACACTTGTTCTGTCTTCCTATGCTTGTTACTTTGCTTTTCATGAACTTGTTTATTTACAAGATTCCTATGCATAGGAAGCATGTTAGACTTAAATGTGTTTTGAATTTGCCTCTTGATGCTCTCTTTTGCTTCAAATACTATTTCTTGCGAGTGCATCATTAAAACTGATGAGCCCATCTTAACGGCTATAAAGAAAGCAACTTCTTGGGAGATAACCCATGTGTTATTTTGCTACAGTACTTTGTTTTATATTTGTGTCTTGGAAGTTTTTTACTACTGTAGCAACCTCTCCTTATCTTAGTTTTCTGTATTGTTGTGCCAAGTGAAGCCTCTAATCGAAGGTTGATACTAGATTTGGATTTCTGCGCAGAAACAGATTTCTATCTGTCACGAATCTGGGCTGTTTTCTCTGTAGGTAACTCAGAAAAATATGCCAATTTACGTGCGTGTTCCTAAGATATGTACGCAACTTTCATTAGTTTTGAGTTTTCTGATTTGAGCAACGGAAGTATTTTATTAAAATTCGTCTTTACTGGCTGTTCTGTTTTGGCAGATTCTGTCTCTGTTTTTTGCATTGTCTCTTGTGGAATTTAAGCGAGGTTTTCTAGACGTAGAGGGCTATAGCTAATGTTTTATTGAGTTCTTGAAATGTGCCACTACAGGACCAAGGTGGATTCAATTTTTTTGAGTACTAACCCCTCTAATGAAGTTTATGAGAAGTTTGGTGTGAAGGAAGTTTTCAAGGGTCAAGAGAGGAGGATGATATATGATCAAGAAGAGTGAAAAGTCTAAGCTTGGGGATGCCCCCGTGGTTCATCCCTGCATATTTCAAGAAGACTCAAGCGTCTAAGCTTGGGGATGCCCAAGGCATCCCCTTCTTCATCAACTTATCGAGGTTCCTCCCTGAAACTATATTTTTATTCGGTCACATCATATGTGCTTTACTTGGAGCGTCTGTGTGTTTATTTTTCGTTTTGTTTATGTTTGAATAAATTCGGATCCTAGCAATCCATGTTTGGGAGAGAAACACGCTCCGCTTTTTAATATGAACACTTGTTCTCCGTTTTACTTTTAATGTTCAATGATAAAAGTTGGAAGCTATTGCACTTATTTATATTTGGTTGGAAACAGAAAATGCCTCATCATGTCTTGAATAATTTGACACTTGGCAATTGTTTTGAGCTCTCAAGTAGATCATGATTAAGTTTTTTCATGTAGTCTAAGCCTATTAGTGGAGAACTACTGTAGAGCTTGTTAAAATTAGTTTGCATAATTGATCTCTCTTAAGGTCTAGATATTTTACGGTAAAAGTGTTTGAGCAACAAGGAAGACAGTGTAGAGTATTATAATGCTTGCAATATGTTCTTATGTAAGTTTTGTTGTACCAGTTCATACTTGTGTTTGCTTCAAACAACCTTGCTAGCCTAAACCTTGTATCGAGAGGGAATACTTCTCATGCATCCAAAATACTTGAGCCAACCACTATGCCATTTGTGTCCACCATACCTACCTACTATGTGGTATTTCCTGCCATTCCAAAGTAAATTGCTTGAGTGCTACCTTTAAACAATTCAAAATGCTTCTCAATTTGTGTCAATGTTTTATAGCTCATGAGGAAGTATGTGGTGTTTATCTTTCAATCTTGTTGGGCAACTTTCACCAATGGACTAGTGGCTTCATCCGCTTATCCAATAATTTTGCAAAAAGAGCTGGCAATGGGATTCCCGAGTCCCAAATTAATTAACCAAAATAGACACTCCTCCATGGTATGTGATTGTTGGACGGCACCCGAGGATTCGGTTAGCCATGGCTTGTGTAAGCAAAGGTTGGGGGGAGTGTCATCATCATAATAAAACTAAAATAAAAAGGCACTCCTTCATGGTATGAGATTGTTGGCAGGTACCCGAGGATTCGGTTAGCCATGGTTTGTGAAAGAAAGGTTGGAAGGAGTGACACCCAAAAATAAAAATAATTCATGGGAGCCGCTCTTGAAGGTTTGTCTGGCAAGGGGGTTAGAGTGCCCACTACCATTCGTTGACAACAACAAACACCTCTCAAAACTTTACCTTTATGCTCTCTATATGTTTTCAAAACCAAAGCTCTAGCACAAATACGGCAATCAATGCTTCCTCTCGCAAAGGGCCATTCTTTTACTTTATGTTGAGTCGGTTTACCTACTTCCTTCCATCTTAGAAGCAAACACTTGTGTTAAGCTGTGCATTGATTCTTACATACTTGCATATTTGCATTCATCATATTACTTTATGTTGACAATTATCCATGAGATATGCATGTTGAAAGTTGAAAGCAATCGCTGAAACTTATATCTTCCTTTGTGTTGCTTCGATGCCTTTACTTTGAACTTATTGCTTTATGAGTTAACTCTTATGCAAGATTTTTGATACTCGTCTTGAAGGTATTATTCATGAAAAGTTTTGCTACATGTTATCTATTTGTTAGCAACTATAGATCATTGCCTTGAGTCACTTCATTCATTTCATATGCTTTGTAATAGTATGATCAAGGTAATGTAAGTAGCATGTCACTACGAAATTATTCTTTTTATCGTTTACTGCTCGGGACGAGCAGGAACTAAGCTTGGGGATGCTGATACGTCCCCGACGTATCCATAATTTATGTCGTTCCATGCTTGTTTTATGACAATACTTACATGTTTTGCTTGCACTTTATAATGTTTTTATGCGTTTTTCGGAACTAACTGATACGTCTCCGACGTATCGATAATTTCTTATGTTCTATGCCATATTATTGATGATACCTACATGTTTTATGCACACTTTATTTCATATTCGTGCATTTTCTAGAACTAACCTATTAACAAGATGCCGAAGTGCCGATTCTTCGTTTTCTGCTTGTTTTTGGTTTCAGAAATCCTAGTAACGAAATATTCTCGGAATTGGACGAAATCAAGTCTCAGGGTCCTATTTTGCCACGAACCTTCCAGAAGACCGAAGAGCATACGAAGTGGGGCCACGAGGGGCCACCACCATAGGGAGGCGCGGCCCAGGTCTTGGCCGCGCCGACCTGTGGCGTGGGGCCCTCGTCAGCCCCCCGACTCTGCCCTTCCGCCTACTTAAAGCCTCCGTCGCGAAAACCCTGATGCGGAAAAACCACGATACGGAAAACCTTACTGAGACGCCGCCGCCGCCGATCTCGGGGGATTACGGGAGATCTCCTCCGGCACCACTGCCGGAGAGGGATTCATCTCCCGGAGGACTCTACACCGCCATGGTCGCCTCCGGAGTGATGAGTGAGTAGTTCACCCCTGGACTATGGGTCCATAGCGGTAGCTAGATGGTTGTCTTCTCCTCATTGTGCTTCATTGTTGGATCTTGTGAGCTGCCTAACATGATCAAGATCATCTATACGTAATACTCTATGTTGTGTTTGTCGGGATCCGATGGATAGAGAATACCATGTTATGTTAATTATCAAGTTATTACATATGTGTTGTTTATGATCTTGCATGCTCTCCAGTTACTAGTAGAGGCTCTGGCCAAGTTTTTGCTTTTAACTCCAAGAGGGAGTATTTATGCTCGATAGTGGGTTCATGCTGCATTGACACACAGGACGAGTGACGAGAAAGTTCTAAGGTTGTGTTGTCTTGTTGCCACTAGGGATAAAACATTGGCGCTATGTCCGAGGATGTAGTTGTTGATTACATTACACACCATACTTAATGCAATTGTGCTGTTGCTTTGCAACTTAATGCTTGGAAGGGGTTCGGACGATAACACTGAAGGTGGACTTTTTAGGCATAGATGCGGTTGGATGGCGGTCTATGTACTTTGTCGTAATGCCCAATTAAATCTCACTATACTTATCATGCCATGTATGTGCATTGTTATGCCCTCTCTATTTGTCAATTGCCCGACTGTAATTTGTTCACCCAACATGCTTTTATCTTATGGGAGAGACACCTCTAGTGAGCTGTGGACCCCGGTCCATTCTTTAATACTGAAATACAAATCTGTTGCAATACTTGTTTTCTTGTTTTCTCTTGCAAAGAATCATCTTCCACACAATACGGTTAACCCTTTGTTACAGCAAGCCGGTGAGATTGACAACCTCACTTTGTTTCGTTGCGGCAAAGTACTTTGGTTGTGTTGTGCGGGTTCCACGTTGGCGCCGGAATCTGCGGTGTTGCGCCGCACTACATCCCGCCGCCATCAACCTTCAACGTGCTTCTTGACTCCCTCTTGGTTCGATTAAACCTTGGTTTCTAGCGAGGAAACTTGCCGCTGTGCGCATCACACCTTCCTCTTGGGGTTCCCAACGGACGTGTCAATTACACGCATCAAGCAAATTTACGGCGCCGTTGCCGGGACTCGAAGAAAAGTTACACCACAGAGATCTCTAACTCCCACGTCAACTTTGCGCCGGCAATAAATTTCTGGCGCCGTTGCCGGGGAGATCAAGACACGGCTGCAAGGGAGTCTCCACTTCTCAATCTCTTTACTTTGTTTTTGTCTTGCTTTATTTTATTTACTACTTTGTTTGCTGCACTTATATCAAAACACCAAAAAAATTAGTTGCTAGCTTTACTTTATTTACTGTCTTGTTTGCTATATCAAAAACACAAAAAAAAATTAGTTTACTTGCATTTACTTTATCTAGTTTGCTTTATTTACTACTGCTAAAATGGCCAACCCTGAAAATACTAAGTTGTGTGACTTCACTAGCACAAATAATAATGATTTCTTATGCACACCTATTGCTCCACCTGCTACTACAGCAGAATTCTTTGAAATTAAACCTGCTTTACTTAATCTTGTTATGCGAGAGCAATTTTACAGTGTTAGTTCGATGATGCTGCTGCCCATCTCAATAATTTTGTTGAACTATGTGAAATGCAAAAGTATAAAGATGTAGATGGTGACATTATAAAATTAAAGTTGTTTTCTTTCTCATTAAGAGGAAGAGCTAAAGATTGGTTGCTATCTCTGCCTAAGAATAGTATTGATTCCTGGACTAAATGCAAGGATGCTTTTATTGGTAGATATTATCCCCCTGCTAAAATTATATCTTTGAGGAGTAGCATAATGAATTTTAAACAATTGTATAATGAACATGTTGCTCAAGCTTGGGAAAGAATGAAATCTTTGGTTAAAAATTGCCCAACCCATGGAGTGACTACTTGGATGATCATCCAAACCTTCTATGCAGGACTGAATTTTTCTTCGCGGAATTTATTGGATTCAGCTGCTGGAGGTACCTTTATGTCCATCACTCTTGGTGAAGCAACAAAGCTTCTTGATAATATGATGGTTAATTACTCTGAATGGCACACGGAAAGAGCTCCACAAGGTAACAAGGTAAATTCGATTGAAAAATCCTCTTCCTTGAATGATAAGGTTGATGCTATTATGTCTATGCTTGCGAATGATAGGACTAATGTTGATCCTAATAATGTTCCATTAGCTTCATTGGTTGCCCAAGAAGAACATGTTGATGTAAACTTCATTAAAAATAATAATTTCAACAACAATGCTTATCGGAACAATTCTAGTAATAACTATAGGCCATATCCTTATAATAATGGTAACGGTTATGCTAATTCTTATGGGAATTCTTACAACAATAATAGGAATACACCCCCTGGACTTGAAGCCATGCTTAAAGAATTTATTAGTACACAAACTGCCTTTAACAAATACGTTGAGGAAAAGCTCAATAAAATTGATATTCTTGTTTCTAGAGTTGATAGTCTTGCCTCTGATGTTGATCTTTTGAAATCGAAAGTTATGCCTAATAGGATATTGAAAATAAAATTGTTACTACAGCAAATGCCATCCAAGTTAGAATTAATGAGAATATAAGATTAATGGCTGAAGCTAGCGTGCTAGGTGGGATAGAGAAGAAAATGAAAAACTAGCTAAAGAGAAAAATGTAGCTAAAGTTTGGACTATTACCACCACTAGCAATGCTAATTCTTCACATGTTGCTGCACCTCCTACTATTAATGGTAAAATAATTGGTGTTGGCAATGCTTCTACTCCTAGTGCAAAGCGCGCAAAATTACACGAAGCTGCTAAAGCTGCTGAAACTGCCTGTGATAAAACTGCTGAAATTTTTTCCAACCTTGGGGATGATAATCCCGTTGCTTTAGATTGTAATGATTTAGATTTTGATGATTGCCACATCTTTGAAGTTATAAAGTTCTTGCAAAAACTTGCTAAGAGTCCCAATGCTAGTGCTATAAACTCGGCTTTCACAAAACATATTACAAATGCTCTCATAAAAGCTAGAGAAGAGAAACTAAAACTTGAAACTTCTATTCCTAGAAAGCTAGAGGATGGTTGGGAGCCCATCATTAAAATGAGAGTCAAAGATTTTGATTGTAATGCTTTATGTGATCTTGGTGCAAGTATTTACGTAATGCCTAAAAAAGTCTATGATATGCTTGACTTGCCACCATTGAAAAATTGTTATCCGGATGTTAATCTCGCTGATAATGCTAAAAAGAAACCTTTGGGGAGAGTTGATAATGTTCATATTATGGTTAACAATAACCTTGTCCCCGTTGATTTTGTTGTCTTGGATATTGAATGCAATGCATCTTGCCCCATTATATTGGGAAGATCTTTTCTTCGAACCGTTGGTGCTACTATTGATATGAAGGAAGGTAATATTAAATATCAATTTCCTCTCAAGAAAGGTATGGAACACTTCCATAGAAAGAGAATGAAGTTACCTTATGATTCTATTATTAGAACAAATTATGATGTTGATGCTTCGTCTCTTGATGTTACTTGAGATATACTTTACGCGTCTAGGCTGAAAGGCGTTAAAGAAAAGCGCTTATGGGAGACAACCCATGTTTTTACTACAGTATTTTTGTTTTATATTTGTGTCTTGGAAGTTGTTTACTACTGTAGCAACCTCTCCTTATCTTAGTTTTATGTTTTGTTGTGCCAAGTAACGTCTTTGATAAAAAAGTAAGTACTAGATTTGGATTACTGCGCAGTTTCAGATTTCTTTGCTGTCACGAATCTAGGTCTATCTCCCTGTAGGTAGCTCAGAAAATTAAGCCAATTTACGAGTATGATCCTCAGATATGTACGCAACTTTCATTCAATTTGAGCATTTTCGTTTGAGCAAGTCTGGTGGCCTAATAAAATCCATCTTTACGGACTGTTCTGTTTTGACGATTCTGTCTTTTATTTCGCATTGCCTCTTTTGCTATGTTGGATGAATTTCTTTGATCCATTAATGTCCAGTAGCTTTATGCAATGTCCAGAAGTATTAAGAATGATTGTGTCACCTCTGAACATGTTAATTTTTATTATGCACTAACCCTCTAATGAGTTGTTTCGAGTTTGGTGTGGAGGAAGTTTTCAAGGATCAAGAGAGGAGTATGATGCAATATGATCAAGGAGAGTGAAAGCTCTAAGCTTGGGGATGCCCCGGTGGTTCACCCCTGCATATTCTAAGAAGACTCAAGCGTCTAAGCTTGGGGATGCCCAAGGCATCCCCTTCTTCATCGACAACATTATCAGGTTCCTCCCCTGAAACTATATTTTTATTCCGTCACATCTTATGTACTTTGCTTGGAGCGTCGGTTTGTTTTTGTTTTTGTTTGTTTGAATAAAATGGATCCTAGCATTCACTTTATGGGAGAGAGACACGCTCCGCTGTAGCATATGGACAAATATGTCCTTAGGCTCTACTCATAGTATTCATGGCGAAGTTTCTTCTTCGTTAAATTGTTATATGGTTGGAATTGGAAAATGCTACATGTAGTAACTCTAAAATGTCTTGGATAATTTGATACTTGGCAATTGTTGTGCTCATGTTTAGCTCTTGCATCATATACTTTGCACCCATTAATGAAGAAATACTTAGAGCTTGCTAATTTGGTTTGCATATTTGGTTTCTCTAGAGTCTAGATAACATCTAGTATTGAGTTTTGTACAACAAGGAAGACGGTGTGGAGTCTTATAATGTTTACAATATGTCTTTTATGTGAGTTTTGCTGCACCGTTCATCCTTGTGTTTGTTTCAAATAACCTTGCTAGCCTAAACCT
The DNA here is from genome assembly GCF_022539505.1 of Lolium rigidum. Lineage (NCBI taxonomy): Eukaryota > Viridiplantae > Streptophyta > Magnoliopsida > Poales > Poaceae > Lolium > Lolium rigidum. The sequence goes on from NC_061509.1 coordinate 209,226,660, forward strand.
TGTATTGAGAGGGAATACTTCTCATGCATCCCAAATACTTGAGCCAACCACTATGCCATTTGTGTCCACCATACCTACCTACTACATGGTATTTCTCCGCCATTCCAAAGTAAATTGCTTGAGTGCTACCTTTAAAATTCCATCATTCACCTTTGCAATATATAGCTCATGGGACAAATAGCTTAAAAACTATTGTGGTATTGAATATGTACTTATGCACTTTATCTCTTATTAAGTTGCTTGTTGTGCGATAACCATGTTTCTGGGGACGTGATGTCTACGGGAGCTTCTATTCTTGTAGACAGTGTTGGGCCTCCAAGAGCAGAGGTTTGTAGAACAGCAGCAAGTTTCCCTTAAGTGGATACCCCAGGTTTATCGAACTCAGGGAGGAAGAGGTCAAAGATATCCCTCTCATGCAACCACCGCAACCACAAAGCAAGAAGTCTCTTGTGTCCCCAACACACCTAATAGGTGCACTAGTTCGGCGAAGAGATAGTGAAATACAGGTGGTATAAATAAGTATGAGCAGTAGCAACGGTGCCGAGAAAAGTGCTTGCTGGCGTGTAGTTGATGGTGGTAGTATTGCGACGGTAGTAACACGGTAAAACGATGAAACAAGCGGTAGTAACTCAGCGGTATTTAGGAACAAGGCCTAGGGATTATACTTTCACTAGTGGACACTCTCAACATTGATCACATAACGAGATAGATAAATGCATACTCTACACTTTTGTTGGATGATGAACACATTGCGTAGGATTACACGAACCCTCAATGCCGGAGTTAACAAGCTCCACAATAATGCTCATGTTTTAGTAACCTTTAGTGTAAGATATATCAACGAGACTAAACCAAGTACTAGCATAGCATGCACACTTGTCACCTTCATGCATATGTAGGAGGAATAGATCACATCAATATTATCATAGCAATAGTTAACTTCGCAATCTACAAGAGATCATGATCATAGCATAAACCAAGTACTAACATGGTGCACGCACTGTCACCTTTGCACACATGCGGGAGGAATAAAACTACTTTAATAACACATCACTAGAGTAGCACATAGATAAATTGTGATACAAACTCATATGAATCTCAATGAGATCATTGTATTGAAGTACATGGAAGAGAGATGAACCACATAGCTACCGGTACAGCCCCGAGCCTCGATGGAGAACTACTCCCTCCTCATGGGAGCGACGGCGGTGATGAAGATGGCGGTGGAGATGGCAGCGGTGTCGATGGAGAAGCCTTCCGGGAGCACTTCCCCGCTCCGGCAGGGTGCCGGAACAGAGATCCTGTCCCCCAGATCTTGGCTTCGCGACGGCGGCGGCTCTGGAAGGTTTTCGTGGGTTTCGTCAATTGTGTTAGGGTTTTATGATCCAGGGGCTTCTTATAGGCGGAGAGGCGGCGCAGGAAGGTCGAAGGGGGGCCCACACCCTAGGGGGGCGCCCCCCCCCCTTGGCCGCGCCGGGGTGTGGTGTGGGGCCCCCAGGGCTCCCCTCTGATTCTTCCCGGGTGTTCTGGATGCTTCCGATGAAAATAGGAACTTTGGCGTTGATTTCGTCCGATTCCGAGAATATTTCGTTACTAGGATTTCTGAAACCAAAAACAGCAGAAAACGAGAGCGGCACTTCGGCATCTTGTTAATAGGTTAGTTCCGGAAAATGCACGAATATGACATAAAGTGTGCATAAAACATGTAGATAACATCAATAATGTGGCATGGAACACAAGAAATTATCGATACGTTGGAGACGTATCGGCATCCCCAAGCTTAGTTACGCTCGTCCCGAGCAGGTAAAACGATAACAAAGATAATTTCTGGAGTGACATGCCATCATAAACTTGATTAAACTATTTGTAAAGCATATGTAGAGAATGCAGCGATCAAAACAATGTGTATGACATGAGTAAACAAGTGAATCATAAAGCAAAGACTTTTCATGAATAGTACTTCAAGACAAGCATCAATAAGTCTTGCATAAGAGTTAACTCATAAAGCAATAAATTCATAGTAGAGATATTGAAGCAACACAATGGAAGATTAAGTTTCAGCGGTTGCTTTCAACTTGTAACATGTATATCTCATGGATAGCTGTCAATGCAGAGCAATATAACAAATGCAATAAGCAAGTATGTAGGAATCAATGCACAGTTCACACAAGTGTTTGCTTCTTGAGATGGAGAGAAATAGGTGAACTGACTCAACAATGAAAGTAAAAGAATGGTCCTCATAGAGGAAAAGCATCAATTGCTATATTTGTGCTAGAGCTTTGATTTTGAAAACATGAAACAATTTTGTCAACGGTAGTAATAAAGCATATGTATCATGTAAATTATATCTTACAAGTTGCAAGCCTCATGCATAGTATACTAATAGTGCTCGCACCTTGTCCTAATTAGCTTGGGTTAACACTGATCATCATTGCATAACATATGTTTCAACCAAGTGTCACAAAGGGGTACCTCTATGCCGCCTGTACAAGGGTCTAAGGAGAAAGTTCGCATTGGATTTCTCGCTTTTGATCATTCTTCAACTTAGACACCCATACCGGGACAACATAGACAACGAGATAATGGACTCCTCTTTTAATGCTTAAGCATTCAACAACGATTAATATTCTCATAAGAGATTGAGGTTTTATGTCCAAACTGAAACTTCCACCATGATTCATGGCTTTAGTTAGCGGCCCAATGTTCTTCTCTAACAGTATGCATACTCAAACCATTTGATGTGAAAACCGCCCTTACTTCAGACAAGACAAACATGCATAGCAACTCACATGATATTCAACAAAGAGTTCATGGCGTTCCCCAGTAAACATGGTTATCACACAACAAGCAACTTAATAAGAGATAAAGTGCATAATTACATATTCAATACCACAATAGTTTTTAAGCTATTTGTCCCATGAGCTATATATTGCAAAGGTGAATGATGGAATTTTAAAGGTAGAACTCAAGCAATTTACTTTGGAATGGCGGGAAAATACCATGTAGTATAGGTAGGTATGGTGGACACAAATGGCATAGTGGTTGGCTCAAGGATTTTGGATGCATGAGAAGTATTCCCTCTCGATACAAGGTTTAGGCTAGCAAGGTTATTTGAAACAAACACAAGGATGAACCGGTGCAGCAAAACTCACATAAAAGACATATTGAAAACATTATAAGACTCTACACCGTCTTCCTTGTTGTTCAAACTCAATACTAGAAATTATCTAGACCTTAGAGAAACCAAATATGCAAACCAAATTTTAGCATGCTCTATGTATTTCTTCATTAATGGGTGCAAAGCATATGATGCAAGAGCTTAAACATGAGCACAACAATTGCCAAGTATCACATTACCCAAGACATTTATAGCAATTACTACATGTATCATTTTCCAATTCCAACCATATAACAATTTAACGAAGAGGAAACTTCGCCATGAATATTATGAGCTAAGAACACATGTGTTCATATAAACCAGTGGAGCGTGTCTCTCTCCCACACAAGCATGATGTAATCCAATTTATTCAAACAAAAACAAAAACAAAAGCACACAGACGCTCCAAGTAAAGCACATAAGATGTGATGGAATAAAAATATAGTTTCGGGGGAGGAACCTGATAATGTTGTCGATGAAGAAGGGGATGCCTTGGGCATCCCCAAGCTTAGACGCTTGAGTCTTCTTGATATATGCAGGGGTGAACCACCGGGTGCATCCCCAAGCTTAGAGTTTTCACTCTCCTTGATCGTAGTATATCATCCTCCTCTCTTGACCCTTGAAAACTTCCTCCACACCAAACTCGAAACAACTCATTAGAGGGTTAGTGGACAATAAAAATTAACATGTTCAGAGGTGACACAATCATTCTTAACACTTCTGGACATTTCATAAAGCTACTGGACATTAATGGATCAAAGAAATTCATCCAACATAGCAAAAGAGGCAATGCGAAATAAAAGGCAGAATCTGTCAAAACAGAACAGTCCGTAAAGATGGATTTTATTAGGCCACCAGACTTGCTCAAACGAAAATGCTCAAATTGAATGAAAGTTGCGTACATATCTGAGGATCACTCACGTAAATTTGCATAATTTTCTGAGTTACCTACAGAGAATTAGACCCAGATTCGTGACAGCAAAGAAATCTGTTTCTGCGCAGTAATCCAAATCTAGTACTTACTTTACTATCAAAGACTTTACTTGGCACAACAAAACACAAAACTAAGATAAGGAGAGGTTGCTACAGTAGTAAACAACTTCCAAGACACAAATATAAAACAAAGTACTGTAGCAAAATAACACATGGGTTATCTCCCAAGAAGTTCTTTCTTTTTAGCCATTAAGATGGGCTCGGCAGTTTTAATGATGCACTCGCAAGAAATAGTATTTGAAGCAAAAGAGAGCATCAAGAGGCAAATTCAAAACACATTTAAGTCTAACATGCTTCTATGCATAGAAATCTTGTAAATAAACAAGTTCATGAAGAGCAAAGTAACAAGCATAGGAAGATAAAACAAGTGTAGCTTCAAAAATTTCAGCACATAGAGAGGCATTTTAGTAACATGAAAATTTCTACAACCATATTTTCCTCTCTCATAATAACTTTCAGTAGCAACATGAGCAAACTCAAAAATATAACTATCACATAAAGCATTCTTATCATGAGTCTCATGCATAAAATTATTACTCTCCACATAAGCATAATCAATTTTATTAGTTGTAGTGGGAGCAAATTCAACAAAGTAGCTATCATTATTATTCTCATCAAGTGTAGGAGGCATAGTATAATCACAACAAAATTTACTCTCCATAGTAGGTGGCATCAAAAGACCACTATCATTATAATCATCATAAATAGGAGGCAAAGTATCATCAAAGAAAATTTTCTCCTCAATGCTTGGGGGACTAAAAATATCATGAAAACAAGCTTCCCCAAGCTTAGAACTTTCTATATCATTATCAACAATGGTGTTCAAAGCGTTCATACTAATATTACTACCAGCATGCAAATAAGATTTCATAGGTTTTTTAATTTTCGCATCAAACAATCCATGTTTTAAATCAGGAAATAGAATAAGAAGCTCACTCTTGTACATTATGCCAAACTAGTGTAAACAAGAAACAACAAGATGCAATTGCGGGATCTAAAGGAAATAGCTTTGAGCACACACACAACGGCGCCGGAAAAATACTTTACACTGGGACTGTAGTATGAGTGCCTTTTTACCTTTCCTCCCCGGCAACGGCGCCGGAAAAGTGCTTGATGTCTACGGGAGCTTCTATTCTTGTAGACAGTGTTGGGCCTCCAAGAGCGAGAGGTTTGTAGAACAGCAGCAAGTTTCCCTTAAGTGGATACCCAAGGTTTATCGAACTCGGGGAGGAAGAGGTCAAAGATATCCCTCTCATGCAACCCTGCAACCACAAAGCAAGAAGTCTCTTGTGTCCCCAACACACCTAATAGGTGCACTAGTTCGGCGAAGAGATAGTGAAATACAGGTGGTATAAATAAGTATGAGCAGTAGCAACGGTGCCAGAAAAGTGCTTGCTGGCGTGTAGTTGATGGTGGTAGTATTGCAGCAGTAGTAACACGGTAAAACAGTAAACAAGCAGTAGTAACTCAGCAGTATTTAGGAACAAGGCCTAGGGATTAGACTTTCACTAGTGGACACTCTCAACATTGATCACATAACGAGATAGATAAATGCATACTCTACACTTTTGTTGGATGATGAACACATTGCGTAGGATTACACGAACCCTCAATGCCGGAGTTAACAAGCTCCACAATAATGCTCATGTTTTAGTAACCTTTAGTGTAAGATATATCAACGAGACTAAACCAAGTACTAGCATAGCATGCACACTTGTCACCTTCATGCATATGTAGGAGGAATAGATCACATCAATATTATCATAGCAATAGTTAACTTCGCAATCTACAAGAGATCATGATCATAGCATAAACCAAGTACTAACATGGTGCACGCACTTGTCACCTTTGCACACATGCGGGAGGAATAAAACTACTTTAATAACACATCACTAGAGTAGCACATAGATAAATTGTGATACAAACTCATATGAATCTCAATGAGATCATTGTATTGAAGTACATGGAAGAGAGATGAACCACATAGCTACCGGTACAGCCCCGAGCCTCGATGGAGAACTACTCCCTCCTCATGGGAGCGAGCAGCGGTGATGAAGATGGCGGTGGAGATGGCAGCGGTGTCGATGGAGAAGCCTTCCGGGGGCACTTCCCCGCTCCGGCAGGGTGCCGGAACAGAGATCCTGTCCCCCAGATCTTGGCTTCGCGATGGCGGCGGCTCGGGAAGGTTTTCGTGGGTTTCGTCAATTGTGTTAGGGTTTTCTGATCCAGGGGCTTCTTATAGGCGGAGAGACGGCGCGAGGAAGGTCGAAGGGGGCCCACACCCTAGGGGGCGCCCCCCTTGGCCGCGCCGGGGTGTGGTGTGGGGCCCCCGGGGCTCCCCTCCGATTCTTCCCGGGTGTTCCGGATGCTTCCGATGAAAATAGGAACTTTGGCGTTGATTTCGTCCGATTCCGAGAATATTTCGTTACTAGGATTTATGAAACCAAAAACAGCAGAAAACAGGAACTGGCACTTCGGCATCTTGTTAATAGGTTAGTTCCAGAAAATGCACGAATATGACATAAAGTGTGCATAAAACATGTAGATAACATCAATAATGTGGCATGGAACACAAGAAATTATCAATACGTTGGAGACGTATCAGGACGCCATCAACTATTCCTTGTTGAATATCATGTGAGTTGCTATGCATGTCCGTCTTGTCTGAAGTAAGAGAGATCTACCACCTTAATGGTTGGAGCATGCATATTGTTAGAGAAGAACATTGGGCCGCTAACTAAAGCCATGATTCATGGTGGAAGTTTCGATTTTGGACATATATCCTCAATCTCATATGAGAATAATAGTTGTTGCCACATGCTTATGCATTTAAGAGGAGTCCATTATCTGTTGTCCATGTTGTCCCGGTATGGATGTCTAAGTTGAGAATAATCAAAAGCGAGAAATCCAAAATGCGAGCTTTCTCCTTAGACCTTTGTACGAGGCGGCATGGAGGTACCCCATTGTGACACTTGGTTAAAACATGTGCATTGCAAAGATCCGGTAGTCCAAGCTAATTAGGACAAGGTGCGGGCACTATTAGTATACTATGCATGAGGCTTGCAACTTGTAAGATATAATTTTCATAACTCATATGCTTTATTACTACCGTTGACAAAATTGTTTCATGTTTTCAAAATAAAAGCTCTAGCACAAATATAGCAATCGATGCTTTCCTCTTTGAAGGACCATTCTTTTACTTTTATGTTGAGTCGAGTTCACCTATCTCTCTCCACCTCAAGAAGCAAACACTTGTGTGAACTGTGCATTGATTCCTACATACTTGCATATTGTACTTGTTATATTACTCTATGTTGACTATTATCCATGAGATATACATGTTACAAGTTGAAAGCAACCGCTGAAACTTAATCTTCCTTTGTGTTGCTTCAATACCTTTACTTTGATTTATTGCTTTATGAGTTAACTCTTATGCAAGACTTATTAATACTTGTCTTGAAGTACTATTCATGAAAAGTCTTTGCTTTATGATTCACTTGTTTACTCATGTCATTACCATTGTTTTGATCGCTGCATCCACTACATATGTTTACAAATAGTATGATCGAGGTTATGATGGCATATCACTTCAGAAATTATCTTTGTTATCGTTTTACCTGCTCGGGACGAGCAGAACTAAGCTTGGGGATGCTGATACGTCTCCGACGTATCGATAATTTCTTATGTTCTATGCCATATTATTGATGATACCTACATGTTTTATGCACACTTTATGTCATATTCGTGCATTTTCTGGAACTAACCTATTAACAAGATGCCGAAGTGCCGGTTGCTGTTTTCTGCTGTTTTTGGTTTCAGAAATCCTAGTAACGAAATATTCTCGGAACTGGACGAAATCAAGTCCCAGGGTCCTATTTTGCCACGAACCTTCCAGAAGACCAAAGAGCATACGAAGTGGGGCCACGAGGGGCCACCACCATAGGGCGGCGCGGCCCAGGTCTTGGCCGCGCCGACCTGTGGCGTGGGGCCCTCGTCAGCCCCCCGAATCTGCCCTTCCGCCTACTTAAAGCCTCCGTCGCAAAAACCCTGATGCGGAAAAACCACGATACGGAAAACCTTACTGAGACGTCGCCGCCGCCGATCCCATCTCGGGGGATTCTAGAGATCTCCTCCGGCACCCTGCCGGAGAGGGGATTCATCTCCCGGAGGACTCTACACCGCCATGGTCGCCTCCGGAGTGATGAGTGAGTAGTTCACCCCTGGACTATGGGTCCATAGCGGTAGCTAGATGGTTGTCTTCTCCTCATTGTGCTTCATTGTTGGATCTTGTGAGCTGCCTAACATGATCAAGATCATCTATCTGTAATACTCTATGTTGTGTTTGTCGGGATCCGATGGATAGAGAATACCATGTTATGTTAATTATCAAGTTATTACATATGTGTTGTTTATGATCTTGCATGCTCTCCGTTACTAGTAGAGGCTCTGGCCAAGTTTTTGCTTTTAACTCCAAGAGGGAGTATTTATGCTCGATAGTGGGTTCATGCCTGCATTGACACCTGGGACAGTGACGAAAGTTCTAAGGTTGTGTTGTGCTGTTGCCACTAGGGATAAAACATTGGCGCTATGTCCGAGGATGTAGTTGTTGATTACATTACGCACCATACTTAATGCAATTGTCTGTTGCTTTGCAACTTAATACTGGAAGGGGTTCGGACGATAACCTGAAGGTGGACTTTTTAGGCATAGATGCAGTTGGATGGCGGTCTATGTACTTTGTCGTAATGCCCAATTAAATCTCACTATAGTTATCATGCCATGTATGTGCATTGTTATGCCCTCTCTATTTTTCAATTGCCCGACCGTAATTTGTTCACCCAACATGCTTTTATCTTATGGGAGAGACACCTCTAGTGAACTGTGGACCCCGGTCCATTCTTTAATACTGAAATACAAATCTGCTTGCAATACTTGTTTTACTTGTTTTCTCTGCAAACAATCATCTTCCACACAATACGGTTAACCCTTTGTTACAGCAAGCCGGTGAGATTGACAACCTCACTGTTTCGTTGGGGCAAAGTACTTTGGTTGTGTTGTGCGGGTTCCACGTTGGCGCCGGAATCTCCGGTGTTGCGCCGCACTACATCCCGCCGCCATCAACCTTCAACGTGCTTCTTGACTCCTACTGGTTCGATTAAACCTTGGATTCTAACTGAGGGAAACTTGCCGCTGTGCGCATCACACCTTCCTCTTGGGGTTCCCAACGGACGTGTCAATTACACGCATCACTAACCTATTAACAAGATGCCACAGTGCCAGTTCCTGTTTTCTGCTGTTTTTTGGTTCCAGAAAGGCTGTTCGGGCAATATTCTCGGAATTCGACGAAACGAAGACCAAACATCCTATTTTTCCCGCGAGGCTCCAGAACACCGAAGAAGAGTCGGAGAGGGGCCAGAGGGCCACCAGACCATAAGGCGGCGCGGCCTGGCCTGGGCCCGCGCCGGCCTATGGTGTGGCGCCTCCAGGTGCCCCCTGCGCCGCCTCTTCGCCTATAAAATCCCTTTTGACCTAAAAACACCGTACCACTTGACGAAACTCCAGAAAGACTCCAGGGGCGCCACCACCATCGCGAAACTCCAATTCGGGGGACAGAACTCTCTGTTCCGGCACCCTGCCGGGGCGGGGAAGTGCCCCCGGAAGCCATCTCCATCAACGCCATCGCCTCCATCATGCTCCGTGAGTAGTTCCCCCATGGACTACGGGTTCTAGCTGTAGCTAGTTGGTATTCTCTCCCCCATGTACTTCAATACAATGATCTCATGAGCTGCCTTACATGATTGAGATTCATCCGATGTAATCGGTGTTGTGTTTGTCGGGATCCGATGGATTGTTACATTATGATTGTCTATCTACAAAGTTTATGAAGTTATTGTTGCTGAAATCTTGTTATGCTTAATGCTTGTCACTAGGGCCCGAGTGGCATGATTTTAGATTTGAGCTCTATACTTATTGCTTAGATTGTATCTACAAGTTGTATGCACATGTCACTGTCCGGAACCAAAGGCCCCGAAGTGACAGAAATCAGGACAACCGGAGGGGATGGCGGTGATGTGAGAATCACATGTTTTCACCAAGTGTTAATGCTTTGCTCCGGTGCTCTATTAAAAGGAGTACCTTAATATCCAGTAGTTTCCCTTGAGGCCCGGCTGCCACCGGCTGGTAGGACAAAAGATGTTGTGCAAGTTTCTCATTGCGAGCACGTATGACTATATATGGAAAACATGCCTACATGATTAATGATCTTGATATTCTGTCTTAATGCTATTTCAATCCTATCAATTGCCCGACTGTAATTTGTTCACCCAACACTTGTTATTGGAGAGTTGCCACTAGTGAAGATAGCTGGGAACCCCGGTCCATATCTCATCATCATATACCTGTTCTACATGTCATTGGAAGTAGTATCAACTATCTTCTGGTGCCATTGCTCTCATATTGCTATTACTACTGTTGTGTTACTGTTACTATTGCTCTCATATCACTGCTACTTTCACATCACCCTTGTTGCTAGTGGTTTTCCAGGTGCAGCTGAATTGACAACTCAGTTGTTAAGGCTTATAAGTATTCTTTACCTCCCCTTGTGTCAAATCAATAAATTTGGGTTTTACTTCCCTCGAAGACTATCGCGATCCCCTATACTTGTGGGTCATCAAGGGCTACAAGAGCACCTCAATGCCGGAGTTAACAAGCTCCACAACATTCAATGTTCATATTTAAATAACCTTAGAGTGCATGATAGATCATTGCAATTACACCAAGTACTAACATAGCATGCACACTGTCACCATCACACTATGAAGGAGGAATAGATTGCATCAATACTATCATAGCAATAATTAACTTCATAATCTACAAGAGATTACAATCATAAACTACGCCAAGTACTTACATGATGCACACACTGTCACCGTTACACCATGAAGGAGGAATAGAGTACTTTAATAACATCACTAGAGTAACACATAGATGAATTGTGATACAAAACTCATATGAATCTCAATCATGTAAGGAAGCTCATGAGATCATTGTATTGAAGTACATAGGAGAGAGATTAACCACATAGCTACCGGAACAGCCCTTAGCCTCGGGGGAGAACTACTCCCTCCTCATGGGAGACAACAGCGTTGATGAAGATGGCGGTGGTGTCGATGGAGATGCCTTCCGGGGGCACTTCCCCGTCCCGGCGGCGTGCCGGAACAGAGACTTCTGTCCCCCGAATTGGAGTTTCGCGATGGCGGCGGCTCTGGAAGATTTTTCGTACCGTGGCTTTTCTGTATCGAAGATTTAGGTCAGGGACCTTTAAATAGGCGAAGAGGCGGAGTCGGAAGGGTTACGGGGGCGCCACACAATAGGGGGGCGCCCCCCCTTGGGTCGCGCCTCCCTGTTATCTGGTGGCCCTGTGGCCCTCCTCTGGTTGCTCTCGGGTGCTCTGGAAGCTTCATTGAATTCTAAGATGCTGGGCGTTGATTTCTTCCGATTCCGAGAATATTTCCTTACTAGGATTTCTGAAACCAAAAACAGCAGAAAACGGCAACTGGCCCTTCGGCATCTCGTCAATAGGTTAGTCCCAGAAAATGCATAAATATGACATATAATGTGTGTAAAACATATGAGTATCATCAATAAAGTAGCATGGAACATAAGAAATTATAGATACGTTTGAGACGTATCATTGTGCCAAGTAAAGTCTTTGATAGTAAGGTTGATACTAGATTTGGATTGCTGCACAGAAACAGATTTCTTGCTGTCACGAATTTCAATATGCCTCTCTGTAGGTAACTCAGAAAAATCTGCCAATTTACGTGCGTGATCCTCAGATATGCAAGCAACTTTCATTCAATTTGTGCATTTTCATCTGAGCAAGTCTGGTGCCTCTAAAAAATTCGTCTTTACGGACTGTTATGTTTTGACAGATTCTGCCTTTTATTTCGCATTGCCTCTTTTGCTATGTTGGATGGATTTCTTTGTTCCATTAACCTCCAGTAGCTTTGAGCAATGTCCAGAAGTGTTAAGAATGATTGTGTCACCTCTGAACATGTGAATTTTTTGATTATGCACTAACCCTCTAATGAGATTGTTTTGAGTTTGGTGTGGAGGAAGTTTTCAAGGGTCAAGAGAGGAGGATGATATACTATGATCAAGAAGAGTGAAAAGTCTAAGCTTGGGAATGCCCCCGTGGTTCATCCCTGCATGTTTCAAGAAGACTCAAGCGTCTAAGCTTGGGGATGCCCAAGGCATCCCCTTCATCATCAACAATTTATCAGGTTTCTTCTCTTGAAACTATATTTTTATTCGATCACATCTTATGTACTTTACTTGGAGCGTCTGTGTGCTTTTATTTTCGTTTTGTTATTTTCATTCTCTGAATAAATACATGCTTGTGTGGGAGAGAGACACGCTCCGTTGTTGCATATGAACACATGTGTTCTTAGCTTTATCTTAATGTTCATGGCGAAGGTTGAAACTGCTTCGTTCATTGTTATTTGGTTGGAAACAGAAAATGCTGCATGTGGTAAATGGTATAATATCTTGAATAATGTGATACTTGGCAATTGTTGTGCTCATATAGATCATGTTTAAGCTCTTGCATCATGTACCTTGTACCCATTAATGAATAACTACATAGAGCTTGTTAAAATTTGGTTTGCATGATTAGTTTCTCTGAGTCTAGATATTTTCTCGGTTAAGGTGTTTGAACAACAAGGAGACAATGTAAAGTCTTATAATGCTTACAATATGTTCATATGTGAGTCTTGCTGCACCGTTTTATACTTGAGTTTGCTTCAAACAACCTTGCTAGCCTAGCCTTGTATTGAGAGGAATTCTTCTCGTGCATCCAAATCCTTGACCCAAATCCATGCCATTTGTGTCCACCATACCTACCTACCACATGGTATTTCTCTGCCATTCCAAGCAAATACTTCATGTGCTACCTTTAAACAATTCAAAAGCTATTATCTCTTATTTGTGTCAATGCTTTATAGCTCATGAGGAAGTATGTGGTGATATATCTTTCGATCTTGTCATTTACTTTTGACAGACTTTCACAATGGACTAGTGGCTTCATCCGCTTATCCAATAATTTTGCAAAAAGAGCTGGCAATGGGGTTCCCAGCCCCAATTAATTAACTTGCATTAATAATTCTCTTCACATGCTTTGCCCTGATCTATCAGTAAGCAACTTAATTTTGCAAATAGACACTCCTTCATGGTATGTGAATGTTGGAAGGCACCCAAGGATTCGGTTAGCCATGGCTTGTGTAATTAAAAGGTTGGGACGAGTGTCATCCATAAATAATGAAACTAAAATACATGTGTAAACAAAAGAGAAGAGGGATGATCTACCTTGCTGGTAGAGATAACGTCCTTCATGGGAGCCGCTCTTGAAAGTCTGGTTGATAAGGTAGTTAGAGTACCTTCTACCATTCGTTGACAACAACAAACACCTCTCAAAATTTTACTTTTATGCTCTCTATATGATTTCGAAACTTAAAAAGCACTAGCACATGATTTAATCCCTGCTTCCCTCTGCGAAGGGCCATTCTTCTACTTTATTGTTGAGTCAGTTTACCTATTCTTTCTATCTCAGAAGCAAATAATTGTGTAAACTGTGTGCATTGATTCTTACATGTTTACCTATTGCACTTGTTATATTGCTTTATGTTGACAATTATCCATGAGATATACATGTTACAAGTTGAAAGCAACTGTTGAAACTTATATCTTCCTTTGTGTTGCTTCAATGCCTTTTACTTTGAATCTATTGCTTTATGAGTAACTCTTATGCAAGTCTTATTGATGGTTGTCTTGAAAGTATTATTCATGGAAAGTCTTTGCTATATGATTCAGTTGTTTACTCATTATCTTCATCATTGCTTCGAATCGCTGCATTCATCTCATATGCTTTACAATAGTATTGATCAAGATTATGATAGCATGTCACCTAAGAAATTATCTTTGTTATCGTTTACCTACTCGAGGGCGAGTAGGAACTAAGCTTGGGGATGCTTGATACGTCTCAAACGTATCTATAATTTCTTATGTTCCATGCTACTTTTATGATGATACTCACATGTTTTATACACACTTTATGTCATTATTATGCATTTTCCGGAACTAACCTATTGACGAGATGCCGAAGTGCCGGTTCTCGTTTTCTGCTGTTTTTGGTTTCAGAAATCCTAGTAAGGAAATATTCTCGGAATCGGACGAAATCAACGCCCAACATCTTAGAATTCCACGAAGCTTCCAGAACACCCGAGAGCCACCAGAGGAGGGCCACAAGGGGCCCACACGCGTGGGCGGCGCGGCCAAGGAGCCAGGCGCGCCGCCCTACTGTGTGGTGGCCCCGTCAGCCTTCCGACTCCGCCTCTTCGCCTATTTAAAGGTCCCTGACCTAAATCTTCGATACGGAAAAGCCACGGTACGAGAAACCTTCCAGAGCCGCCGCCATCGCGAAGCCAAGATCTGGGGACACGAGTCTCTGTTCCGGCACGCCGACGGGACGGGGAAGTGCCCCCGGAAGGCATCTCCATCAACACCACCGCCATCTTCATCACCGCTGATGTCTCCCATGAGGAGGGAGTAGTTCTCCATCGAGGCTAAGGGCTGTACCGGTAGCTATGTGGTCAATCTCTCTCCTATGTACTTCAATACAATGATCTCATGAGCTACCTTACATGATTGAGATCCATATGATGAGCTTGTAATCTAGATGTCGTTATGCTATTCAAGTGGATTTTACTTACGTGATCTCCGGAGACTCCTTGTCCCACGTGTGTAAAGGTGACAGTGTGTGCACCGTGTGGGTCTCTTAGGCTATATTTCACAGAATACTTATTCACTGAGTTATGATTTGAGTTGGATGTCTCTACGAAATTGTGGTGTGTTAGTACCTCCTATGAATGCTCACAGTGACAGTGTGGGGTGTTTATTAGTACTTTGGAATACATCTTTAAGGTTTGCCTACATGATGAATTAGTGTTCGTTATCTTGCCAAAGTGTAATTCAGAATAGCATAGTGAATGCTTATTTATATTTAATTATGATTGCAATGTTGAGAGTGTCCACTAGTGAAAGTATGATCCCTAGGCCTTGTTTCCAATACTGCAAACACCGCTTACTTACTGTTCTGCTACATGTTCGTTTGCTGCATCTTTACTTCCTGCAATATTACCACCATCTATACCACTTGTATTTCACTATCTCTTCGCCGAACTAGTGCACCTATACATCTGACAAGTGTATTAGGTGTGTTGGGGACACAAGAGACTTCTTGTATCGTGATTACAGGGTTGCTTGAGAGGGATATCTTTGTCCTCTTTCTCCCTGAGTTCGATAAACCTTGGGTGATTCACTTAAGGGAAACTTGCTGCTGTTCTACAAACCTCTGCTCTTGGAGGCCCAACACTGTCTACAAGAATAGAAGCACCCGTAGACATCATTGTCTTCTCCTCATTGTGCTATAATGTTAGATCTTGTGAGCTTCCTATCATGATCAAGATCATCTATTTGTAATGCTACATGTTGTGTTTGTTGGGATCCAATGAATATGGAATACTATGTCAAGTTGATTATCAATCTATCATATATGTGTTGTTTATGTTCTTGCATGCTCTCCGTTGCTAGTAGAGGCTCTGGCCAAGTTGATACTTGTAACTCCAAGAGCGAGTATTTATGATCGATAGTGGGTTCATGCCTCCATTGAATCTGGGACAGTGACAGAAAGTTCTAAGTTTGTGGATCTGCTGTTGCCACTAGGGATAAAACATCAATGTTTTGTCTAAGGATATTTGTGTTGATTACATTACGCACCATACTTAATGCAATTGTCTGTTGTTTGCAACTTAATACTGGAAGGGGTGCGGATGCTAACCTGAAGGTGGACTTTTTAGGCATAGATGCGTGCTGGATAGCGGTCTATGTACTTTGTCGTAATGCCCTGATTAAATCTCATAGTAGTCATCGTGATATGTATGTGCATTGTTATGCCCTCTCTATTTGTCAATTGCCCAATTGTAATTTGTTCACCCAACATGCTATTTATCTTATGGGAGAGACACCACTAGTGAATTGTGGACCCCGGTCCATTCTTTTACATCTGAAATACAATCTACTGCAAACTTTGTTCTTTACTGTTCTTTGCAAACAAACATCATCT
>NC_061509.1:209243090-209308341 GCF_022539505.1 Lolium rigidum
GAGATTGACAACCTCACTATTAAGTTGGGGCAAAGTATTGTGATTGTGTTGTGCAGGTTCCACGTTGGCGCCGGAATCCCTAGTGTTGCCGCACTACACTCCGTCACCAACAACCTTCACGTGTTCCTTGACTCCTACTGGTTCGATAACCTTGGTTTCATACTGAGGGAAAACTCGCTGTTGTACGCATCACACCTTCCTCTTGGGGTTCCCAACGGACGTGTGTCAATTACCACGCCAACAACAAGGATTTTTCTCTGGCGCCGTTGCCGGGGAGATCAAGACACGCTGCAAGGGGAGTCTCCCACATCCAATCTCTTTACTTTGTTTTTGTCTTGCTTTATTTTATTTTATTTACTGCTTTGTTTGTTCTCTATATCAAAAATACAAAAAAACTAGTTACTTGTTTTACTTTATTTACTGTCTTGTTTGCATTCTCTATATTAAAAACACAAAAAAATAGTTACTTGCATTTACTCTACTTTATTTAGTTTGCTTTATTTACTACTGTTAAAATGAATACCCATGAGAACACTAAGTTGTGTGACTTCACTAGCACAAATAATAATGATTTCCTATGCACACCTATTGCTCCACCTGCTACTACAGCAGAATTTTTTGAAATTAAACCTCGCTTGTACTAAATCTTGTTATGAGAGAGCAATTTTCTCGGTGTTAGTTCGGATGATGCTGCTGCCCATCTTAATAATTTTGTTGAACTTTGTGAAATGCAAAAGTATAAGGATGTAGATGGGGACATTATAAAACTGAAATTGTTTCCTTTCTCCTTAAGAGGAAGAGCTAAAGATTGGTTGCTATCTTTGCCTAAGAATAGTATTGATTCATGGACTAAATGTAAAGATGCTTTCATTGGTAGATATTATCCTCCTGCTAAAATTATATCTTTGAGAAGTAGCATAATGAATTTTAAGCAATTGGATAATGATCATTTTTCCCAAGCATGGGAAAGAATGAAATCTTTGGTAAAGAATTGCCCTACCCATGGACTAACTACTTGGATGATCATCCAAACCTTCTATGCAGGATTGAATTTTTCTTCGCGGAACCTATTGGATTCAGCTGCTGGAGGTACTTTTATGTCCATCACCTTAGGCGCGGCAACAAAGCTTCTTGATAATATGATGATCAATTACTCTGGGTGGCACACTGAAAGGGCTCCACAAGGTAAGAAGGTAAATTCTGTTGTAGAAACCTCCTCCTTGAGTGATAAGATTGATGTGATTATGTCTATGCTTGTGAATGGTAGATCTAATGTTGATCCTAATAATGTTCCTTTAGCTTCATTTGTTGCCCAAGAAGAACATGTTGATATGAACTTCATTAAAAGTAATAATTTCAACAACAATGCTTATAGGAATAATTCAGTAACAACTATAGGCCATATCCTTCTAATAATGGTAATGGTTATGGTAATTCTTATGGTAATTCTTACAACAATAGTAGAAGTGTACCCTCTAGTCTTGAAGCCATGCTTAAAGAATTTATTAGTACACAAACTGCTTTTAACCAATCTGTTGAGGAAAAGCTTGGTAAAATTGATATTCTTGCTTCTAAGGTTGATAGTCTTGTCTGTCGATGTTGATCTTTTAAAATTGAAAGTTATGCCTAATGAAGATAAAGATATTAAGTCATTTGCTACAGCAAACGCCATCCAAGTTCGAATTAATGAAAATATTAGATTAATGGCTGAACTGCATGCTAGGTGGGAAAGAGAAGAAAACGAAAAACTTGCTAAAGAGAATAATGTAGCTAAAGTTTGGACTATTACCACCACTAGTAATGCTGATGTTTCACATGTTGCTAAACCTCCTACTATCAATGATAAAATAATTAGTGTTGGCAATGTTTCTACTCCTAGTGCAAAGCGTGCAAAATTGCCTGAAACTGCTGAAACTGTTTGTGATAAAACTGCTGAAATTTTTCAAAATATTAGGGACAATGATCCCATTGCTGTAGATCGTAATGGTTTAGATTTTGATGATTGTCATATCTCTGAAGTTATAAAGTTCTTACAAAAACTTGCTAGAAGTCCCAATGCTAGTGCTATAAATTTGGCCTTTACAAAATATATTACAAATGCTCTCATAAAAGCTAGAGAAGATAAACTAAAACTTGAAACTTCTATTCCTAGGAAGTTAGAAGATGGTTGGGAGCCCATCATTAAGATGAAGGTCAATGATTTTGATTGTAATGCTTTATGTGATCTTGGTGCAAGTATTTCTGTTATCCTAAGAAAATCTATGATATGCTTGACTTTCCACCATTGAAAAATTGTTATTTGGATGTTAATCTTGCTGATCATTCTATAAAGAAACCTTTGGGGAGGATTGATAATGTTCGCATTACGGTTAACAATAACCTTGTCCCCGTTGATTTTGTTGTCTTAGATATTGAATGCAATGCATCTTGTCCCATTATATTGGGAAGACCTTTTCTTCGAACTGTTGGTGCTATTATTGATATGAAGGAAGGTAATATTAAGTATCAATTTCCTCTCAGGAAAGGTATGGCACACTTCCCTATAAAGAGAATGAAGTTACCTTATGATTCTATTATTAGAACAAATTATGATGTTGATGCTTCATCTCTTGATGTTACTTGATTCACACTTTATGCGCCTAACTGAAAGGCGTTAAAGAAAAGCGCTTATGGGAGACAACCCATTATTTTACTACAGCACCTTTGTTTTATATTTGAATCTTGGAAGTTGTTAATACTGTAGCAACCTCTCCTTATCTTTATTTTATTGCATTGTTGTGCCAAGTAAAGTCTTTGATAGTAATGTTGATACTAGATTTGGATTACTGAGCAGAAACAGATTTCTTGCTGTCACGAAATTTAGCAGCCCCGTCTGTAGGTAACCCAGAAAAATCTGCCAATTTACGTGCGTGATCCTCAGATATGTACGCAACTTTCATTCAATTTGAGATTTTTCATATGAGCAAGTTAAGTGCCCCAGAAAAATTCGTCTTTACGGACTGTTCTCTTTTGACAGATTCTGCCTTTTATTTTGCATTGCCTGTTTTGCTATATTTGATGGATTTCTTTGTTCCATTAACTTTCAGTAGCCTTGTGAAATGTCCAGAAGTGTTAAGAATGATTATGTCACCTCTGAATATGTGAATTTTTGATTATGAACTAACCCTCTAATGAGTTTGTTTTGAGTTTGGTGTGGAGGAAGTTTTCAAGGGTCAAGAGAGGAGGATGATACAATATGATCAAGAAGAGTGAAAAGTCTAAGCTTGGGGATGCCCCCGTGGTTCATCCCTGCATATTTTAAGAAGACTCAAGCATCTAAGCTTGGGGATGCCCAAGGCATCCCTTCTTCATCGACAACTTATCAGGTCACCTCTAGTGAAACTATATTTTTATTCCGTCACATCTTATGCGCTTTACTTGGAGCGTCTGTATGTTTTTGTTTTTATTTTTGTTTGAATAAACTCGGATCCTAGCATTCTTTGTTTGGGAGAGAGACACGCTCCGCTGTTGCATATGAACACATATGTTCTTAGCTTTACTTTTAATGTTCATGGCGAAGGTGGAAACTGCTTCGTTCATTGTTATATGGTTGGAAACAGAAAATGCTTCATGTGGTAATTGGAATAATGCCTTGAATAATTTGATACTTGGCAATTGTTGTGCTCATATAGATCATGTTTAAGCTCTTTCATCATGTACTTTGCACTTATTAATGAAGAACTACATAGAGCTTGTTAAAATTTGGTTTGCATGATTGGTCTCTCTAGAGTCTAGATATTTTCTGGTGAGGTGTTTGAACAACAAGGAAGACAGTGTAGAGTCTTATAATGCTTGCAATATGTTCTTATGTAAGTTTTGCTATATCGGTTCATACTTGAGTTTTCTTCAAACAACCTTGCTAGCCTAAGCCTTGTATTGAGAGGGATTACTTGTCGTGCATCCAAATCCTTGAGCCAAAAACTATGCCATTTGTGTCCACCATACCTACCTACTACATGGTATTTCTCTGCCATTCCAAAGTAAATTACTTGAGTGCTACCTTTAAAATTCTATTCTTTGTCTTTGCAATATATAGCTCATGGGAAAATAGCCTTAAAAACTATTGTGGTAAAGAATATGTAGCTTATGTTCTTATTTCTTATAAGTTGCTTGTTGAGCGATAACCATGTTTCTGGGGACGCCATCAACTTTTACACCTTTGTTGAATATCATGTGAGTTGCTATGCATGTTCGTCTTGTCTGAAGTAAGGGCGATTTTCATGATCAAATGGTTTGAGTATGCATATTGTTAGAGAAGAACATTGGGCCGCTAACTAAAGCCATGAATCATGGTGGAAGTTTCAGTTTGGACACTAATCCTCAATCTCTTATGAGAATATTATCTGTTGTTGAATGCTTATGCATTAAAGAGGAGTCCATTATCTGTTTTCTATGTTGTCCCGGTATGGATGTCCTTGTTGAGATCTATCAAAAATGAGAAATCAATCTATCTCCTTGGACCTTTGTACAGGCGGCATAGAGGTACCCCTTTGTGACACTTGGTTGAAACATATGTTATGCAATGATAATCCGTGTTAATCCAAGCTAATTAGGACAAGGTGCGAGCACTATTGGTATTCTATGCATGAGGCTTGCAAGTTATAAGATGTCTTATACATAACACATATGATTTATTACTACCGTTGACAAAATTGTTTCTATGTTTTCAAAATGAAAGCTCTAGCACAAAAATAGTAATCCATGCTTCCCTCTGCGAAGGGCCATTCTTTTACTTTATGTTGAGTCAGTTTACCTACTTCTTTCTATCTTAGAAGCAAACACTTGTATCAACTGTGTGCATTGATTCTTACATGTTTACTTATTGCACTTGTTATATTGCTTTATGTTGACAATCATCCATGAGATAAACATGTTGAAGTTGAAAGCAACCGCTGAAACTTATATCTTCCTTTGTGTTGCTTCAAAACTTTCTACTAAGAATCTATTGCTTTATGAGTTAACTCTTATGCAAGTATTATTGATGCTTGTCTTGAAAGTACTATTCATGAAAAGTCTTTGCTATATGATTCAGTTGTTTATTCATTGTCTTTACCATTGCTTCGAATCACTGCATTCATCTCATATGCTTTACAATAGTATTGATCAAGATTATGATAGCCTGTCACTTCAGAAATTATCCTGGTTATCGTTTACCTACTCGAGGGCGAGTAGGAACTAAGCTTGGGGATGCTTGATACGTCTCAAACGTATCTATAATTTCTTATGTGCCATGCTACTTTTATGATGATACTCACATGTTTTATACACACTTTATGTCATTATTATGCATTTTCCGGCACTAACCTATTGACAAGATGCCGAAGAGCCGCTTCTGTTTTCTGCTGTTTTTGGTTTCAGAAATCCTACAAAGGAAATATTCTCGGAATTGGACGAAATCAACGCCGAGGGTCTTATTTTTCCACGAAGCTTCCAGAAGACCGAAGAGCATACGAAGTGGGGCCACGAGGGCCCGTAACCATAGGGCGGCACGGCCAGCATGGGGCCCGCGCCGGCCTATGGTGTGGGGCCCTTGCGCCGACTCCAACCCTACCCTTCCGCCTACTTATAGCCTTCGTCGCGAAAACCTCTGTACCGAGAGCCACGATACGGAAAACCTTCCAGAAACACCGCCGCCAATCCCATCTCGGGGGATTCAGGAGATCGCCTCCGGCACCCTGCCGGAGAGAGGAATCATCTCCCGGAGGACTCTTCATCACCATGATCGCCTCCGGATTGATGTGTGAGTAGTTCACCCCTGGACTATGGGTCCATAGAAGTAGCTAGATGGTTGTCTTCTCCTCATTGTGCTATCATGTTAGATCTTGTGAGCTGCCTATCACGATCAAGATCATCTATTTGTAATGCTACATGTTGTGTTCGTTGGGATCCGATGAATATGGAATACTATGTCAAGTTGATTATCAATCTATCATATATGTGTTGTTTATGTTCTTGCATGCTCTCCGTTGCTAGTAGAGGATCTGGCCAAGTTGATACTTGTAACTCCAAGAGAGAGTATTTATGCTCGATAGTGGGTTCATGCCTCCATTGAATCTGGGACAGTGAAAGAAAGTTCTAAGGTTGTGGATCTGTTGTTACCACTAGGGATAAAACATCAATGCTTTGTCTAAAGATATTTGTGTTGATTACATTACGCACCATACTTAATGCAATTGTCTGTTGTTTGCAACTTAATACTGGAAGGGTGCGGATGCTAACCTCGAAGGTGGACTTTTTAGGCATAGATGCATGCTGGATAGCGGTCTATGTACTTTGTCGTAATGCCCCGATTAAATCTCATAGTAGTCATCGTGATATGTATGTGCATTGTTATGCCCTCTCTATTTGTCAATTGCCCAACTCGTAATTTGTTCACCCAACATGCTATTTATCTTATGGGAGAGACACCACTAGTGAACTGTGGACCCCGGTCCATTCTTTTACATCTGAAATACAATCTACTACAAACTCTGTTCTTTACTGTTCTTTGCAAACAAATATCATCTTCCACACTATACGTTTAATCCTTTGTTTACAGCAAGCCGGTGAGATTGACAACCTCAATGTTAAGTTGGGGGAAAGTATTGTGATTGTGTTGTGCAGGTTCCACGTTGGCGCCGGAATCCCTGGTGGTGCACCGCACTACACTCCGTCACCAACAACCTTCACGTGTTCCTTGCCTTCTACTGGTTCGATAACCTTGGTTTCATATTGAGGGAAAACTCGCTGCTGTACGCATCAAACCTTCCTCTTGGGGTTCCCAACAGACGTGTGTCAATTACCACGCCAACAGCAGGGCGACGCAAAGTGACCAGGCCGTCCGCGGCGACGCAAACATGGCCCAAATATGCGTCAGGTTTGCGTCTCCGCGGACGCTGCACGGTCGCGGAAAGTGTCCGCGTTCGTTGCATCCGGGCCCGATCGGCAGTGACTAGGTAAGCAAAATATTTCTTCATTACTATTGATTGGCCAAAAGGACCATCTTTACAGAGATGGTTAGTCGAGTTAACCTAAAACTACAACGGTCGTACCTACTCGCCGTCGCGTGGCCTAGCACGGCCTGGGTTACTCGTAGTCGCGCGTCCTACTACTGGCCGCCGGAGGGCCAGCACCGTCGTCGAAGCGTGAGCGCTTCACGCACTCCGCGCACCGCGCACGACGGCGATCAGACATCTCGTCCTGCCGCCTGCGGCGTTCGAGGGCCTCGGCAAGAGAGGAGTCTCACAGGACTCTCCTGGCCTCCGCCTCCGCCTTTGCCGCCTCCGCCTTCGCTGCCTCCGCCTGGGCCGCCGCCGCCTCCTCCGCCTGGGCTGCCTCCGCGGCCGCTGCCCGCAACCCCGCCAGCTGGGCGTGGAAGCGGGTCGTGTCCCTAGCCGCCTCCGTGACCGCTTCGTCCCTGGCGGCGATGGCACCCGCCAGCTCCCGGTTCTCCTGCTCGACCCGCGCGGGAGAAGGGCCCCTCCGCTGGAGCGAGTCCAGATTGGAGCACATGTACCCCCGAGCCATGGCGACCGCATAGCTTGGGCTCCCTCCTCCGCTGCCGAAGCCTGACAGGTGACAGCGCAGGGCATCCCCAGCTAGGGTCTCGAAGGACGCGAGCAGAATCCGCTGGTCGCCGGCGCACTCGAAGCGGCCGGGTACGGCGTCGTCATCGGCGGCGATGTCGTGGATGACGGCGTCCGCAGGTGGGGCCACCAAAGGGGCCGCCATCACCGCCCGCGCCTCCGCAAGTGCTGCCCTGGCGTCGGCGAGCTCGGCCCTGGCGTCGGAGATTTCCGCTCTGGTCGCCGCGAGGCGCAATTCCGGGCGCTCTACCGCCTCCGCCTTCGCCGCCGCCTCCAGGTCCAGCTGGTCGGCCTGAACGGCGGCGGCGGCTAGCTCCTCGTCCTCCTTCGGGTGGGCGTGGTGGCACATCTGAACTACCTAATCCCAGCTAAGGTTGTGCTCGGCCATGAATGGATGCTAGGGTTTAGCTTGAGGTGTGCCCGTCACCCCGCGGTGTCTAGCATATATAGCCACGGCGGGGTGGGAAACGGCGTTGTCGCGCAGGTCGTTTCCCCCGCGCACGAAACACCGGCGAAACTTGCCAATGTATTGGGCACGCGCAGAAACAACCGTCGTCGCGCGGGAACAGTTAATCGCTGGCGGCAGACCTCGACGGGACGTAAAACGCCATTAACGACTTTGACGCTGTCTCCGCCAAACAAAATACGTCTGCACCACTGGAGGTACACCGGCGCAAACGGTTGCCCTGGGCTGCATCGCGTCCGCGGGCCGACGCAAACGGACATTTCGGACGTCCGAAATGCGTCGGCCCGTTGGAGATGCCCTCATCTCTAGGTGGTCCACTGAAAGAAGTGAGTCTAACTCATATGGTTAGGGAAGTAGATATAAAAGCCAACCATCTAAGTTTAAGTCCCATTATTTGAAAAAAACAAAATCGTTGTAGGGGCTTCTCCTGCCGCACTTCTTTCATAAAAAAGGTGTCTCGATGAATTATTTTTGCAAAAAATGGTTTTGTGACCAAATTTGTCTGTTCCAAAAAAAATAGTGGCCATTTTTTTTCAGGTATAGAAAATTAAGAGTCTAATAATTAGGAGACAGAAATACATTTTTTATCCGGAGCAGTTCAAAATCACAGCCACATCATCTTGTATTTCTGCTTTAACTAGGGTCAGAGACCAAATATATCTCCCCGCGAAAAAGGGGACCAACTTTGTCATATGATATTAAAAATAAGGACTCTAATAATTCGTAGACAATTTCTTTCCAGCTGTAGCAGTTTAAAACTGAGCTATGCACGCTAGGCCTCGAAAACACGGTTCAAATTCAGAATGATCCTGTCCTTTCTTCTTATTGTCCCTAGTATTTATATCTGACACAGTGTAATATAATACACCTCACCTTTTTTGAATACTTAACTTAACTTTAGCCTCGGAGCCGAGTATATTTAGAAGCTTCGAACACTGAACTGACCAGGGTTTAAATATTGTATTCCCTATGCTCTTAGGCACGGCACCACAGAATGTGTGCATTTGAGTACTAGCATATGAAGTCATGAACACATATTAGGCAGTTAGGGAGTAGCGTGTATTTTCTGTATAACATGCGGTTCACTCACAAAAAGCTCCAAGTAGAAGAACAAGAATCACTTCAACCATATTTGGCTAGCATTTTCGATATTATTGATTTTCGTCGGACTTCGGAGTATTAAAATCTTGGGATTTTCCCTATTTGGGGTGTTTTGACTCGGATGATTGAAATATATAGGTATTTTTCCTAAGAATTCATCTTGGGTTACATTTGGGAGAAATATTTTCATCTACTTAAACCCCCTGCAAAGTATCTTTGTTTTATTTTCGGTGGTGCAGTGAAATAAATGAAAAACCTATACTCTATTTAATTAGATATGGCACTACAATCATGTGATTTCTTATCGTAGTGTTTTTACTATCCCCGACTTAAAAAGGCCCTAGGAGAAGGATGTCCGTCCCTTTTCTCTTCGTAATTAAGGAAATCTCGAGGTGTTGAATAAATACTTTCATAGTCTATTTAGTAGATTTGAGTATTTGACTGCCGTTGGTTGTGTACTCTGGGACGTCTATGTCTGACAGAAGTATTCCACTGAGTATTCAGTTCATCGACAATCATGAATCGGCCATAATTGATGTACAGTGGGCACTGGAATGTACTAGGTTTTGTTTCGAATATTAGTAGACCTTATGATTTGCTATGGAAAGAAAGTGTGCAGTGTGTCTACCATGTACACAGGAGTATAACAGTACCCCGTTGATCAGCTGTTGCAATTTCTGTCTTGAGTATTCTATGTCTTTTTACAATCCTACGACGTCTGTACTCATTAACCCTAACGTTTGCTTTGCTTTCTGAGCTGTTGCTCTTAATTTGTCTGCCTCGTTTTTTTTTCCTTTTTCCTTTGCTGACAAATATAAAGGTCACGTTCGTCTACCGACGTCTCAAAAATCACCCGCTTGTCTTTCTGGGTATAGCCCTACTTAGCTAGGCTAATCTTCTAGCTGGCCGGTCTGCAATAGAAAGGAAAAGCAAAAGATTTCACCATTAGTGGTGAGTTCTTTTGAACGGCCTATTTGTGGTGAGTGATCTAGCTACCTTCTTCTTTGGCATCAAATCTTCTTATTTTTTCTCACAGATCTCGTCTTCTTTTATAAAAAGTTTACCCGTGACCATGCATTTTGCCCACTAGCAGTACGTACCATGTAGATCTGATTTCGCCCAAGTCTTTACTAGTAGAGTGAAGTAAAACTAATTAAGTACAACATTTGTCATGTGCTATTGTACTTGCGCAGTGTCTTCATCTACACTATATAAAGATCAGGAATACCAACCCACTTTGTCTTTCTTGGACCAATATTTTAGAAACAGCAAGTGAACCAATGTTTTTTCAACTTCCTTGCAAAGAAAAATTGTATACTTTCGGGGAGGAAACTAACTTGCACTACATTTTCAAGCCAAAAGTAATCTTGCATACTTGTTTATTTCTTGCTACCTTCATTTCAAAACAAATATCGTGATGCAACATGAGATGTATCATGCATGATCGATGCCAAAAGATCTCCTATGGGCTCAAGTTGGCCATGTGGATGTTATGTCTATCAGCAAGGCAATCTATGTATTGAGATCATACTTAGTATATTTTGTTTAAAAGAATGAGGATGTTTTCTTCAGGCTAGGATTTCACTTTGTTACATAGCTGACCGCACGAGATTCAGTTCAAATTATCTATTTATTATGGCAATAGAGAGGATGGATGATTCTATCTGTTTTAACCGTAGGTCATACGCCATTGCGTTGTTAACGGCTGTCCGAGCCGGGCGTCTCTCCACTGCCATGTCACCACTAACAGTGGACCCGCTGCCAGATTTTGCGCTAAGAGCATCTCCAGTCGCGCCCCCCAAACCGTCCCCCAAATCGCGCCGGATCGAGCGTTTGGGGGACGTGTTTTGTTCGTGCCGCGTTTGGGGGACGTCGCTCCCCAGCCGCGTCCCCCAAACGCCGCCCCCAAACATTAAAAGTATTTTTTTTGGCTAGAAAGAAACTATTTAATAATATTCAAATCGGTTGAACATAAACAAATTATATATAAAACTTCGAAAAAAATATAATTAAATACATATAAACTATCTACTTCTTCTTCGCCGATGGCCCCGCCTCGTCGTCGTCATCGCGGTGGCGCTTCCTGCTCATCACCTCTTCCGAAGAGGCGGTGTCGGCGCTCGACGCGTCGTCGTCGCCGGTGCTCGTCGGCTGCGCCTTGGCCTTGGCCTTGGCCTTGGCCTTGGCCTTGGCGGCCTTGGCCTTGGCGGCCTTCGCCTTGGAAGCCTTCGCCTTGGCCGCCTTCGCCTTCGCACGGGCCACCGCCGCCGCCGCGGCCTCGCTCTCTTCTTCCTCCTCCTCCCAGCCCAGCCATTCCTCCTCGCTCGTCAACCGGCGGCGGGGAATCGTCGCCGCTGCTCGGCGTCCCGGCTTTGTCCCACCAATGGCGCCAGCCCGACAGGCTTTCCTCGCCGGAGGTGTCGGACGGGAGCCGGGAGATGTAGCTCATCGTCGCCGGAGGTGTCGGATGGAGGCTTGGATGAATGACGGCGTACGTACGGGTCTTATTGAGCGCGGATGAACGGCGGCGCGAAGTCGAAGAGAGCAGCGGTTGCTCTTCCGAGGAGTCGGCGCTCCATTCCGGCGGGGTTGGCGCGTCGTCGACGCGGTTGCCAATGCGACGGTTCCGCTTCCTGGCAACTGCACCGTCGCTACGTATGTGGCGGTTGAGCGTCCGAGCCGCTGACGGGTCGGCCCCGCCACTCCCCGCCTCGCTTTTCGTTGTGTCCGGCGTCCCCGGTGCGTCCCCTGTGGGACGGGGACGGGCTCGGGGCGCCGGACACCGTATAGGGGCGCGCCGGACAAAAAAGGGCTTTGGGGGACGCGGCTGGAACGCATTTTTAGTCCGGCGCGCCTCAAATCGCTTTGGGGGACGGTTTGGGGGACGCGACTGGAGATGCTCTAACACTGCTAAAAACCCAAATCAATGCACATTGCAACGAATTCTTACAATGTCGGTGGATTTGTGCAATTTCAACGAATAGTGGTGGTTTTTTTAACTTGTCGTTGTAATGTGGTGTTTTTTCGGTCGGTTTGTGTTTCCATAGACCCCCAAAACTGAAACGGTTTCCTAAGTGAAACACAAGGACGGCTGGCACTAAACAATACATGTTCGGGATTAGAGATAGGATGGTTGAGATTAAATGATACCATGATAACCCTTAAGGGGGTTTACACTGTTTTGAGATTTAGGGATCTATGATAGCACAAGCCATTTTGGAATTACTCTTTCAAAACAGATGTCGTGATGCAAAATGAGGTGTATCATGCATGATCGATGCCAAAAGAGCTTGCTATGGGCTGCAGTTGGTCATGTGGAAGTTATGTCTATCAGCAGTGTTTGTAATGGTTCATCTATGAATTGAGATTATACTTAAGAAATATATTTTAAAAGAAGAATCATGATGTTTTGTTCAGGCTAGAATATCACTTTAGTGCATAGACCCGACGAGATTTAGCTCAAATTGTCTACCTATTTGGCAATAGACAAGATGGATGATTCTATCTGATTTTTTCCTTAGATCATACAACCGCGTGTCCCACGCGAAGTATCGATGATGCCCTATACAAGAATAAGGAAACTGATCCAAATAGGACGGCTGCTTGTACGGAGAAAATCAGCCGCTCACATCGTGAAAACATCGTGGGCTTTCCCCTGACTCTCCCCACCGTCCCCACTCTCCTCGCTTTCCTTTGCTACCTTCTCTATGAACACCCATCCTCTACTTTAGGGATGGTGCCCTACATAATTTGAACCATGGATGTGCCAGCATCATTATGGAGTTCAAATCCATGTCTCCAAGCTCTTATAGACGTTGGGAAAGTTGTCTCCGACACGGCTCTAACGAGCCTGGATTGGCGAAGCGCGATGCCTCCATGTTGATGAGCGAGGTATGTGATTTTTGGTATTTTTTTATGTTGTGAAGAGCATTTCGACATGTTTCAAGTACGTATGGTTGTTGTGTACCCATGAGCAACATGTAGCAAAAACATTGGGTGTATTCTCAAAGAGTTTTCTCGTGTTGCCAATGAGTTTCTTCCGTGTTGTTTGTATTGCTCGATATGCTGCATGCGTTTGATTTTGGTGTTGGATGTTTCATGGTACACTTTTTAACATTCTTTTGACACCGATGGAGATTTGCTTCATATCCGGTGCATGAGTTTTTCGAAAAGGGGAGGCCCCGTCCTCTGCATCAACTGACGCATATGGCATTTTTATTACATTATTAAAGTATGGTTTGCATGAGTATATTTCAATGTTGAGATTAACAAATGATCTTTTTCCGGATTACGGAGAGAGATCTATCGCAACAATGCTGGAAGCAGCAAAACAAATACTACAAAAGGAAGTTTTATGTGTGATATTTGAAGGACTTAAATTTGCAATGTTTGTGGGCTTAGATATGCAGTTTTTAGTATAAGTTAAATAGATGATGTGGAATGGAAGACGACTCATCTTTTCGTGCCGCATCCGGCAAAGGACTACTGACATTCTATCGGGACCTTGTATTATTTTTCTTGCAAGTTGGCTCAATAATTTCCTCGAGGATTTTTATCTAACCGGCCTTGCTACTTACTGTTTCCGGTTTTCTCTGAGTAGATCAATATTCTCTGATCTGCCGCCTCCCCCCACCGAAATTGCATATATATTGGCACACACACCACCAGGAAATGCAAAGGTATGGTCCCAATGTGCTCAAGCGACTTCTACTATACCGCTATACGTGCATCGCATCCCTTTTCGTACCATGAGTTGAGGGCATGAGAGGAGCGTGTCGCTTTGTTCCACGAGCATGCGGTAATCTTGGAAGATAGTGGCCTTCTTCCTATTGTCACTCTCTAGTGGGAGCCATGCTTAGCTGCTTTCTAGATTCTAACCGGCACTAACTATAGCATATCTGCTAGTAGTAGTTTATGGTTTCTTGGTTGTGGCCCCAAATTCGAAATTCAGAATATACATTCAACTTTGTAACTAGTGGTTAACTGTGTGCTCCCTTTTTCTCCATCTTTGGATGGCCAATGGAATCGATGGGATACTACTGTACTCCTACATGGGAAGGGAACAGTAAGGTGCTGATCTGGGATTGCTTTTTAAAAAGCTTCGGTGCAGAGGATCTATGCCTATGAAGTGTCTGACAGCTTGCAGCGCTGAAAACATTATGGGAAGAAAATTAACTTGAGAGTTAAGAAACTGTTAACTTCACAAAGGTGTTCTTACTGTCAGTATAACAAATGATAGAAGTGTTAACGTCACACATGTGTCCTCGGTGTCACTAATTCCGCATGACTTGAACTTCGGGACACACCAGTTCAGCTGGGTACCATTTTGGTTATCTCTATTCTTGCTATTATCTTGCTTAATAGTATTATTTCTAGCTTGTTTACCTTGCAGTATATCTTATTCCTAGAGCAACCATTTGGCACATAATACTGAATCACATGGTTCCATTTCAGTGAATCTTCAATTCTGCATTTCCCTAAATCCATGAAAATTTAAATGTGTGGTCCCCTTTTCACCATCTTAATCGACAACCTTTGATGTTTTCAGCACGTTGTTTAGGTGATCTAAAACTTGTATCCAGCGTGTAGTATTTCGAACATGTTTGAAATACTTATGTCTAACATCCTGGTGTGCGTGGATGTGCATGCGTGATTTGGGTGGGGAGACATTGCTGATATTTTGGCTATATTGAAATGATGCTTTCTTTTACAAAAGTAAATTCTCCTATTTGTCGCCGTTTATTTATCCGTTCACGTATTGGTCCAATTCGTTGCATATTCTCCAACGAGCGGCACATAGACAGTTCCTTATGTTGGCGTGTACATGGAGTGATTGCCGTGTTATATTTTGATCCAAATTCATATAAAAGGAAGGTTAACTTCTGAGAGCGGAGTAACGTTGCCACGAGGCATGGACCGAGAGGAGTTTTGTTTGTTGACAAAAGCGACACGATGATAAAGACTCAATGTATGTAAGATTAGTACTCATGATAATTTTACTAATATGATGATAAAGCTAATTCCTATTGCTAAGTTTGAGCTTTGCTCAATCTTGATTGGTATAAATGTATTACCCAACCGGTTGCTTGGTGTCGAAAGTGCTTTCTTTGTTGTTTAGAAGTGTGTCGTTGTTTATGCTACAAGATGAAATTTGTTTCAAAGTGTAGTTTGTTATATCAGGATCCAAATTCATATAAAATAGATGCTAACTATTAGCAAGCGAAGCGAGGCTTGAGTCTAGAGGAGATGACAATCTGGACCAACATCATATTAAGAAGTTAAAGGAAGGCGGTGTGTTCTGTGGGTCGACGCTTCACCACCTAGAAGTCGGCTATTTTCTTGTGAACTATATGTGAGCTACTCTTTTTATTATGCATTTACGCTTTTATCTAAAATGATAACATAAAAATATTTTGCAAGCCAAATCTTACTAGTATGATATTATATTGCATGTCTAATCCATATAACTCTTATAAATATTATTTTGGTCATAGTTGTAAAACATTTTTTTTCAATAAAGAGCATATATTAATATCACGGAGATACCAGTTACACCCAGTCTTTGCAACAACATCATGCTCTAATGACATAAAGGATGCACACAGCCAAAAAAAAAGAACTGCAAAAAAAAGAAAAGTCTCGCTACATTGATCCATTTCTTGAAACAGCAACACCGACACCACTAAAACAACACCAGAAGATCAACTTCTCCATAAGCGACATCTCCAAGAAGGAAATAGTGCACAAACGATGTCGCCGCCCGATCATAGATCTTAGTTTTTAACCCTAAAGAAATTTCTCACTCTCAAAACAATGCATTCAACAAAAATATTGCCATGCACAACCAGGCCAGACCTTTAATTTTTACCCTGAAAGATACACGCCCCCACATAAATATCGTTGTTTCAAGTCACGAAGCACCAACCAATTCTACATTGCCACCACAGCACCATGAAAAAAAAAAAGCTCCATGGTATTAACAGCGAGCAGAGATTCGAAGCACTTCCTCTGAAACCAACGGATAAAAAATAGTTGTAAAACATATAAGTGCTCCTTGTATTTTTATTTTTGGCCGGAGCGAATACATTAAATCGGATGCAAACGTATAATTTGTGAATACACCATAGTGCTCCTGTCGAGAGATGGCGGTGCGATAATTATCTGCCCATGTCGCCCGATTTTGCTGTTCCCAAAGAGATGGGAGTGGTCCATGTCCCACCCTGAAATAGTGAAACCTGACTGAAAACGAACGAGCAGTAAAATGGAGAAGATGAGATGCAGAGAGCGGAAAAAAAGGTAAAGCGAGACAGAGGGCCTGTCATTGGCTTATGATCATTTCATGTGGCCTTCGTGGTAGTGGTATCTGTAACTTTTCCTTCGTTGCGTTTTATCCGGTTCAGATTTTCCAGACTCCCTCAATAATGAGAGGTGCCTGCACCAAGGCAGTGTGTCCTCCCGGCAATTGGAAATGGACCAATTTAACACTTTTGTGAAACTTTAACATAGAATAATCTAACTTTGAAGAAATCTCAAACTGACCCCTTAGCTTGATGTCCCACCCAAGGCTAATCTATAAAAAAATATTAATGGTGTTTTTTTTTACCAAAAGCCCATTGATCTATTCACTAGTGGAAAATAGGGTTTTCGTGGGATCCTTTTGTCGCGGGCGCGCCTGCACCCGCGACAAATGGGGTGGCCACGTCGCTCCGAAGCGGTTTGGAGCGGGCAGGGCCTTTTGTCGCGCCCTTTTGTCGCGGGCCGTATTACGACCCGCGACAAAAGGGGTCTGAGGCTGGCGCCTCCTGTCGGCACCCCTTTTATCGCGGGTCGTAATACGGCCCGTGACAAAAGGGCCATGCCTATATATAGACACGCAGCCAGCCCCCCACCTCATTTTTTCTACATGTGCACAAGAGGTGTTTGATGGAATGCTTGTGAGAGAGATGCCACTTGATTTTATTTGATAAGATTTCTCCTCTTTTTGATCCTAAAAGGTTAGCAACTATTTTCTCGTATATATATACATAGTCCGTACAATACTAATTTTAGCAAGGTGATTGCATCCGATACATATATAATTGTACTTATGATGCGTATGAGTCATCCATGGATGTACGGTAACCGATGTGCTCCCGCTTTCAGAGAGGGCGTGAATTCTTTCCTGCTTGTGGCCGAGGCCAACAAGTCGAAGCAAGATTTTATGTGTTGTCCATGTCTAAAATGTAAGAACGAGAATGATTACTCTTGCTCAAGAGACATTAAGAGCCACCTGCTTCGGTTTGGATTCATGTCCAGCTATAATGTTTGGACCAAGCACGGAGAAGAAGGGGTTATGATGGAAGACGGCGATGAAGAAGAAGATAATGATGACCAGTACCGATCTATGTTCTCTGAATGCGATGATACCGCAATGGATGACAATGAAGAAGAAGGAGGTGAAGAACAGGCATCAGATGATCCTGTTGATAATGATCTTCGTCGGGCCATTTCTGATGCAAGAAGAGACGGCTCCGGTGATGGAGAAGCCGACGGCTCCGGTCATGACGAGGTATACGATCAGTTCAGGCATTAATGGAATTCTATATGTACATATGTATATAAATTAACTAATTTTTATTCTCTTAGGCCTCCGAAGATAAGTTGGAGAAACGAGGCCTGATACGTCTCCGACGTATTGATAATTTCTTATGTTCCATGTCACATTATTGATGATATCTACATGTTTTATGCATACTTTATGTCATTATTATGCGTCTTCCGGAACTAACCTATTGACGAGATGCCGAAGGGCCAGCTGTCTGTTTTACTGCTGTTTTTGGTTTCGAAATCCTAGTAAGGAAATATTTTCGGAATCGGACGAAATCAACACCGAAGATCTTAAAATTCCCGAAGCTTCCGAGCACCGGAGAAAGGCCGAGAGGGGAGCCGGGGGCCCCACCCCACGGGCGGCGCGGCCCAAGGGGGGCGCGCCCCCTAGTGTGTGGGCACCCCGTGGCCCCTCCGACTCCGCCTCTTCGCCTATTTAGTCGTCCCCGACCTAAAACCTCGACCACGTTTGACGAAACCGGAGAAAACCATCCGGAGCCGCCGCCATCGCGAAACTCCAATTCGGGGGACAGAAGTCTCTGTTCCGGCACCCTGCCGGGACGGGGAATTGCCCCTGGAGTCATCTCCACCGCCGTCTCCACTGCCATCTTCACCGCCACCGCTGTCTCCATGATGAGGAGGGAGTAATTCACCCTCGGGGCTGAGGACTCCGCTGTAGCTATGTGGTTCATCTCTCTCTTTATGTGATCTAGTTGAATATCATCTATGTGCTACTCTAGTGATGTTATTAAAGTAGTTTATTCCTCCTGCACGGTGTAATGGTGACAGTGTGTGCATCGTGTAGTACTTGGCGTAGTCTATGATCATAATCTCCTGTAGGTTATGGAGTTAACTATTGCTATGATAGTATTGATGTGATCTATGCCTCCTTCATAGTGTGATGGTGACAGTGTGCATGCTATGTTAGTTCTCGGTGTAATTGTGTTGATCTATCTTGCACTCTAAGGTTATTTAAACATGAATATCGAATACTGTGGAGCTTGTTAACTCCGGCATTGAGGGTTCGTGTAATCCTACAAAGTTAGTGGTGTTCATCATCCAACAAGAGGGTGTAGAGTGGTTCTATTATGTGATCATTGTTGAGAGTGTCCACTAGTGAAAGCAGGATCCCTGGGCCTTGCTTCCAAGCATCGAATCTCCGTTTGTTTACTGTTTTGTTGCATGTTTACTCGCTGCCATATTTTATTCAGATTGCTATTACCACTCATACTCATCCATATTACTTGCATCTCACTATCTCTTCGCCGAACTAGTGCACCTATTAGGTGTGTTGGGGACACAAGAGACTTCTTGCATTGTGATCGCAGGGTTGCTTGAGAGGGATATCTTTGACCTCTTCCTCCCTGAGTTCGATAAACCTTGGGTGATCCACTTAAGGGAAACTTGCTATTGTTCTACAAACCTCTGCTCTTGGAGGCCCAACACTGTCTACAAGAATAGAAGCGTGCGTAGACATCAAGGCCCGGCAAAGAAATTGGGCAAAAACGACCACTTCAACAATGAAGCTATATCACCGAAAGGCCAACCGGTGGCACCCGCGAGTGTCAGAGTGACATTTAAGAATCAGTGCGGAGTTATGGTTAGATATCATCTCCCGATCACTATTAGAGAATGGAACAGGACCAAGAATGTGTCCGAAGATCAGGTTGTCGATAGGTACAAAAACACACTTTTTGACGACCTCATGTCACATTTCACTTTGCCAAATTTGGGATCGGAGTCTGAGAATGCCAAGCAGAGGGCGCTAGTGAAGAAATGGGCTCTTAAGAAGATGGGGGAACTTTTCCGAGCGTATAAGAACCGGTTATGGTCAGCTTATAAGGCCGAGAAGAAGCCTCCAGTATTCGAAAACTATCTAGCGAAGCAGGAGCATAACTGGGAAGAATTTTTGAAGTACAAAGAATCAGAGGAGGCTGTGAACTCCGTCAAAGAAAAACAAGAAGAATGTAAGCGAAAAGAAATATCACCATCATACGGGCCGAGGGGGCTACGAAGTAGCCATGCCTAAGTGGGATGCACAAGAGGCTGAGATGAAGCTGAATGGGATCACTCCAGAACCAGAGCGAGAAGGATGGGACACTAGGGCTCAAAATTGGTTCCTTGGGCACGGCTGTGAGTATGACATGAAGACAGGGAACCTTGTTGAAAGTGAAAGCAAGGTTAGGGTACCCAGGAAAAAATGGATTGAAGTGACGGCTGATATTAAAGCGGGAAAACTGAAGTTTGCTTCCGATAGAGAGAAAGACTTGCTGACGATTGTCCTCGGTAATCCTGAAAAGGGAGGACGAACAAGAGGCTACGTCCCTAGTGTTCCGTGGGCGCTTGGGTTTCCGAATGATGCGGAGACTTATAGAAGCCGAGCGAGAGCAAAACAACGCGAGCTGGAGGTGCAGAATGACCGGATGGCTGAGTTCCAACGGCAACTAGACCAGTAGAAGCGGGAGATTCAGCAGCAGCAGCGGGAGATTAATGAATATACCATTTGAATATTACTACCGAAAGGAGGAGATCCATATTGAGATGAATGAACTCTGGCAGTTATTCAATTTAGAAGCCCTCGACAAATCTCTCATGAGTTGCTATTGCTTGTAAGTTGTTAACTACATATAAGTTCATTTTCATTCAGCTTCATGTTCGTTTTCATTGCATATACTCATTATATCTTATGTGTTCTCTTACGCGATCGAAGATCAGTGAATGCAAAAGTAATAATATTATCAATATTGGGTTTGTTGACCCAGATAAAATACATGTTGAAACGGTAAAGCATAAAGGCCAAAAAACGGGGGGAAACCTACTAAGATTTTTGGGGGAGCAATATTTCTGTGATTCAATATTGTTTCCTTACAACTACGAGTGAGAGTCTTAATGATCTTTTATGCACATTCAATTTTTCTTACTCGATGTTAAGTGTAATTCCCGACGTATATACATAACATGTGCGGCTTCCACTCGGATTCTACCGGACATTCAACCCGATAAGGGAATAGTTGAAGTAAGAGACCCACCGAGTAGAGGCGTGTACGGGTTCCGCGACTTGCAGAAGTTGCTCCAAGTGTAATTTCCTTCATCGCCGCGCTATATCTTTCGTGAGATATCAATTAATTATCCACTCATTCAATCATTCTTTTGCCTAGCAGGGCTTGGAGAGCTTTCAAGAAACATCATAAGGAGGGTACCTGGGCAGAGAAGCTAACATTTACTCCTGTACCGTGCCCTCGGCAGCCACAAGGGACGAATCTATGTGGATACTACGTTTGCGAGTCCATTCGCATGTTAACCACTAAGAAGCAGAACAAAAATAAATTCAACGTAAGCAATAACATTCACAACTTTATTTATTATCGTCAATATTTCGTTATCAAGGTTGATATAGTCATACTCATCTCATTTTCGTATATAGGTCGACTTCATGCGGGACAGACTCCAACCAAAGGAACACCTACTAGGAATTGCGGAGGAACTGGCGGGACTTTTGGTCAGAGAAGTACTAAACAACAAAGGCTTGTTTAGTCCAAATAGATGCTCTACCTCCAAATAGACGGTCGTTAGTACCGCTTGTCGATCGTGAGCTACATGTATATATATATGTAAGGGAAATCTACATGTAAGGGGAATCGACTTTTGCTTTCAATATTTGTTTGATCGATTTATATATATATAATGAATGAACGTGTACCACTTCTAGTAGCGTACAAATATATGCAACTTTTATTTTCGAATGAAAAAATGAAATAACAGGCGGTCGGTGGCGGGGGGGTGGGTGCTGCACCCCTCAAACCCTAAAGCAGCAGCGTTGCCTTTTGTCGCGGGTGGTAATACCGCCCGCGACAAAAGGGCATGTCCCTTGCGCGCCCCGCGCCTGCCACGTGGTGGACTATATGTCGCGGGTGGTAAGCGACCCGCGACAAAAGGTGGACCTTTTATCGCGCCTCTTTTGTCGCGGATGGCCACCCGCGACAAAAGGCCCTTACCACCCGCCACAAAAGCCCTGTTTTCCACTAGTGATTCATAATCCTGAAACTAGAACTATTCCTTCCGTTCCAAATTAATTGACAAAGTGGAGTCAATTAATTTAGATCGGAGGTAGTAATAAAAATTATAAAGAAGGTCTTCTGCTACCTAGTCACAACTACAAGCACTCGAACGAACAGAAGACACGCCGATGTCCTCGCCCCTCTCTCACTAGAGCTAGGCATTGTCATAGTCAATGGATGATAGTAGCAGCCATCGCCGATAAAGAGAAGCATAGATGGAGACGAATCTCCACAACGCCCTCCAACGACGCTAGACATATCATTGGAATGGAGGTTGGACGGGAGAACCTTATTCCATCTTCAAAAAGTCGCCACCGTCACACTTTTTATGAGTGGGACACCAACCCTAAACGAATCGAGAGAGAAAAAAAAGACGAAGCCCAACTGTCAACAAGGACCGGGATCCACCGTGCCTCCATGGCCCTAAGGCCACAGGAGGCGAGGTTGATTACTGGCGGCATCGGTGGGAGGTATAGAAATACCTAATTGCCTCCGAGTCTCTCAAGGAGAAAATGGGTACGCTCATTCCGCTATCTTTATATTTTCTCTATTTCACTCGGGCCATTTATTATAAATAAGAATTAATTAGGACTATCTTTTTTTTTTGAAATTCATTCGGGTGGAAACCCGACAAGCTGCTATTAATACTGGAGTACAAAGAGACCCTAAAAGATACACAAATTACATAGGGGCCTAGATTATACAAAGAGGACCCTGAAGAAAAATAAAAAACGCGATCCAGTCCTCCGTCTTCCTCCTCCAGATCAGGATCGGCCTACGGACTGCAGATTCATCTCCGGGGACATACCACTTGACGACGAAGCGCAGAAGAACACCGTTGGGCACAGCAGAGCAGCGGCGGAGCGGCAACCCTACTGCCATTCAGTCCAACGCCAAAAAGCATCGGATAAGAGCTCCAAGACGAAGTCACCTCCGCCATCAAGCAACCCCCGCAAGCCAGCCACCACTATGAGGGCTTGAGCAAGCGAGAGAGAGAGGCGGCCGCGACCAGTACTGCGCCATCAGCAGAAGAGAGAAGCCCCGCTGCATGACACCTCCCGCCCCCTCGCCTCCACGGCCGGTCAGGCCGAAAGAAATCAAGCAGCTCACCCCCGTGCCCACCTCTCCCGCCACCATGGCCGGCCAAGGAGACAAGGAAGCCATCTTCTCGCCAGTAGACGACTCCTAGGTGCCTTATCGAAGAGCATGGCCACCGACGAACTCCAGACAAGATCCACCATGGATCTGGAGAGAGGTCGCCGACGACGGGCCACCTGGTGCCGCACCAGAGCACCAGAGAGACACTCCGCCCTTGCCACCTCGAAATCAAGCTGTTGACGCCAACTCCGACCACACCCCCTCACCACCAAGGCCGGCCAGGAGCGGAAGAAGAGGCTTCAAGAGAATCTCGAAGGAGATGACACAGACCTTATTGCTGAGATCGGTCGAGGAGGGGGTCCCTGGACTCCGGCCGCCGGAGCAGAGAGAGACACCGCCAGAACTCGGCCCGCTCTGGACCTGGCCATGAACCAGAGCTTCTACTCCTATCATAACCAGCAAACCGCCGGGAATCTACTCCTATACTAGAGAACTACCTCTGGCGCCTCACCTCCGCCACCTCCGGCCGGCATCGCCGCCGGAAGGGCTCGGGATCGGCCCAGATCTCGTGGAAGAGGCTATGTCTACTGTAGCGAGCAGAGAGAGGGGTTGGGGGAAAGAAGAATTTGCTACTTCTTATTGACTCTAATCCTCTCAAGCCAGCTCTGTCGCTGTCGTGGGATACGTTGTGGCGTCCATAGCTTCAGATCTGATATCCCATGACGTCCTAGGTCATTGCTTTGTGCAATGTGACCATGGCACTGTGAGGACGACGCCATGCAAAAGGTCAGTTTCTGAAGAAAAAAAATCAAAATTGATTTATTTTATGTTGCATTTTCAGAAAATGGTTTAAGTTGATCCATTTTCACTCTGGGCAAGGCGTGGCAGAGCACAGCGGAACAGAGCAGGGCTAGCGCGTCGCAGTTGGTGTTGATCCGGTGATGGAGACCGGTCAAGGCCGTACCGTCCGCCCTCATGATGAAGACAGGCGTCATTGCCTGCCTCGCCTACCGAACCAAAGTCTGCGCGCAACTCCAGAAGAGTACTCCCTCTCTGCACCGCCTCCCTGCCCGCAGTCTTCCCCCTCGCCTCCAAAGGGAAACAAACAAAGCAAGTAAACCCGAGATGATGGCCTCGTTTTGCCCTCTCCCGGTCCCCCTCCGTTTCCCGTCACATTCCCCACACTGCCACTGGGGATGATCGATTGATCGATAGGAGAGACCGTCTCGTCGCTGCGTTTCTGTCCCCCACCGCAAGAAAGAAAACAGCCAGCCTCCTGCCCCTGCCACATCAACCCCGGAAAGAAAGAAAAGCAAGAGCCAGTCGAGACGAGTGCAAACAAACTTCCCACACGCTAAACATCCACGCCAGATTCCTTCCTCCCCCACCTCCGCTCCACTCCACTACCCCATCATGGCGGGACGGCGCGCCCAGTTATAAGCCCGGCCAGCCACCCAGCGGGAACACCCGGATCATTTTCCTGATTACTCACCAGCGGCGAGCCGGCGCCGACCGATGGGCTGCAACGGGTCCAAGCTCGACGCCATTGGCTGCATGGGCTCCCGGCTCGACGACCAGGAGGCCGTCGCGCTCTGCCGCGGCCGCGCCGACCTGCTCGCGCACGCCGCGCGCCGCCGCGACGCGCTCGCCGCCGCGCACGCCCAACTCGCCGCCTCCCTCGCCTCCGTCTCATCCTCCCTCCACCTCCTCCTCCTCGCCTCCAACCAGCCGGTGCTCACGCTCCCCGTCGCCGCGCCCAAAACCGTCGACGACCCTCCGCCGCCGCCAGCGGACCACAAGCCCTCCTCGCCCCCGCACTCCTCGTCGCACATCGACTTCGCGTCCTCCACCTCCGGGTCCGACTCCGGCTCCGTCTCCTCCTCCCCGACCCACCACCTCGCCGCCAGCCACCACTCCCACCACCACCACAACCCGTACCCGCACCCGTTCCCGCATTACGGCTACGGCTACGCCTACGCGCCCGACCATCCTCCGTACGGCTACCCGTACCCGCCCGTGCAGGGCTCCCTCCAGCTCCACTACGCGCGGAGCCGCCCGCCCCCGGCCTCCGTCGCCGTCCAGCACCCCGAGGCCCCGTCGGCACGCGTCTACGAGTTCGGCTCCGTCGAGCCGGCGCGGTACTACGCATACAGGGGCGAGCCCGTGGCGGCGTCAGGCAGGGCGGCGGCCGAGCCCACGCCGTCGCCGCCCAGGGCCAGCTCCTGGGACTTCTTCAACGTCTTCCACGGCTACGACGTCCACGACAACTACTGCTACGACCACGCCGCCGGCGCCGGCGCCACGGGGACCGCCACGCCGTACACGTCCAGCCGGTGCTCGCGGGACGTGCGGGAGGAGGAGGGCATCCCGGACCTCGAGGACGAGGACGACGACGCCGTCGTCGTCAAGGAGGTCTCCAGCGAGCGCGCCCTTCACGAGACCGGCCGGCGCAGCGAAGAGGAGAGCTGCGTTGCCGATAAGGGGGTGGTCGCCGGGGGCGGCACGGCGCGACACCAGGCGCCGGCGCAGCCTAATGCAGTGCCTCCCGTGCCGCCGGCGCACCGGAAGTCTTCTGGGAGCGCGGACGTTGCCGGCGAGATCAAGGCGCAGTTCGTCCGAGCGGCCGAAGCGGTCTGGGCGCTCGCGCCAGTACTGGAGGTCGAGAAACGCAATTACCAGCACCATAATCGCCGGAGCTCAGTGTACCACGGTGAGCTACCTGTACTAGTTTCACGGACTTGCATATATTCTGAATTGCTTACTGCTCCGTATGTACATTAATTTTTTTGCGGTCAGCTATTTGTTCCTGAAGGAACTGGCATACATTCCAGTTGCTTGGTGTCACTGATCGATTTATTGGTGTTTCAAAACAGTTTCGTCTGGGATGGTGTCGTCGACTGCGTTGCCGGATTCAGGGTACAGAGGCGAAGAGTTGGATGTCGGAGGAAGGGAGAAGCTGACGGGTGGGAGGAGCTTATCTTTGACCCTGCAGAGACTCTATATCTGGGAGAAGAAATTATACAACGAGGTTAAGGTATGTATTTACAATGTGAAATATTCAGTTTGGTTTTCGTTAAGTAATGTCTGAATTTACTCTGTGCTGTAATGATACGTGACTAACTTAGAACTATCTCTTGTTCCAATACTCTATCAAGTTAATTGATTAGTATGAAGGATGCAAATCTCTTGCTAGAATCCTGTTGTAAGTTTGAAACAACTGGTTACAAACCTACAGGTCTTAGCTGAGAGCATGCTGTCCATTTTATAATGCCAGCTACAGAAAGATAAAATGTCGATCCTAGCATGGCATTAGGATAAAATGTTTATCCTAATGCCTGAATTTACTCTGTGCTGCAATGATATATGACTAACTTAGTAATTATCCCATGTTCGAATATTTTATCAAGTTAATTGATATGTACGATGATGCCATTATTTATATAATCACAAGTTTGCGCAACAACAACATCCATAAGCTGGTGCCACCAGCTAGGAAAGAAAAATGTTAGTCCTAGCATGTCATTAGGAGGCTATGCAGAATAAGAAAAGGCTGTGATCAATGCAGGGCCACGTGTGCTGCTTGATTAGTACTTAGAACTTAGAAGGGCTTAATTTTATTAAAATAACTCCTTTCTGGCTACCTAAAAAGTAAAAAAACAGATTTGGAAGATTTATGTTTACTTGTCATATTTCAAGAGATCTAATCAGTTGTTTAAATGTCCTGTTTAGGTGTGTTTTTGTAATGATGTTGGTTTCATTTAAGTTCCCTGATGCGAAATATGATTATATTTCAGTTAGACTAGCTTCTTGGCAAATACATGTCCATTTTAGGATGGAACTCTCTTGTGTAGAACTAGTTATAAAAATGTGGGATGTGTGTTATTATTGTAATTGAGGAGATAATATTCCTTACATGTTCACGCCATGGTATATTCTATCCTATATTTTATTACCTTTGTAATATCTTTTCTTCTTCCAGTCTGAAGAGAAAATGCGCCTCCTGCTTGCCAAGAACTCGAAGCGGCTGAAGTTTTTGGATCAAAAGGGTGTTGAAGCTCACAAGATTGAGGAGACTCAAAAATTGGTCAGGAAGCTGTCCACAAAAATAGGAATAGCAGTGCGAGTCATTGCTAAGGTTACAAAAAAGATAGACAGAGTAAGGGATGAGGAACTGTGTCCACAAATTAAGGCCTTAATCCAAGGGTAAGCTCTGTTTTCCTGCAGTGACATACTAACATGTAGGTAGCATTGTTTGTTCAGTAGGTTATCAAGTTCCAAAGTAGCTGTCAGGAAATCGATACATGTTGTAGAACCTAACTTAATGGTCCTGCATTTTCTACCTCGTGATGTTTTTATACTCCACTGCTCATTTATTTCTAAAAGGCTTATTGAATGATCAAGATCCTTATATGCCTTAATTATAGATGAATGAGCTTCCTTGAATATTTTCAGTTTCATTCTTAGTAATCTTACCTTTCATATCCCCTGAAAACTATCTTGCATAAAAAGGCTGATGACGGTGCTCTTTTTTAGGTTTGTGAAGATGTGGCAAGAAAAACTAGAGTGCTTCCAGATACAGTGTGAAGCAATATCCCTGGCCAAAAATTTGGATTCAGACATCTCAGGTGGAATCAGTCGAGATTTGGCAATGGAGCTTGAAGTAGACTTGGTTAAATGCATTGTCAACTTCTCCTCTTGGGTGAATGCGCAAAGGAGCTTTGTCAAGGCACTGAATGGATGGCTAGCACTTTGTCTCAACTATCGCCAGGAAGAGACACCTGATGGCGCTCGTCCTTGTTCTCCTGGAAGAGTGGATGCACCACTTGTCTTTACCATCTGCAGCAGTTGGTCTCAAGCTATGGATCGGATTTCGGAGAAGGAAGTGGTTACCGCTATGCAAGCTCTTGTTTCCAGTGTACGCAACCTGTGTGAGTACAAGAACGTTGAGCAGAGCGAGCAGATCATGATGACCCGGGAAAGAGAAAAGTTGAACAAGATTCTGGCAAGGAAGTCCGTAGAGATAAACAAGGAGGCAGATACACTTAACAGAAAGCTGGCACTAGTACCAGGCCGGCAAAACCTCCTCCCAACGGTACAAACATACCAGGCGCACTTCTTTGAAGCAGACAGTCTGCAAGTAAGTCTGAGGCGGGTTCTTCAAGCCCTTGAGAGCTTCGCATCCAGTTCCCTGCAAGCTTTCCAGGAGACTCTGAGACATGCTGAAGGGGAAATTCTATCAAGAGAAAATGCTAAAGTTTCATAGCCTGATGTTGCATCTGATACTAGGTCGAACACGGCTTATAAAATACGATGATCTCCTCAACTGGTGGCATCAGTGCTGAATGTGCTAGACAAATGCTTTCCACAGATCATTTTTTT
Organism: Lolium rigidum; assembly: GCF_022539505.1. Classification (NCBI taxonomy): domain Eukaryota; kingdom Viridiplantae; phylum Streptophyta; class Magnoliopsida; order Poales; family Poaceae; genus Lolium; species Lolium rigidum. Next base: position 209,271,383 of record NC_061509.1, read on the forward strand.
TGTGCAAAAATTCTGACTTACTAAGTTATAGTAACTGACCGTGATATGCCGATGTAGTTCAGACAAAAACCTTGGTCCATCAGAGTAGCGCAGTTGTTGAAGTAGCGGGTACATATAAGCAAGGTGCTAGTTTTTTTGTGTGGCATGGGTACTGCGCACTAAGCATCTCATTGAATTCCTTAGTCTTCTTGTTGTTGCCTTTTGGCTTCCTTATAGCTGAATGCTTGAATGTGCAATAGTGGAACAATCTGTTCATTGGTAGTACTGTTCTGTACGTTCTACATACCCAGTCGGGCGCGAATCATTTCAAATTTGTTTCGAATGTGTGCATGGTTAATTTACAAGTTTACTCGGGATTAATGAGGAGTGGTTGTGATATGTTAGAGCTGAAACACCCACGGCCCAAGGCATGGTGCAATGTCAATGTATCAAATTTGAACTAAAACCACAAAACTAATTATGGAACGGAGGGAGCACAAAACGCAGGATGCAATGTCAATGTATGTTTGAATCCTACAGGACTTCGTTTGGCTGTAGCATAGGAAAACAAACTATTGGTTGAGTCGGTGCCTGATTGGAAATTTTCAAAGTACTCTAAAATAAGATCCTTCAGAATTATTCTTGTATGATTCAATCTAAATCAAATAACCAACATAATAATTTTGTAATAAAAAATCATTTTAAATATACAGACCTCGAAGCGAAATTCGATTCAATACTGAAGTACCCTTTGCTCCTATAGGTTCACGATCCAGGCCTTCCTGTACTGCTATCTCACAACGTCCCTATCATGTGCACAAGAGGTTTGAGAAAAAGACGCACGAGAATTGTTGCTATAACTGTACCGAAGTGCTGCCTACGACAGCTGAACTGCTGGCACCGGGCGATGTTGCAGTGCAGCGGAAGACTATGTTGCATACTTAAATGTCTGGTATATATATCCACGGAGAAAACTGAAGCTACTCTTTCCGGTCTTTTTTAGTTGACTCAAATTTAGTATACAAAATTATACTAAATCCAAATCAATTAAAAGATACCGGAGGGAGTACTATTTTACATTGGGATACATCAGATTTTGAGAAACTTGGTTAAACTGTGAAAGATTTGAATTAAGATAAAATCTGCAGGCCTGGAAAACTAAGAAGTTAGGAGCAACTCGCGACCATGTCTACGGCCTGGGAAGGCCCGCCGCCTTGATCTCCGGCCCACTCTGCCTCCGACTCGACCAGATCCGGCGTCCTCTTGGCGTCCTCTGTCAGCCCATCCCAAGGTCCACGGCGGTCGTCGTCGGGCCGCAGCGGCCACCCCTGCCCCGTCATGGCTGCCATTTTGTCAGCTCGTCCGCGCCCTCCGCCACCTGCACAAGCTCCGCCACCTCCATCCCTTCCAAACTCAACGTGCACGCCTATGGGCCCCTCTCCCGGCGGCAGGGGCAGTCCTGCTCGTCCCCGAGCACCTCCACTTCCTTCGGCGTCCGTTCCTCGTTCGTCGCGGATGCCCCCGGCTGTGAGGTTTCGGAAGGGGAACGCTGGCGCGTTCACCTCGCCCACAGTTGTCCTAGTGCCTGCGGCGACTACTCCTGGCCAGCCGCTACGCGCCCCTGCTGCGCCAGTCACTGATGTCGGCAAGGAAGAAGGCATGCTATGGAGGTTGCCTCGGAGATGGCCCTGTCGCAACCGGCATGCTGCTGCTGCCACCTCCAATGGCCCCGTCTTGGTCTTCCGCCGCAGACACCGCTGATGTTGACGACGAGGTAGACATCGAGGAGCTGGTGACCTCCCCTGGCCTGACTCAGCACCCCTGCCGTGCTCGCGGGTGTTGTTTCCGGGCTGCCGCCGTGGCCAGCTTTGATGCATGCAGGGTCTTCCCCGTCTCCCACGGGCTGCCGCCCCTCGTCTGTTGCTGCTTCAAAGTGTGTTGGTTGTGTTTCTTCCTGCCAACTGCTTGATGCTGACCTGTTGTGGGTTGCCTCCTTGAGCTCCGAAGAGGACGATGACGAGGAGCTAGCGCCGCGGACTCCGTTGGCCGCTGCCTCTGGCTCTGATTCCGGCGCCGGTCACGTTGCCAACTTTGTTGGCTCGCCCCCAGCTGGTGGCGGGACAGTGGAGGAGCGACCGTTGGCTGCCTTGTCCCGCATTGCTGTTGTTGATGGTGAGGTCGAGAGTTATGCAGTGAAGACTTGCGCCCCAGCCGCGAGCCAACGTCTTTGCTTCGAGAGGAAGCTCTCGAGTGTAGTCTCGCCTTCAAGCATTGGGCTCGAGGAAGATGATTCAGGTGCCTCGAGCGTGACCACCAGGTCAGCGCATGTCGTGGGCTCTTTAGATGCATTCACTGTCGTCGTCCTGGTCACCGGGAACGTTCCTGTCGTGCTCATTTTCCTGCCGCTCTTGGTGATGAGGTGGTCACTTATGTTCATTCTCCGGTCACTTCTGCTCCTTGCCAGCGGAGCCACTCTCCGTCTGCTTAGCTTCTTCGTCCCTTGTCTCCGCGAAGTTGGGCTGAGGTCGTGGGCCTCTCGGTTGCAACGGTGCCACCAAGACCCTCTCCTACAAGCTGCGAGCAGTTCAAGGTCAACGCCACTCTGGACTCTCTCTTTCAGTCCCAGGTTGCCTTGATGCGCATGGAACTCCTTCAGCTGGTTAACGTCTGTGTCAATGAGGCGTCTCGTCCTCTTCGTGAAGAGGTGGCATCTCTGAAGCTATTGTTGGTGCGTGGTGGTGTTTCTTTGGAGCCGACGGAAGCATGTTCTTCTGATGGTTTGGGGCTCGCGAAAGCGCAGGCCCTAGTCACGCTTGACTCCTCTGAGAAGATGTCGTCGGTGCTTGAGGAAGAGCACCTCTTCGGTTGTTTCTCTCCTTGTGGCCCGTCTTCGCTGCCTAATGAGTCAGCTGCCTCTGAGCGTGAGGGCATGGACATGTTTGTGGCTCAGGCGCTTGACCTTGAGTTGAGTGCTGATGTTGATGCGGGAGTCTCTCTCTTGCCTGAGACCGGCGGATAGGTGGGTGCTAAGTCAGGAGTGTTGACACCTGTGCCCAAAGCTTTTGTTGCGAGGGAGATCTGCGTTTTTCTTGCCACCTTGGTTGCTGCCTACCCTGGGTGTGAGGTTCCGCCCATGGGTGATGGTGCTAGCCCAAGCGAGTGTTTAAGCAAGAAGAGGGGTGCTACAACAAAGACATTTGCGGTTGATTGATGGTTGCCCCCTATGTCCTGGCAGGTTCGTCGGTACGGTGTAGGTGTGTTGTGTATGGAGTGTTAGTTTGTGTGGCTTTGTGATCTTGGTGTTGGCATGCGTGGCTGCGGCCGTGTTGTTCGTGTGTGGACGGTGTTTGGGTGGGCATGGACGGGTTGTTGTAGGTTTTCATCTAGTTTTCTCCTAAAAACTAGACACCTTCTTCTTAATTAATGGATGAGGTAAAGCTTTTGCCACATTCAAAAAGAAAGACAAACTAGGAAGGAGAGAGTGCTATGTGTCAATCTCTAACTGTCCAGTGAGCAGAAAAGATCATGACCTCTTAATTATCCAACGGCGACATAACCATCGGATTGTCTGGTATATATATCCACAGCGAAAACTCAAGTTACTACTATATATTTACATTCTTGTTGGGATATGTCTGATATTGGTTCACGATGTGTGAGCTGAGCTGAGTTTCGACCTGAACATTTCACCCTACAGTTAACTGCACAACCATATGTGCAGACATCAAAATTACATGTTCATGAGACGAATGCACCGGGCGATGTTTCAGGTCATGATGATCTCTTAATTATCCAACGGTGACATGACCTTTAGATGTGTGATATATATCCATAGCAAGAACTGAAGCTATTATATTTACATTGGGATAAGTCTGAATTTGGTTCAGGATGCGTGAGTTGAGCTGAGTTTCGACCTGAACATTCAACCCTACATGTAACCGCACAACCATATTCGCACACACCAAAATTACATGGTCATAGTAAGATCAATGCAGCAACATCATTAGCACGGGGCACTGAGATCGAACGTACAAAGGCAAATGCAGCTCCCTACCTTGCTCGATCTAGGAGATCGGTGGCCGTCGGGGACCGGCCGGGCCAGCCCGTTCCGACCCCGGCCCAAACCCTGGCCGTGGCGACTGTCCTCCGTAACCGTGGCCGCTCCGTGCGGCGGGCCGCGGGGACGCCGATCCGACGGACCCGTCCGACCTGCCGCCGGCGCCCCTGGACATGGAGTCGACCTCCTGGAGCACCGCGACGACCTCCTTCATGGAGGGGCGGTTGGTGTGCTCGGCGGCGAGGCACCGCAGGGTGAGCTGCGCCGCCCGCTGCGCACCCCTGGAGGAGTACTGGCCCTCGAGGCGCGGGTCCATGAGCCGCGCTAGCTTCCGCCTGTCCGCCAGGTGCGGCTTGGCCCAGTCCACCAGGTTGTGCTGCCCCGCAGGCCGGTCCGTGTCCAGCGCGCGCAGGCCCGTCAGCATCTCCAGCAGCACCACCCCGAAGCCGTACACGTCGCTCTTCACGTACAGGTGGCCTGTGGCGACGTACTCCGGCGCGGCGTAGCCGTAGGTGCCCATGACCCGGGTGGTGACGTGGCTGCTGCCGCCCGCGGGGCCGTCCTTGGCGAGGCCGAAGTCGGAGAGCTTCGCGTGAAATTGCTGCAGTGCGGAGCGGAGGGTGAGACAGGTGACTGAGATGCGACGTCAGTGTGAGTCGCGCGCGGCAATGGCGCCGACGCCGCCGTACGTACCGTGTCGAGGAGGATGTTGGAGGCTTTGAAGTCCCTGTAGATGACGTGCTTCTCCGACGAGTGCAGGAAGGCCAGGCCGCGAGCGGCGTCGATCGCCACGCGCAGCCGGAGGCTCCACGACATCGCCTGGGACGCGCCTCCGCCTTCTGGAGGGTACAGAACGTTCGTGTTAGATTCAGCTAACTCAGACTGCATCAATCAGACACCAGCGTCTACTGATCCGTGTCAGCCCTGTTCAGGATGAGAAAAATGGGAGCTGCTTACTCCGTGGCTCATTTCGCAGGAGGTGATCCTCCAGGTTGCCTTTGGCCATGTACTCGTAGACAAGCAGGAGCTCCTTCTCCTCCCAGCAGTACCCAAGCAGCCTCACCAGATTGGGGTGAACGAGCCTTCCTAGAAAGTTCACCTCGGTCTGCATAGACCAATTCCGTCAGAATCAGCAATGCATAGGCAGAAGCTATACACGTTGAGCTGTTAAAGCCAACGTGCATGGCAATCACTAAACATATATGCGTCCTGCGTAGTGCCAGATCATGGAAGGCACATTTCGGTTGAGAATCTCATTATCCTATGCACCGCCCACGTGAAGAAGACGTCGTTGATTCGGAAGATGATGGTTCCAGTTGACCAAAACCCCACGCACAGAAGAAAAACAAAAGATCGTTCGTCACCTGCCATTCCTGGACGCCCTGCAGGCTCTCGGGGTTGAGCTTCTTCACGGCGACGGGCATGCCGGCGCCGCTCCTGGCGGGGCTCATGGTCTTCTCGTCGACCCAGCCCTTGTGCACCCGCCCGAACCCGCCCTCGCCGAGGAGGGTGTCCGACTTGAAGTTCCGCGTGGCGGCCTTGAGCTCCGCGAACGTGAAGATCCGGAGGTTGGGCGTCTCCAGGATCCGCCCCTCCCGGCTAGGGCTGGGGCTGGGGCTAGGGCTGCCCCGACTGGGGCTGGCTCCGGCCGCTGGCCGGTTGCTTGATCCGCTTACGCCGCCGCTGCTCGAGGTCGTGGGCACGCTGACGCTCGGTGGATTACGGGCATGCCCTGGGGAGCTCATTGCTGCGTGCGCGTTGGGGTGCGGCGCGACCATGCCGGGCCTCGCCATCGCTGCTGCAACAGATTGGCACCAAGTGCATGAGTCAGATACTCAGAGTAGAGATGTAAAGGAACAGCAAAACAACAGGTCCAAGATCACCCCCACGAATCTATACATGTCCAGAGTTCTGGACCCATGAATGAATGGAATGCATGATGAATCGAATGAATGAAGAACAGGACAAAGGATCAACAATGGCGATACCTCGGGCGTGTGCTTGATGGGCCATGGCCTTGACGGCCGCCACATCGGCCTCGTCGGAGCCGAAGCAATTGCCCATGGTGTGGAAGCAATCACTCTAGCCTATGGCTGTGTCTCTCCTCTCTTCCTCCTTCTGAGTTGATGTCAAGCTATACCCTTGCCCTCGCGTCGTCGTCAATCATGTCCCTCCGTTGCAGGTTCCAGCTAAGCTACGTGCTTGGCTTAAAAAATGAGATGGGCAAATGTGACTTTGGGCGTGGCGCGGAAACAGCGACGAGGTGTTGTGGTAGTGGAAGGCTGATACGGGTACGTAGGGGTCGTGGAACTACTAGTGGAGCTGTCATTTGGGGAAACATGCATCAGGCGAGGAGCGCATGGCGCATATCACACAGACGCGGACAGATTGCTCCGGTGTTCAAAATTGAAAACGAGCTATTAGCTGGTCATTGTTCCTATTTCTGTTTCTGCTTGCATTTCGAAGATTCGCTAGCAATGCCACTCGAACTCACTCTAGCTGCTGCTAGAGTTGTGATGATCCGAATCTGAAGTGCCTGCCCATGCCAACAATTCTTCTCCGTCTTCATGTACAATGCGCAGCGGGAGAAATGGCCAGGAGACAACAATATAGTTCTATCTTTAAGTAATGCGCAATAAAAAAGCGTATCATTTTCATAAAAGAAATCGTTACAACTCATTAATCCTAAATCATCGGAGTTAGGTTAATTACACTTATAGTGGTTGCATCTCATATTTATACATTATAACATATTTGCTAATCCTTTAATAATTATTCTTACCACATGATGATGCTATGTCAGAATTTGAAGTTATCACATCTCGAAACTTTTGCCTGCATAATCTTGAGTCAATAAAGGCAAGTTCAACACTTGCTCGTGACATTTGATTATTTTTATCAAATTACTTGCAAAGTACTACTCATATCCTTCCTGCATTTAAAAGCAATATTACGTTACAAATATGAATATGATTATGTGGTGGAAAACGGGACCATGGACTGAGTTATGGTGGATGTTCCATTGCAAATGGGTTATGCATTCACATAGGATTAACAACAAATGTCATCCAGTAATTATTGCACCGTAAAAATTATTCAAGCAAACATGCTCAAAAATTTATCTCATTCAAGCAAATAAACATAGAAGAAATAATGAGATAGAAAACTCTCAAAAGAGAAAGTTTCCAACAAATAAACCAAATCCTCTACACTTTTCACAATGACACAATGGTACCGAAAGGAGAACGTTTGTTTTCCGAAAAATGAACACTTAATATGGATCAAAAGATTTTATCAAAAAGATTTGGATTTTCAAAGAGGCAAGGAAGACGGAAGGGAGACACAAAGATTTCTTGGCAAGAGAAAATAAGGCAATAAGACAATAAGAGGCAAACCAAGGTGAAGATGATCTACAAAGTGTATCACGAACAATGATATCAATTGTCAAATATAAGAGATCTATTCGAATTATTTTTAGTGGCATATTGCTCGAATATTATGATCAACTTCACAAAAGGCATATGATAAAAGATACCAGGATTAAGAACTATGCACTGATAGAGATTTTTGATATAAAAATCATGCAAAGCAATGATTGAAATAACTTGAAGCAAACAGATTCCCATATAAGATCTAGAGATATGTATTTGAGGAAAACTGCACAATGGATCTCTTACTCAAACAAAGACCAAAAGGATAAGCAATAAAAGCTTTTTGTAGAAGTGGACCTTGTATGAGCAAATATGTCAACTAGAAACAAAATAATTAACAATATCAACTCTAAGTGGCAAAACCTCATATTTTCACATTGTTTAGGCTTGTGATATGAAAAAAGCATATTACTCCTCCATAATGTGATAAAGCATTTATTTTGAACAAGATTCAAACAAAAATCAACTAGAAAATTAATGGTCATTTAGAATTTGAATTTCTTATAAGTATGACACACCACCTAGAGGTTAGATAATCTTGCAATATCAATACTAAGTGATATGACTCATGTACACATATTTTGAGGATTGTGAAATGCAAAAGCATAACACTCCCCCAAAATGGGATGTTCCATTGGTCGCTCGAAAAGATCCAAATAAGATATCATCAAAATGCTGATAAGGGGTGGCCCGATCTTCTCAGTAAGCAACGGCGGTGATGATGATCACAGGGTGATAGCAGCGGAGTAACACGACGATGTAGTAGAAGATAACATGTATGACGCAACGAGATCTCTCGATTGGTCCCTGTCGCCAATGCAACAGCTCTCAACCCTGCAAGATATTCGCAACTCCACACACTTGCGCACGTAGCCGCCGACCACGAAGCGGTAAGTTGCAACCGTCTAATTCCCAATGGAACAGCAGATCACACAAGACTTTATCAGGATCTACACAATATCAAGCAATATGGTGTAGGGAATTCAATAGTTTTGCAGAGCAAACAACTAAGAACTAGGCTTTATCTTAAACGTGGTCTAAAGCAGCTAGGGGGCGTCCTGGGCACTTATATAGGCGTCCGGGACGACCTCTGGTCGAAAAGATACAAAAATAACCTACCCAGAATAGATCTGGTCAACACAGACTCGGACACGGCCGATCTGGGGGCCGGTCGACCGGGCCTGGGACCGGGCTGGCCGGTTCAAACCGGGCCAGGGACCGGGTGGCAACCGGGCTCTGGAATTGTCGCGCAGTAACCCATCCGGTTGCAGTCAGCGTGGCGCCCGGTTGGCGCCGGGGTGGATCCGGCCTGCCGCCAGGTCGGACCGGGCTAGGGACCGGGCGCGCCGGCGTGGCGGCCGGTCTGACCGGGTGCTGGGTCGGCCTGGACTTCGTCTTCTCCTCTCGTGCATGCCTCTCGCTCCTCCCTCGCGCGTCCATGAGATATCTTCATGTCCAGCTTCTTGTCCAGCTCCACGTCCATCTTCATGTCCAGCTGCTCCTCTCCTCCTCGTGCGATGCTTGTCTCCTCTTCATACCTGATGATACATAAGTAATAGGACTTAGGTAGTATAAAGTTCTGATCAATCAAAGTATCGTTTAGGAACAAGTTCACCTGTTGTTTAAGTAGCTTCGCACGAGCTCTTGTAATAGGTCCAATCCTAACTTCATTGGACTTGAGTTCCACAGCAGGTTCATCTTCATTTGGTAATGACGGAGGTAGTAGTGTGGTAGGGATGTCCTCATCATCTCCCCCCCCCCTTCAAAAGGCGTCGACCCCGACGCTCCAAGGTCTTCTCCGTCATATGGTGTCAAATCAGCAACATTGAAAGATTTACTGACACCAAACTCATCAACTGGAAGATCTATCGAGTATGCATTATCATTGATCTTGGCAAGCACTTTGTAAGGACTAGCACCACGAGGCTTCAACTTAGACTTTCGCAGCTTCAGGAACCTATCCTTGCGAAAATGTACCCAGACCATATCACCAGGCTTGAATAACATCTCCTTGCGCTTCTTGTTCATCCTTGCAGCATTGCTCTTGCCTTTCTTCTCTATCAACTCTTTAGTCTTCATATGGATCTTTCGCACAAAATCTGCCCTCTTGGATGCCTCCATATTAACTCGCTCATGTATGGGCAAAGGCAACAAGTCAAGTGGAGTAATGGGTTTGAAACCATACACCACCTCAAAAGGACATAGCTCCGTGGTAGAATGTACCGCCCTGTTGTAAGCAAACTCCACATGCGGCAAACACTCTTCCCACTCCTTCAGGTTCTTCTTGATCATGGATCTCAACAGTTGTGACAATGTTCTATTCACCAGTTCAGTTTGTCCATCAGTTTGGGGATGACAAGTAGTACTGAAAAGTAGCTTCGTCTCCAGCTTTCTCCACAGCGTCTTCCAGAAGTAGCTCATAAACTTCACATCACGATCAGAAACAATAGTCTTCGGGACTCCATGTAGTCGTACAACCTCCCTGAAAAACAGGTTAGCAATATGCGACGCATCATCGTTTTTGCGGCAGGCAATAAAGTGTGACATCTTAGAAAATCTGTCCACTACCACAAATATAGAATCATGGCCTCGTTTAGTACGCGGCAAACCCAACACAAAATCCATACTAATATCCTCCCAAGGTGTAGTAGGTGCCGGTAAAGGAGTATACAAACCGTGAGGCTTCAGCTTGGACTTGGACTTGTTGCAAGTAATGCACCTCTTCACATACATGTCCACATCCCGCCTCATCTTTGGCCAATAAAAGTGGTCAGCTAGCATGAGTAGCGTCTTCTCACGCCCAAAGTGACCCATCAAACCTCCAGCATGTGATTACTGCAATAAGAGCAAACACACAGATGATTCTGGAACACATAGTTTGTTAGCTCTAAACAAGAACCCATCATGTATGTGATATTTTTCCCAGGCTTTACCAAGAGCACATAAGCGATATGGTTCAGCAAAATCATGATCAGTGGCATACAAATCACATAGTACTTCTAATCCAGGAATTTTAACATCAAGTTGAGTTAATAGCATATTCTTCCTAGATAAAGCATCAGCAACAATATTATCTTTTTCCTTCTTATGCTTAATAATGTATGGAAAAGACTCAATGAACTCAACCCACTTGGCAAGACGCTTATGCAAAGTAGACTGAGCTTTCAGGTATTTAAAAGCTTCATGATCAGAATGTATGATAAATTCTTTTGGCCACAAATAATGTTGCCAAACCTCAAGAACTCTAATTAAAGCATACAATGCTTTATCACATATAGGATAGTTCAACTTAGCACCAGACAGTTTCTCAGAAAAATATGCAATGGGACGACCCTCTTGCATTAACACACCACCAATTCCAATGCCACTAGCATTACATTCAATCTCAAATTGCTTATTGAAATCAGGAAGTGCAGGCAACGGTGCAGAAGTTAACAATCTCTTTAGTTCATCAAAAGCATGATCTTAGGTTGCGCCCCACTCAAATATTACACCCTTTTTAGTTAAGTCATTCAAAGGTGCAGCAATAGTACTAAAGTTGGGCACAAATCTTCTATAAAACCCAGCTAGACCATGAAAACTTCTAACTTGACTCACATACATGGGAGTAGGCCAATTTTGAATAGCTTCAATTTTAGACACATCTACTTATACTCCACGATGAGAGACAACATAACCCAGAAATATGACTTTATCTTTGAAAAATGTGCACTTCTCAAGATTACCATAGAGTTTATTATCACGCAACACTTGCAAAACATGTCGAATATGTATAGTATGATCAGATTCATTGCGGCTGTAGATTAATATGTCATTAAAGTACACAATCACAAACTTGCCAATAAATTCACGCAAAACATGGTTCATCAGTCTCATGAAAGTGCTAGGTGCATTAGTCAAACCAAAAGGCATTACTAACCACTCATATAAACCAAATTTTGTTTTAAAGGTTGTTTTCCATTCATCCCCTTCTTTCATCCTAATTTGATGATAACCACTACGCAAATCAATTTTAGAGAACACAGCAGCACCACTCAATTCATCTAGCATATCCTCTAAATGGGGAATAGGGTGACGATATCGAATAGTGATGTTGTTTATAGCTCTACAATCTACGCACATACGCCGTGTACCATCTTTCTTAGGAACTAAAATAACAGGATCATCACAAGGACTAAGGCTTATGCGGATATAACCTTTGTCGAGTAGCGCTTGTACTTGCTTCTGTATCTCCTTCGTCTCTTCGGGGTTCGTTCTATATGGTGCCCGATTGGGTAGCGAAGCTCCGGGGATCAAGTCGATTTGATGTTCAATACCTCGCAATGGTGGAAGTCCTGCGGGTACCTCATCCGGAAACACGTCGCCAAATTCCTGCAAAACATTAGAAACACCAAGAGGAAGAGGGGTCATATCGTTAGAAACCAAAACCGTACCCCTGTACAAGAGCACAAGAGGCATGGCTGTAGGATCCTCACTAAATTCTCTCATGTCTTCTTTGGTGGCTAATGAGACTAAGGACTCCGCTCTCTCACTTTTCGTTATATCACTCACAACATTACAATTCTCTCGCCTATCTAACGAAGCATCCTCTAAGTTTACTTCAACTTTCTGACGAGATTCATTGACAATTTGTTGTGGTGTCATAGGCTGTAAGTTGATTTTCTTGCCCTTGAACTCCAAGTGATATGTATTGGCACGGCCATTGTGTTGCACAGAACGGTCATAGAGCCCAGGCCGACCCAATAGTAGGTGACACACCGTCATAGGAACCACATCAAAGTCAATGCAATCCTTATACGGTCCAATAGCAAACTCAACACGCACCATGTAGTTTACCTTCGTCTCACCATTGTCGCTCAACCACTTAATATAGTATGGATGCGGGTGTGGCAGATACTTCAACTTCAGCTTGGTACACAACTCCTTGCTTGCTAAATTGCGGCAACTCCCACATTCAATAATGACCTTGCAAGCCTTGTGATGGCGTGTAACTCACACGTTCGTTGGGAACCCCAAGAGGAAGGTATGATGCGCACAGCAGCAAGTTTTCCCTCAGAAAGAAACCAAGGTTTATCGAACCAGGAGGAGCCAAGAAGCACGTTGAAGGTTGATGGCGGCGGGATGTAGTGCGGCGCAACACCAGGGATTCCGGCGCCAACGTGGAACCTGCACAACACAACCAAAGTACTTTGCCCCAACGAAACAGTGAGGTTGTCAATCTCACCGGCTTGTTGTAATTAGATGTATAGTGTGGATGATGATTGTTTGCAGAAAACAGTAAAACAAGTATTGCAGTAGATTGTATTCAATGTAAAAGAATGGACCGGGGTCCACAGTTCACTAGAGGTGTCTCTCCCATAAGATAAATAGCATGTTGGGTGAACAAATTACAGTCGGGCAATTGACAAATAGAGAGCGCATGACCATGCACATACATGATATGATGAGTATAGTGAGATTTAATTGGGCATTACGACAAAGTACATAGACCGCTATCCAGCATGCATCTATGCCTAAAAAGTCCACCTTCAGGTTATCATCCGAACCCCTTCCAGTATTAAGTTGTAAACAACAGACAATTGCATTAAGTATGGTGCGTAATGTAATCAATAACTACATCCTTAGACATAGCATCAATGTTTTATCCCTAGTGGCAACATCATATCCACAACCTTAGAACTTTCTGTCACTGTCCCAGATTTAATGGAGGCATGAACCCACTATCGAGCATAAATACTCCCTCTTGGAGTTAAGAGCAAAAACTTGGCCAAAGCCTCTACTAATAACGAAGAGCATGTAAGATCATAAACAACACATAGGTAATAGATTGATAATCAACATAACATAGTATTCTCTATCCATCGGATCCCGACAAACACAACATATAGTATTACAGATAGATGATCTTGATCATGTTAGGCAGCTCACAAGATCCGACAATTAAGCACAATGAGGAGAAGACAACCATGTAGCTACTGCTATGGACCCATAGTCCAGGGGTGAACTACTCACTCATCACTCCGGAGGCGACCATGGCGGTGAAGAGTCCTCCGGGAGATGATTCCCCTCTCTCGGCGGGGTGCCGGAGGCGATCTCCCGAATCCCCCGAGATGGGATTGGCGGAGGCGGCGTCTCGGTAAGGTTTTCCGTATCGTGGCTCTAGGTACTCGGGGGTTTCGCGACGAAGGCTTTAAGTAGGCGGAAGGGCAACGCGGGGGGCCACACGAGGGCCCCACACACCAGGGCCGCGCGGCCAAGGGCTGGGCCGCGCCGCCCTGTTGTGGCGGCGCCTCGTGGCCCCACTTCCTTTCCCCATCGTTCTTCTGGAAGCTTCGTGCAAAAATAGGACCCTGGGCGTTGATTTCGTCCAATTCCGAGAATATTTCCTTACTAGGATTTCTGAAACCAAAAACAGCAGAAAACAGCTTCTGGCTCTTCGGCATCTCGTTAATAGGTTAGTGCCGGAAAATGCATAAATACGACATATAATGTGTATAAAACATGTAGATATCATCAATAATGTGGCATGGAACATAAGAAATTATCGCGTCGGAGACATATCAGCATCCCCAAGCTTAGTTCCTGCTCGTCCCGAGCAGGTAAACGATAACAAAGATAATTTCTGGAGTGACATGCCATCATAACCTTGATCATACTATTGAAAGCATATGTAATGAATGCAGCGATCAAAACAATGGTAATGACATGAGTAAACAAATGAATCATAAAGCAAAGACTTTTCATGAATAGTACTTTCAAGACAAGCATCAATAAGTCTTGCATAAGAGTTAACTCATAAATTAGCAATAAATCAAAGTAAAGGTATTGAAGCAACACAAAGGAAGATTAAGTTTCAGCGGTTGCTTTCAACTTGTAACATGTATATCTCATGGATATTGTCAATGTAAAGTAATATAGCAAGTGCAATATGCAAGTATGTAGGAATCAATGCACAGTTCACACAAGTGTTTGCTTCTTGAGGTAGAGAGAAATATGTGAACTGACTCAACATAAAAATAAAAGAAAGGCCCTTCAAAGAGGAAAGCATCGATTGCTATATTTGTGCTAGAGCTTTGGTTTTGAAAACATGAAACAATTTTGTCAACGGTAGTAATAAAGCATATGTGTCATGTAAATTATATCTTACAAGTTGCAAGCCTCATGCATAGTATACTAATAGTGCCCGCACCTTGTCCTAATTAGCTCGGATTACCAGTATTATCATTGCAATACACATGTTTTAACCAAGTGTCATAAAGGGGTACCTCTATGCCGCATGTACAAAGGTCTAAGGAGAAAGCTCGCATTTGGATTTCTCGCTTTTGATTATTCTCCACTTAGACATCCATACCGGGACAACATAGACAACAGATAATGGACTCCTCTTTATGCATAAGCATGTAGCAACAATTAATGTTCTCATATGAGATTGAGGATATATGTCCAAAACTGAAACTTCCACCATGATTCATGGCTTTAGTTAGCGGCCCAATGTTCTTCTCTAACAATATGCATGCTCTAACCATTTAATTAGTGGTAAATCTCCCTTACTTCAGACAAGACGGACATGCATAGCAACTCACATGATATTCAACAAAGAGTAGTTGATGGCGTCCCCGTAAACATGGTTATCGCACAACAAGCAACTTAATACGAGATAAAGTGCATAAGTACATATTCAATACCACAATAGTTTTTAAGGCTATTTTGTCCCATGAGCTATATATTGCAAAGGCGAATGATGGAAATTTAAAGGTAGCACTCAAGCAATTTACTTTGGAATGGCGGAGAAATACCATGTAGTGGGTAGGTATGGTGGACACAAATGGCATAGTGGTTGGCTCAAGGATTTTGGATGCATGAGAAGTATTCCCTCTCGATACAAGGTTTAGGCTAGCAAGGTTATTTGAAACAAACACAAGGATGAACCGGTGCAGCAAAACTCACATAAAAGACATATTGTAAACATTATAAGACTCTACACCGTCTTCCTTGTTGTTCAAAACTCAATACTAGAAATTATCTAGACTTTAGAGAGACCAATTATGCAAACCAAATTTTAGCAAGCTCTATGTATTTCTTCATTAATGGGTGCAAAGTATATGATGCAAGAGCTTAAACATGAGCACAACAATTGCCAAGTATCAAATTATTCAAGAGATTTTAGAATTACTACATGTAGCATTTCCCGATTCCAACCATATAACAATTTAACGAAGAAGATTCAACCTTCGCCATGAATACTATGAGTAAAGCCTAAGGACATATTTGTCCATATGCAACAGCGGAGCGTGTCTCTCTCCCACACAATGAATGCTAGGATCCATTTATTCAAACAAAAACAAAAACAAAAACAAACCGACGCTCCAAGCAAAGCACATAAGATGTGATGGAATAAAAATATAGTTTCAGGGGAGGAACCTGATAATGTTGTCGATGAAGAAGGGGATGCCTTGGGCATCCCCAAGCTTAGACGCTTTAGTCTTCTTAATATATGCAGGGTGAACCACCGGGGCATCCCCAAACTTAGAGCTTTCACTCTCCTTGATCATATTGTATCATCTCCCTCTCTTGATCCTTGAAAACTTCCTCCACACCAAACTCGAAACAACTCATTAGAGGGTTATTGCACAATAAAAATTTATATGTTCAGAGGTGACATAATCATTCTTAACACTTCTGGACATTGCATAAAGCTACTGGACATTAATGGATCAAAGAAATTCATCCAACATAGCAAAAGAGGCAATGCGAAATAAAAGGCAGAATCTGTCAAAACAGAACAGTTCGTCAAGACGAATTTTATAATGGCACCAGACTTGCTCAAATGAAAATGCCCAAATTGAATGAAAGTTGCGTACATATCTGAGGATCACGCAAGTAAATTGGCATATTTTTCTGAGCTACCTACAGAGAGGCAGGTCGAAATTCGTGATAGCAAAGAAATCTGTTTCTGCGCAGTAATCCAAATCTAGTATGAACCTTACTATCAAAGACTTTACTTGGCACAACAATGCATAAAACTAAGATAAGGAGAGGTTGCTACAGTAGTAAACAACTTCCAAGACTCAAATATAACATAAAAGTGCAGAAGTAAAAACATGGGTTGTCTCCCATAAACGCTTTTCTTTAACGCCTTTCAGCTAGGCGCAGAAAGTGTATATCAAGTATTATCAAGAGATGAAGCATCGACAGCGGGGTTTGGAGTTTTCTCAACCATGCATAGTATGCTGGATACATAAGTTTCAGCGGCTCCCTTTTCATTAGTTTTAGGCTTGCTACTCTCATCAAACAAATTTTCAGGAACAAGCCAAGCATAATTATCATCTAGAGCTTCGTGCATCGCTAGGAGCTTACATGGTATTGGTGCTTTAATCTCTCCACCATCATTAACATTATTAGTATACTTAATTCTATCCATATCCATTTTTTCAAGTGTTCTTTTAAAGTCGGTATAAAAGCCAAGCCTCTTATGCTTAATAAAAACTTTTCTAGCCTCTTTAGCTATATCTTCAAATTCTCGCACTAAGACTTTTAGAACAAAATCTCTCTTCTCTCCCCGCTCCATATGAGAAAGTGTAAGAAACATGTGTTGTATCATGGGGTTGAAACTAATAAATCTAGCTTCCATCATGCGTACCAAACAAACAGAGGCATCTTCATAAGTAGGGACAGCTTTTGCAAGGGGTATATCTTTAAGATCTTCATGCATACTAACATGGGTGAAATATTCTTCTATATTATCTCTTCCAATTATAGACCCTTGTCCTAGATGTATATCTTTTACAGTAAAATTAAAAGGAAACATGTTGAAATAAGTAAAGCAAATGCAAGTAACTAATTTTTTGTGTTTTTGATATAGAGTGCAAGACAGTAAATAAAGTAAAACTAGCAACTAATTTTTTTGTGTTTTGATTTAGTGCAGCAAACAAGAAAGTAAATAAAATAAAGCAAGACAAAAACAAAGTAAAGAGATTGGATTGTGGAGACTCCCTTGCAGCGTGTCTTGATCTCCCCGGCAACGGCGCCGTAAAAAGAGCTTGATGGCGTGTAACTCACACGTTCGTTGGGAACCCCAAGAGGAAGGTATGATGCGCACAGCAGCAAGTTTTCCCTCGGAAAGAAACCAAGGTTTATCGAACCAGGAGGAGCCAAGAAGCACGTTGAAGGTTGATGGCGGCGGGATGTAGTGTGGCGCAACACCGGAGATTCCGGCGCCAACGTGGAACCCGCACAACACAACCAAAGTACTTTGCCCCAACGAAACAGTTGAGGTTGTCAATCTCACCGGCTTGCTGTAACAAAGGATTAGATGTATAGTGTGGATGATGATTGTTTGCAGAAAACAGTAAAACAAGTATTGCAGTAGATTGTATTCGATGTAAAAGAATGGACCGGGGTCCACAGTTCACTAGAGGTGTCTCTCCCATGAGATAAATAGCATGTTGGGTGAACAAATTATAGTCGGGCAATTAACAAATAGAGAGGGCATGACCATGCACATACATGATATGATGAGTATAGTGAGATTTAATTGGGCATTACGACAAAGTACATAGACCGCTATCCAGACATGCATCTATGCCTAAAAAGTCCACCTTCGAGGTTATCATCCGAACCCCTTCCAGTATTAAGTTGTAAACAACGGACAATTGCATTAAGTATGGTGCGTAATGTAATCAATAACTACATCCTTAGACATAGCATCAATGTTTTATCCCTAGTGGCAACAAGACATCCACAACCTTAGAACTTTCCGTCACTCGTCCTGCATTTAATGGAGGCATGAACCCACTATCGAGCATAAATACTCCCTCTTGGAGTTAAGAGCAAAAACTTGGCCGAGCCTCTACTAATAACGGAGAGCATGCAAGATCATAAACAACACATAGGTAATAGATTGATAATCAACATAACATAGTATTCTCTATCCATCGGATCCCGACAAACACAACATATAGTATTACAGATAGATGATCTTGATCATGTTAGGCAGCTCACAAGATCCGACAATTAAGCATAATGAGGAGAAGACAACCATCTAGCTACTGCTATGGACCCATAGTACAGGGGTGAACTACTCACTCATCACTCCGGAGGCGACCATGGCGGTGAAGAGTCCTCCGGGAGATGATTCCCCTCTCCGGCAGGGTGCCGGAGGCGATCTCCTGAATCCCCCGAGATGGGATTGGTGGCTCTCGGTACTGGGGGTTTCGTGACGAAGGCTTTAAGTAGGCGGAAGGGCAACGCGGGGGGCCACACGAGGGCCCCACACACCAGGGCCGCGCAGCCAAGGGCTGGGCCGCGCCGCCCTGTTGTGGCGGCGCCTCGTGGCCCCACTTCCTTTCCCCTCGGTCTTCCGGAAGCTTCATGGAAAAATAGGACCCCGGGCGTTGATTTCGTCCAATTCCGAGAATATTTCCTTACTAGGATTTCTGAAACCAAAAACAGCAGAAAACAACGAATCGGCTCTTCGGGATCTCGTTAATAGGTTAGTGCCGGAAAATGCATAAATACGACATATAATGTGTATAAAACATGTAGATATCATCAATAATGTGGCATGGAACATAAGAAATTATCGATACGTCGGAGACGTATCACCTTGTCAGGACCAACTAAAGCCTTTGTTTGGAACAAATTGCAGCGCTGAGTAGATGCACTAGGCAACACATTAAGAGCATGTTGCGACACAACAATGGTGCGAGCATCAGACGGATATGCATCTTCACCATCAATGTCATAGTCATCATCTTCTGGAGCATTAGGATCAACATCATCTCCAGTCTCATACTCATTGTCCTCATTGATAATCATGACTTTGCGGTTAGGACAATCTCTCCTAAAGTGACCTTTTCCACCACATGTATGACAAGCCATATCACGGTTGCGCGCGGTAGACGCACTAGAACCACTCGTACTTGCAGCAGATTCGGACTTCTTTGCATTAGACACATTGGAGACCGGCTTGCTAGGCGGAGTAGAGTAAGGGGCGGAGCGCGTCGAAGGCTCCGGCGCCGTAGATGGGGGCGCGCGGGGTGTGAAGCGCCCAGCTCCCGTAGCACGACCTTTCACCTTTGCTTCTTCAGCCAACTGTGATTCAGCTTCTCTTGCATGATGTAACAATTGATTCATATTGGTGTAACTGTAGTGACGAACAATGCCTTTGATATCATACTTCAATCCGTTGAGAAAACGCTGCATTGTCATCTCTAGAGACTCCATCTCCATGTAGTACTCGTCAACAGTCTTCACACCTTGCCTCAATAAGGTCAACTTATCATATATTGTACGCAAATAATTAGTGGGCACAAAACGAGAATTCATCGCTTCCTTCATAGCACGCCATGTGACAATAGCCTGCTCACCATCCTCCTGGCAATTACGAACCAGGGCATCCCACCAACGCAATGCATAGCCATCTGATGGCGTGTAAGACACACGTCCGTTGGGAACCCCAAGAGGAAGGTGTGATGCGTACAGCAACAAGTTTTCCCTCAGTAAGAAACCAAGGTTATCGAACAAGTAGGAGTCAAGGAACACGTGAAGGTTGTTGGTGGCGGAGTGTAGTGCGGCGCAACACCAGGGATTCCGGCACCAACGTGGAACCTGCACAACACAATCAAAGTACTTTGCCCCAACGTAACAGTGAGGTTGTCAATCTCACCGGCTTGCTGTAAACAAAGGATAAATGTATAGTGTGGAAAATGATGTTTGTTTGCGAAAAACAGTAAAGAACAGAGTTTGCAGTAGATTGTATTTCAGATGTAAAGAATGGACCGGGGTCCACAGTTCACTAGTGGTGTCTCTCCCATAAGATAAATAGCATGTTGGGTGAACAAATTACGGTTGGGCAATTGACAAATAGAGAGGGCATAACAATGCACATACATATCACGATGACTACTATGAGATTTAATTAGGGCATTACGACAAAGTACATAGACCGCTATCCAGCATGCATCTATGCCTAAAAAGTCCACCTTTAGGTTATCATCCGAACCCCTTCCAGTATTAAGTTGCAAACAACAGACAATTGCATTAAGTATGGTGCGTAATGTAATCAACACAAATATCCTTAGACAAAGCATTGATGTTTTATCCCTAGTGGCAACAGCACATCCACAACCTTAGAACTTTCACGTCATCTGTCCCAGATTCAATGGAGGCATGAACCAAATATCGAGTATAAATACTCCCTCTTGGAGTCACAAGTATCAACTTGGCCAGAGCCTCTACTAGCAACGGAGAGCATGCAAGAACATAAACAACACATATATGATAGATTGATAATCAACTTGACATAGTATTCCATATTCATCGGATCCCAACAAACACAACATGTAGCATTACAAATAGATGATCTTGATCATGATAGGCAACTCACAAGATCTAACATGATAGCACAATGAGGAGAAGACAACCATCTAGCTACTGTTATGGACCCATAGTCCAGGGGTGAACTACTCACACATCAATCCGGAGGCGATCATGGTGATGAAGGGTCCTCCGGGAGATGATTCCCCTCTCTGGCAGGGTGCCGGAGGCGATCTCCCGAATCCCCCGAGATGGGATTGGCGGCGGCGGAGTCTCTGGAAGGTTTTCCGTCTCGTGGCTCTCGGTACTGGGGTTTTCGCGACGAAGGCTATAAGTAGGCGGAAGGGCAGATTTGGAGGGCTGGCGAGGGGTCCACACCATAGGCCGGCGCGGGCCCCATGCTGGCCGCGCCACCCTATGGGTATGGGCCCTCGTGGCCCCACTTCGTATCCCCTCCGGTCTTCTGGAAGCTTCGTGGAAAAATAAGACCCTGGGCGTTGATTTCATCCAATTCCGAGAATATTTCCTTTGTAGGATTTCTGAAACCAAAAATAGCAGAAAACAACAACTGGCTCTTCGGCATCTCGTCAATAGGTTAGTGCCGGAAAATGCATAATAATGACATAAAGTGTGTACAAAACATGTGAGTATCATCATAAAAGTAGCATGGAACATAAGAAATTATAGATACGTTTGAGACGTATGAAGCATCCCCAAGCTTAGTTCCTACTCGCCCTCGAGTAGGTAAACGATAACAAGGATAATTTCTGAAGTGACATGCTATCATAATCTTGATCAATACTATTGTAAAGCATATGAGATGAATGCGAGTGATTCGAAGCAATGGTAAAGATAATGAATAAACAACTCGAATCATATAGCAAAGACTTTTCATGAATAGTACTTTCAAGACAAGCATCAATAAGACTTGCATAAGAGTTAACTCATAAAGCAATAAATTCTTAGTAGAAAGCTTTGAATCAACACAAAGGAAGATATAAGTTTCAACGGTTGCTTTCAACTTCAACATGTATATCTCATGGATAATTGTCAACACAAAGTAATATAACAAGTGCAATAGGTGAACATGTAAGAATCAATGCACACAGTTCACACAAGTGTTTGCTTCTAAGATAGAAAGAAGTAGGTAAACTGACTCAACATAAAGTAAAAGATAGGCCCTTCGCAGAGGGAAGCATGGATTACTATTTTTGTGCTAGAGCTTTTCATTTTGAAAACATATAAACAATTTTGTCAACGGTAGTAATAAATCATATGTGTTATGTGTAAGACATCCTATAAGTTGCAAGCCTCATGCATAGATTACCAATAGTGCTTGCACCTTGTCCTAATTAGCTTGGATTTACATGGATTATCATTGCATAACATATGTTTCAACCAAGTGTCACAAAGGGGTACCTCTATGCCGCCTGTACAAAGGTCTAAGGAGAAAGATCGCATTTGATTTCTCGTTTTTGATTATTCTCAACTTAGACATCCATACCGGGACAACATAGACAACAGGTAATGGACTCCTCTTTAATGCATAAGCATTCAACAACAGATAATATTCTCATAAGAGATTGAGGATTAATTGTCCAAACTGAAACTTCCACCATGATTCAATGCTTTAGTTAGCGGCCCAATGTTATTCTCTAACAATATGCATACTCAAACCATTTGATCATGATAAATCACCCTTACTTCAGACAAGACGAACATGCATAGCAACTCACATGATATTCAACAAAGGTGTAATAGTTGGTGGCGTCCCCAAAAACATGGTTACCGCTCAACAAGCAACTTATAAGAAATAAGATACATAGCTACATATTCTTCACCACAATAGTTTTTAAGGCTATTTTCCCATGAGCTATATATTGTAAAGGCAAAGAATATAATTTTAAAGGTAGCACTCAAGTAATTTACTTTGGAATGGTATAGAAATACCATGTAGTAGGTAGGTATGGTGGACACAAATGGCATAGTTTTTTTTGGCTCAAGGATTTGGATGCACGAGAAGTAATCTCTCTCAATACAAGGCTTAGGCTAGCAAGGTTGTTTGAAGCAAACTCAAGTATAAACCGGTACAGCAAAATTTACATAAGAACATATTGCAAGCATTATAAGACTCTACGCCGTCTCCTTGTTGTTCAAACACCTTAACCAGAAAATATCTAGACTCTAGTGAGACCAATCATGCAAACCAAATTTTAACAAGCTCTATGTAGTTCTTCATTAATAGGTGCAAAGTACATGATGCAAGAGCTTAAACATGATCTATATGAGCACAACAATTGCCAAGTATCAAATTATTCAAGACATTATACCAATTACCACATGAAGCATTTTTTGTTTCCAACCATATAACAATGAACGAAGCAGTTTCAACCTTCGCCATGAACATTAAAAGTAAAGCTAAGAACACATGTGTTCATACGAAACAGCGGAGCGTGTCTCTCTCCCAAACAAGGAATGCTAGGATCCGATTTTATTCAAACAAAAACAAACAGACGCTCCAAGTAAAGCACATAAGATGTGACGGAATAAAAATATAGTTTCACTAGAGGTGACCTGATAAGTTGTCGATGAAGAAGGGATGCCTTGGGAATCCCCAAGCTTAGATGCTTGAGTCTTCTTAAAATATGCAGGGATGAACCACGGGGGCATCCCCAAGCTTAGACTTTTCACTCTTCTTGATCATATTGTATCATCCTCCTCTCTTGACCCTTGAAAACTTCCTCCACACCAAACTCAAAACAAACTCATTAGAGGGTTAGTGCATAATAAAAAATTCACATATTCAGAGGTGACATTATCATTCTTAACACTTCTGGACATTTCACAAAGCTACTGAAAGTTAATGGAACAAATAAATCCATCAAACATAGCAAAATAGGCAATGCGAAATAAAAGGCAGAATTTGTCAAAACAGAACTGTCCGTAAAGACGGATTTTTCAGGGGCACTTAACTTGCTCAGATGAAAATTCTCAAATTGAATGAAAGTTGCGTACATATCTGAGGATCACGCACGTAAATTGGCAGAATTTTCTAAATTACCTACAGAAGGGGCTGCTCAATTTCGTGACAGTAAGAAATCTGTTTCTGCGCAGTAATCCAAATCTAGTATTGACTTTACTATCAAAGACTTTACTTGGCACAACAATGCAATAAAATAAAGATAAGGAGAGGTTGCTACAGTAGTAACAACTTCCAAGACTCAAATATAAAACAAAAGTGCAGAAGTAAAATAATGGGTTGTCTCCCATAAGCGCTTTTCTTTAACGCCTTTCGCCTAGGCGCAGAAAGTGTGAATCAAGTATTATCGAGAGATGAAGCATCAACAGAGGGGTTTGGAGTTTTCTCAACTATGCATTGTATGTTTTCTATGTAAGTTTCAGAGGCCCCTTTTTCATTACTCTTAGGCTTGCTATTCTCATCAAACAAATTTTCAGGAACAATCCAATCATAGTTCTTTTCTAGTGCTTCGCACATTCCTAAGAGCTTGCAAGGTATTGATGTCTTAATCTCCCCTTCACAATTAACTTTATTAGTGTATTTTAATCTATCTTTTTCCATTTTTTTGAGGGTACTAGCAAAGTTGGTATAAGAGCCAAGCATCTTATATTTAATAAAGACTTTTCTAGCTTCTCTTGCTACATCACCAAATTCTTTAAGAAGGGTTTCTAAGACAAAATCTTTCTTTTCTCCTTCCTCCATATCACGAGTGTAAGAAACATATGTTGCATTACGGGGTTAATATTAACAAATCTAGCTTCCAACATGTGTACTAAAGAAGCAGACAGCAATTTCATAAGTAGGAGCAAGTTCTACCAAGTGTCTATCTTCAAAATCTTCACTTGTACTAACATGAGTGAAAAAATCTTCTATATTATCTCTTCCAATGATAGACCCTCGTCCTACCGGTATGTCTTTCAAAGTGAACTTAGGAGGAAACATGATGAAATAAACAAAAGGTAAATAAAGTAAATGCAAGTAACTAATTTTTTTGTGTTTTTGATATAGAGAATGCAAACAAGACAGTAAATAAAGTAAATCTAGCAACTAATTTTTTTGTATTTTTAATATAGAGAGCAAACAAAGCAGTAAATAAAGTAAAGTAAAGCAAGACAAAAACAAAGTGAAGAGATTGGATGTGGGAGACTCCCCTTGCAGCGTGTCTTGATCTCCCCGGCAACGGCGCCAGAAAACTGTCTTGATGGCGTGTAAGACACACGTCCGTTGTGAACCCCAAGAGGAAGGTGTGATGCGTATAGCAACAAGTTTTCCCTCAGTAAGAAACCAAGGTTATAGAACCAGAAGGAGTCAAGGAACACGTGAAGGTTGTTGGTGGCGGAGTGTAGTGCGGCTCAACACCACGGATTCCGGCGCCAACGTGGAACCTGCACAACACAATCAAAGTACTTTGCCCCAACGTAACAGTGATGTTGTCAATCTCACCGGCTTGTAGTAAACAAAGGATTAAATGTTTAGTGTGGAAGATGATGTTTGTTTGCGAAGAACAGTAAAGAACAGAGTTTGCAGTAGATTGTATTTCATATGTAAAGAATGGACCGGGGTCCACAGTTCACTAGTGGTGTCTCTCTCATAAGATAAATAGCATGTTGGGTGAACAAATTACAGTTGGGCAATTAACAAATAGAGAGGGCATAACAATACACATACATATCACGATGACTACTATGAGATTTAATTAGGGCATTACGACAAAGTACATAGACCGCTATCCAGCATGCATCTATGCCTAAAAAGTCCACCTTCAGGTTATCATCCGAACCCCTTCCAGTATTAAGTTGCGAACAACGGACAATTGCATTAAGTATGGTGCGTAATGTAATCAACACAAATATCCTTAGACAAAGCATTGATGTTTTATCCCTAGTGGCAACGAGCACATCCACAACCTTAGAACTTTATGTCACTCGTCCCGCATTCAATGGAGGCATGAACCCACTATCGAGCATAAATACTCCCTCTTGGAGTCACAAGTATCAACTTGGCCAGAGCCTCTACTAGCAACGGAGAGCATGCAAGAACATAAACAACACATATATGATAGATTGATAATCAACTTGACATAGTATTCCATATTCATCGGATCCCAACAAACACAACATGTAACATTACAAATAAATGATCTTGATCATGATAGGCAGCTCACAAGATCTAACATGATAGCACAATGAGGAGCAACCATCTAGCTACTGCTATGGACCCATAGTCCAGGGGTGGACTACTCACACATCAATCTGGAGGTGATCATGGTGATGAAGGGTCCTCCGGGAGATGATTCCCCTCTCCGGCAGGGTGCCGGAGGCGATCTCCTGAATCCCCCGAGATGGGATTGGCGGCGGCGGCGTCTCTGGAAGGTTTTCCGTATCGTGGCTCTCGGTACTGGGGGTTTCGCGACGAAGACTATAAGTAGGCGGAAGGGCAGAGTTGGAGGGCTGGCGAGGGGCCCACACCATAGGCCGGCGCGGGCCCCATGCTGGCCGCGCCGCCCTATGGGTACGGGCCCTCTGGAAGCTTCGTGGAAAAATAAGACTCTGGGCGTTGATTTCGTCCAATTCCGAGAATATTTCCTTTGTAGGATTTCTGAAACCAAAAACAGCAGAAAACAAGAATCGGCTCTTCGGCATCTCGTCAATAGGTTAGTGCCGGAAAATGCATAATAATGACATAAAGTGTGTACAAAACATGTTAGTATCATCATAAAAGTAGCATGGAACATAAGAAATTATAGATACGTTTGAGACGTATCACCATCAAATTCGGAAGAAGCAAGCTTGATCTTCCTATCTTCAGTGTAGTTCGGATGTAAGTTCCATAACTTCTCAATCTTGAGCTCCCAAGTGAGGTATTCTTCAACATCAGCTCCTCCTTCAAACTTGGTTATGGAAAACTTAGGCTTACCCAAACCATCTTCCTCATCATGTCGACGACCATGTCGGTCAAGCGGAGCCCAACCACGAGGACGATCACCACGGCCAGGTACTTCATCAGCGTCTTCATGTTGTTGTTGCTGTCGATTTGTAAGGTTCTCAACAGACATTGTCAAAGTTCGAAGACTGCGTTGGATATCCGTTACTTGATCAGCCGTTGCGGTGACGGTCTCATTGGTAGCATCTAGCTTTTGGTTGATCTCTTGGACATCTCTCCTAAGCACATCATCCTGAGTGCGGAATTCACGTCGCATCTCATTACGAAGAGCCTCAAACTCCCTCCATGTAATCAAATCTGCGGAGTTCTTGTTCTCCTGGTTAACAAGTTTTTCATCACTAGCAGACATGATTAGTAGGTTAGTGCACTAAATCAAAAATATATGGTGGTACTCTCACAACTCACTCAAAAACTGATAAGAAAAGGAAATCTTACCGCTCCAAAGTGAATTAGTATTGCTTACCACTTGTAGGGACAACTAGTGCACGGATGTAGCGAAGCGAATATCAAGGGTATAAGAACAAATCACACGGCAAAGCAGGGTATATGTGGGGCTGTATGTGGGCTACCTATTTGCACCATTAACAAGCTCTAGCGCTGACCGTAGACAACCAATGATACTCACACAAGGCTATAAATGTGGCAATGCAACTATATGGAGGAAAAGTTGCAATGCACTAGAGAGACGCTAGCAAAGCTCAACGAGACAGGCACAAGATTGCTCAACTACGGGTGCAATAAAGTAAACTTAGGCCTTCACTTGATTCAACTAGCACTTCACTTTTATTTTTTGGAATTTTCTTTTGTAACGCAGCTATGTAGCTCTTTTTGCTTCTTTTCAATTTTCTGTTTTTTGTTTTTTTATGACACAACTCCTTGATAACACGGCCAACAAGATATGCAAAGCACCAAAAACGTAATGAGCAGCCTGTCGAGCGGTAAAACTAGTCTCTTCTGGGGAAGTTCCTAGTCACTTTATATCGAAAGGCTGTGTCTATGGTTGGGAACAAGCACACTATACGCTATGTGGACTCGGAGTAACAAAACTGAAACTAGATGATAATAGAGACTCAAACCCTAACAATACTAGATGCAAGAAAAAGATACGCAAAAACAACTACGAAAAGCAACTAAAACTCGAAATTAGTGCAATCTAAGGCTATGGCAAACCCTAACCCTAATTTATTTTTTGGCTTTTTCTGGATAGGAAACACTCACAACTCAACTATGGGGTGGTTTGTGGATGGCTTACCGAGGGAACCCGAGAATCTGATACCAAGATGATAAGGGGTGGCCCGATCTTCTCAGTAAGCAACGGCGGTGATGATGATCACGGGGTGATAGCAGCGGAGGAACACGACGATGTAGTAGAAGATAACTTGTATGACGCAACGAGATCTCTCGATTGGTCCCTGTCGCCAATGCAACAGCTCTCAACCCTGCAAAATATTCGCAACTTCACACACTTGCGCACGTAGCCGCCGACCACGAAGCGGTAAGTTGCAACCGTCTAATTCCCAATGGAACAACAGATCACACAAGACCTATCAGGATCTACACAATATCAAGCAATATGGTGTAGGGAATTCAATAGTTTTGCAGAGCAAACAACTAAGAACTAGGGTTTATCTTAAACGTGGTCTAAAGCAGCTAGGGGGGCATCCTGGGCACTTATATAGGCGTCTGGGACGACCTCTGGTCGAAAAGATACAAAAATAGCCGACCCAGAATAGATCTGGTCGAGACATACTCGGACACGGCCGGTCTGGGGGCCGGTCGACCGGGCCTGGGACCGGGCTGGCCGGTTCAAACCGGGCTAGGGACCGGGTGGCAACCGGGCTCGTGAATTGTCGCGCGATAACCCGTCCGGTTGCAGTCAGCGTGGCGCCCGGTTGGCACCGGGGTGGATCCGGCCTGCCGCCCAGTCGGACCGGGCCAGGGACCGGGCGCGCCGGCGTGGCGGCCGGTCGGACCGGGTGCTGGGCCGGCCTGGACTTCGTCTTCTCCTCTCGCGCATGCCTCCCGCTCCTCCCTCGCGCATCCATGAGATATCTTCATGTCCAGCTTCTTGTCCAGCTCCACGTCCATCTTCACGTCCAGCTGCTCCTCTCCTTCTCGTGCGATGCTTGTCTCCTCTTCGTACCTGATGATACATAAGTAATAGGACTTAGGTAGTATAAAGTTCTAATCAATCAAAGTATCATTTAGGAACAAGTTCACCTGTTATTTAAGTAGCTTCACACGAGCTCTTGTAATAGGTACAATCCTAACTTCATTGGACTTGAGCTTCACAACAGGTTCATCTTCATTTGGTAATGATGGAGGTAGTAGTGTGGTTGGGATGTCCTCATCAAATTCATTAGAGGCTAAAAGCAAAATACATAAGTAAATGGTGTGCCAGACAACATACTTGAATACACAAGATAAGCAAGTAAGATATATACAATATACAAACACATACTTGCTACACAATCAAAACATGCAAAGTGGCAAGTAACTTACAATGTAATAAACTTTAAGTACAAGTTACCGCAAGGAGGAACATTAGATATAAGATGTAGATGATAATCCTTATAACTTGACTTGATCAAATATAATAGATGAAGATCTCTTAATTCTTCATGAAGTAGCCAAGTCTCCAATGCCCTCCCAAACATTTATTAATCAAGTTTGAGCTTGTTGGTCCCCAACCAAGTTGGGTCCTAAGAGGTTAGTTAAAATAGGTTTATTCTTCAAACCACTTTGTGTTCCAACAAACTTGGCGAACACACTGGCATCCTTATCCTTTCCAAGAGAATAGTCATCATCAACAATGATATAGTTAGATATGGTACCATTGAAGCATGAAGAGGCAAAGTGCTCGTTCTCACGGCAAACATAGCAACAGGTACTCCCATTTATCTTCTTTGTTGAATTCTTGACTTGGGGAGATTTGCCTTGATTCTCCTTGGGAAGTGGCCTATCTTCAACTTGAGGTTGAACTTAAGCTTGACCTTGTGGCCGCTTCCCTTGTTGCTTCTCACTCAAGTGATTCTTCTTCTATGGGCATGATCTAACATGATGTCCTTCAACCTTGCACTTGAAACAAATGATCTTGGCCGAATTCTTGACTTGTTCTTGGCCCTTATTCTTGTTGCTCCTGCTCGTGATCTTGCTCTCGGACTTATTCTTGTTATTGGAGGGTAATCCAAGTCCACTCTTGTCATTGGAAGATTGTTGCACACTCAATATATTGTCAAATGCGGTTTTCCCTTCATGATGCTTTTCCAAGTCTTTTTTCAAAGAAATGATTTGGGCATCGATCTCTTTGATTTCCTCTACATGGTTAGTAGAAATATAAGTACTAGAGGAAGTAGAAGCTTCATTATTAGAGAAACAAGGCAAAGCAAGTAATCCAACACAAGGTGTATTAATAGTTTGACTAGATGGATTACTAGGACTAGCACATGTCAATATAGCATTTTGAGTAGAAGTTGTGCTAATGCCCACATGAGTCTCACAAGATGTTATCTTCGTGATACTTGCCTCATGAGCTAGCTTTACCCATCATAAGAAATTAGGAGGTGATCATGAGAGCCCGGGAGCTTTTCATGATTTTCTTCCAATTTCCTATAATTACTAGTTAGAGCCCGTCCGGTCGTACCGCGTCGACCGCCTTAATACTAAGGCGGCTGCACCTGGTACGAGCAGGATGCGCCCGTATCATGCGCCCGTACCACGTATCGGGAGCCATAAACAGGGCAGGGAAGAGGTAACCAACTCAAAAATTAATATCCTCTCTCTCTCTTCCTCCTCCAAACTCAAAACCCACTCCATTGGATCTCCAATTTCGTTTGTTTTTTATTCGATTCCTCGCACTCCATCGAAGTATGGTACGTTTATCCTCTGATCCCCAACTTTTTATTCGCGAATGCATGCTCTAGCTTTTGCCATTATCAATCTAGACATAGGTCAATATATGAACTTCATTACCTTAATGAGCATGCTAGATTTCAATTTTAGAGGAGATTCTTTTATAAGATGTGTAGAGGATGATCATATGTCTATTTCTATTGGATCATATTTTTACTTTTGTTAAAGTTTTTAAGTTTTGAAAGATACTAAACCGCCAATTAATCTTTTTAGATGAACACAAGGAGCCGCTCGTGCGTTGTGGCTGCGCAGGCTGCGCTACCAATTAAAGACTCAACTGCTCCGCTCGGTATCGAGTTCGAAGACCGCCATCATCTCAACCGTTTCAACCATCTCAAGGACCGGGAGATCAAGTCGACAAAATGGGCATGCCCCATATTCTGAACCAATTAGGCCTACGCGATGATTTTAATACTTTTTGCAACAATGTTGGTTTGCTTGACTTCTGTTTTCAGGAGGCTGCCACCTAACGCCGCTTGACACTCGAGTTCCTCAGCACCCTGAAGCACACGGTGAACCACTACTACAAAAATGAGGATAATCAACCCGAAGTCAACCGGATATCCTTCCACTTGATGAACCGTGAGTATGATTTGACTTTAGATGTGTGGTGCAATCACTTTGGCTTTGAAAACAGTGTCACCGCCAACCGCTATGCATGCTTTACTTTGAACCCCTCACCTAGCATGTATTTTTGTAGGATGAGATTATCTAGCACACTCCCCTGGGAAATTCTATTGAGTGCCCTGCTATTCTCTATTTGTAGTATGTGTTGGAGATATGACCGAGAGGCAATAATAAAGTGGTTATTATTATATCTTTGTGTTTATGATAAATGTTTGCATCCCATGCTATAATTGTATTAGCCAAAAACATTAATATATGTGTGTTTTGTAAACATAAAAGAGTCCCTAGTAAGCCCCTTGTTAAACTAGCTTGTTGATTAATAGATGAGCATAGTTTCATGATCATGAACATTGGATGTTATTAATAACAATGTCATATCATTGGGTGAATGATGTGATGGACATACACCCATAGTAAGCATAGCATATGATCAAGTCATTTAGTTCATTGTGCTTCAAGCTTTAACATACATAGTAACTTAATCCTTCGACCATGAGATCATGTTCATGACCTACACCAGATGGATGCTTTGATGACACCAAACACTACTTCGTAAATGGATTGTTATAAAGGTGGCATTATGTGTTCGAAAAGTATAGGGTTGAGGCACGTGGATCAATAGTGAGATTTGTCCATCCTAATGACGGATAGATATACTCTGGGCCCTCTCGGTGGAATGATATCCAATTAGCTTGCAAGCATGTGACTGGCTCACAAGGGATATCATATCACGGTACGTGTAAAGAGT
Source organism: Lolium rigidum (assembly GCF_022539505.1). Lineage (NCBI taxonomy): Eukaryota > Viridiplantae > Streptophyta > Magnoliopsida > Poales > Poaceae > Lolium > Lolium rigidum. The sequence continues at coordinate 209,303,416 of NC_061509.1, forward strand.
ACTTATCAGTAACGAGGTTGAACTAGGTATGGAGATACCGACGATTAAACTTCAGATAAGTAAAATATCGCGACACAAAGGAAATTGTTATTTTATGTAAACGGTTCTTTCGATCACGAAGTCATCGTTGAATATGTGGGAGCTATTATGGATCTCCAGGTCCCGCTATTAGTTATTGATCGGAGAGGAGTCTCGATCATGTCCACATAGTTCTCGAATCGTAGGGTGACACACTTAAGGTTTGATGTCGTTTTAAGTACATATGGAATATGGAATGGAGTTTGAATGTTGTTCGGAGTCTCGGATGGGATCCAGGACATCACGAGAAGTTTCGGAATGGTCCGAAGAATAAGATTCATATATATGAAGTCACTTTCCAAGTTTGGAAATGTTCCAGTGCATTTATGGAAGGCGCTAGAATGTTTTAGAACCTTCTGGAATAAATCACTATGGAAGGTGGAGTCCTGGATGGACTCCACCAACCCTAGCCGGCCAACCAAGAGGGAAGGTGGAGTCCATGGAACCAAGAGGGAAGGTGGAGTCCATGGTGGACTCCACCATCTTGGCCGGCGAAAGGAGAAGGAAAGGGAGCAATCCCACTTCCCCCTAGGTTTCCCCCTTATGGCAGTTTTCGGAGTGGGACTTCAAATTGGTTCTGGGGCAACCCTAGGAGGTTCCACCTATATAAAGAGAGGGAGAGGGGAGGGGGCCGGCCACCACAGCAGCCGCACCACCCAAGGGCACCCAAGGCCGGCGCCCCAAGTGCCCCCCTCTCCCAAACCCTAGCCACTCCCTCCTCCATCTTCTCTCGCGGTGCTTACGGTGAAGCGATGCAGGAGATCTCCACCACCACCGTCACCATGCCGTCGTGCTGGTGGGATTCCGTGGAGGATCTACTACATCCGCTGCCTGCTGGAACGGGGAGAAGGAGGTTGTCATCAACATCGTACGTGTGATCGAGTGCGAAGGTGCTGCCTGATTGTGGCACCGTCAGCATCTTCTACGCGCTTTTGAAAGCGGCAAGTGATCGACTACATCAACCACGAGATTTATCTTGTTAACTCTTAGAGATCTTCAAGGGTATGATGATCTTTACCTCGTTGCTACCATCTACTAGATTAGATCTTGGCTTGTTATTCGTTCTTTAGGTAGGATTTTTTTATTTCTATGCTACGAATCCCTACAGTATGTTATTGCTAACACCTTGTAGGCACGAGGTGATTTTACAAGACTTAATGAAGATGACATGATGATCCTCGCAAAGGTTGTGTTCCTAGAAAGCAACATCCGCCCAAACCTAGGTGCCATTATCGTTCTCTACCTGAACCACCATGCACTTGAAGCTCGGGGCCCCATATGCGGAGGTGGAGTCATCACCGTCTTGGCAAGAAGATTTAATATCAATGTAAGTAATTTACGAGCTTTGGAATGCCCTCGCCATCTTGTTCTTACACGTTAATGCATGTGGTATGATTAGAAAAATAGAAGGTAGATATTACTTCAATATACCGAGAGCTGATCACTTGGTCGCTGCCCCTCTGCCTAATGGTTTATTCTCTCTCTAGGATATGCATTTGCATTATGATGCGTAGGTTGAGGCAAATCTACCCCAATAACAAGATGAACCCGAAGGAGAATAAGAAGTTGAACAAGAACCTCAAGGATCAGAACAGGAGCAGCAACCACTCCATGACTTCACCACCTACCAAGACATGTATGCGCTCGAAGGAAGCATTGAGAACCTGAGCAACCTCGCCATCAACCTTCGAGACAACGCCACCGAACTCAATTCCTAGTTCACTCATTGGAGCAACCAATGGAACTATGGAATTATCCTCCACCACAATGAGCTCACAAAGAGGGCTTGCAAAAGCCTAAGCTTGGGGATGTGTTCCTCAAACATTTTTATTTGTGTTGAATAAATTTATACTCCGGCTCTTTGAAAGAGCTTTAAAACACTCATATTGGTTTGTTCCAACACTTTGTTTTTATTTGCTTTTCTTTTTTAGTTTGTTTTCCTTTTTTCCTTTTGTTTTAGTTCCTTACTTTGTCGCCAATCTCTTTTGTTTTTCCTCTCTATCTCAATTCGCAAAAATACAATTTTTTTCCTTTTATCCTTGTTCTTGAAAGAGCTGAATTTTCTAATGCCTATGCGCTTGATATTATTAACGAGAGAGATCTACCAAGAGTTTTGAAGGAACACATCATAAGGAAGAGAAATATGAAGCCACCTACAAGAGGTATGTCTTATGTATCCTGATGGCGCGTGAGACACACGTCCTTTGGGAACCCCAAGAGGAAGGTGTGATGCGCACAACAGTAAGTTTTCCCTCAGTAAGAAACCAAGGTTATCGAACCAGTAGGAGTCAAGGAACACGTGAAGGTTGTTGGTGGCGGAGTGTAGTGCGGCGCAACATCAGGGATTCCGGCGCCAACGTGGAACCTGCACAACACAATCAAAGTACTTTGCCCCAACGTAACGAGTGAGGTTGTCAATCTCACACGACTTGCTGTAAACAAAGGATTAGATGTATAGTGTGGATGATGATTGTTTGCGAAGAACGAGTAAAGAACAATTGCGATAGATTGTATTTCAGATGTAAAGAATTAGACCAGGGTCCACGAGTTCACTAGTGGTGTCTCTCCCATAAGATAAATAGCATGTTGGGTGAACAAATTACGGTTGGGCAATTGACAAATAAAGAAGGCATAACAATGCACATACATATATCATGATGAGTACTATGAGATTTAATCAGGGCATTACGACAAAGTACATAGACCGCTATCCAGCATGCATCTATGCCTAAAAAGTCCACCTTCAGGTTATCATCCGAACCCCTTCCAGTTGCAAACAACAGTCGCATTAAGTATGGTGCGTAATGTAATCAACACAAATATCCTTAGACAAAGCATCGATGTTTTATCCCTAGTGGCAACAACACATCCACAACCTTAGAGGTTGTTGTCACTCCCCCAGATTCAGTGGGGGCATGAACCCACTATCGAGCATAAATACTCCCTCTTGGAGTTACAAGTATCAACTTGGCCAGAGCCTCTACTAGCAACGGAGAGCATGCAAGAACATAAACAACATATATGATAGATTGATAATCAACTTGACATAGTATTCAATATTCATCGGATCCCAACAAACACAACATGTAGCATTACAAATAGATGATCTTGATCATGATAGGCAGCTCACAAGATCTAACATGATAGCACAATGAGGAGAAGACAACCATCTAGCTACTGCTATGGACCCATAGTCCAGGGGTGGACTACTCACACATCGATCCGGAGGCGATCATGACGATTAAGAGACCTCCGGAGATGATTCCCCTCTCCGGCAGGATGCCGGAGGCGATCTCCTGAATCCCCCGAGATGGGATTGGCGGCGGCGGCGTCTCAGTAAGGTTTTCCGTATCGTGGCTCTCGGTACTGGGGCTTTCGCGATGAAGGCTTTAAGTAGGCGGAAGGGTAGGTCAGGGGGCGACGCGAGGGACCCACACGCTAGGGCCACGCGGGCCCAAGCCTGGCCACGCCGCCCTAGTGTGGCGTCGCCTCGTGGCCCCACTTCGTATCTCCCTCGGTCTTCTGGAAGCTTCGTGGAAAAATAAGACCCTGGGCGTTGATTTCATCCAATTCCGAGAATATTTCCTTTGTAGGATTTCTGAAACCAAAAACAGCGTAAAACGACGAATCGGTTCTTCGACATCTCGTCAATAGGTTAGAGCCGAAAAATGCATAATAATTACATATAATGTGTATAAAACATGTGAGTATCATCATAAAAGTAGCATGGAACATAAGAAATTATAGATACGTTTGAGACGTATCAAGCATCCCCAAGCTTAGTTCCTACTCGCCCTCGAGTTGGTAAACGATAACAAGGATAATTTCAAAAGTGACATGCTATCATAATCTTGATCAATACTATTGTAAAGCATATGAGATGAATGCAGCGATTCGAAGCAATGATGAAGATAATGAGTAAACAAATGAATCATATAGCAAAGACTTTTCATGAATAGTACTTTCAAGACAAGCATCAATAAGACTTGCATAAGAATTACTCATAAAGCAATAAATTCAAAGTAAAGGTATTGAAGCAACACAAAGGAAGATATAAGTTTCAGCAATTGCTTTCAACTTCAACATGTATATCTCATGGATAATTGTCAACACAAAGTAATATAACAAGTGCAATAGGTAAACATGTAAGAATCAATGCACACAGTTGATACAAGTGTTTGCTTCTGGGATAGAAAGAATAGGTAAACTGACTCAACAATAATGTAGAAGATAGGCCCTTCGCAGAGGGAAGCATGGATTACTATTTTTGTGCTAGAGCTTTTCATTTTGAAAACAAGAAACAATTTTGTCAACGGTAGTAATAAATCATATGTGTTATGCATAAGACATCTTATAAGTTGCAAGCCTCATGCGTAGTATACCAATAGTGCTCGCACCTTGTCCTAATTAGCTTGGATTAACATGGATTATCATTGCATAGCATATGTTTCAACCAAGTGTCACAAAGGGGTACCTCTATGCCGCCTGTACAAAGGTCTAAGGAGAAAGCTCGCATTGGATTTCTCGCTTTTGATTATTCTCAACTTAGACATCCATACCGGGACAACATAGACAACAGATAATGGATTCCTCTTTAATGCATAAGCATTCAACAACAGATAAAATTCTCATAAGAGATTGAGGATTAATTGTCCAAACTGAAACTTCCACCATGAATCATGGCTTTAGTTAGCGGCCCAATGTTCTTCTCTAACAATATGCATACTCAAACCATTTGATCATGAAAATCGCCCTTACTTCGCACAAGACGAACATGCATAGCAACTCACATGATATTCAACAAAGGTATAATAGTTGATGGCGTCCCCGAAACATGGTTACCGCTCA